>NC_092712.1:183668715-183978869 GCF_047496885.1 Scyliorhinus torazame
ACGCCATCGATGTATACAACTCCTTGGTGTTCGCGGAAGGCGAGAACCAATCCAAATATGACACGGTCCTCCTCAAGCTCGACCAGCACTTCAACGTTGAGGTAAATGAAAGCTTTGAGAGGTATATCTTTCAGCAACGCCTGCAAGGTAAGGATGAGCTCTTTCAACCCTTTCTGACGCACCTCCGCATACTCGCGCAGTCCTGCGGTTACGGCAACACCTCAGAGTCCATGATCCGGGACCAGATTGTTTTTGGCGTTGCCTCCAGTGGCCTACGCCAGCAGCTTCTTAAAATTAAAGGCCTGACCTTAGCGTCTGCGGTGGAAGCTTGTGTCCTCCATGAAAATGTGACCAGCCGCTTTGCCCAATTTCAGGCGACCGAATCGGCACGGAGGGGGTCCCTAGCGATCGAATCGGCAAGCCAGGCCGCCCACGAGGCCGAACGCATCCAGGCAATCGAGTATCTCCCGGCCCGCGGCCCGGACGAGGGCGGCCGTTTTGCGCGCTTTTCAAGGTCTCCCGCGCTTGTGCGCGCCAAAACCAACGGCAACATTGAGGGACGCACTGCGCAGGCGCGCCCGATGCAAGACCGAACTGCGCATGCGCAGTGGCGTAACAAACGCCGTGACGTCATGACGTGCGGCAACTGTGGAGCTGCACATTTAAAAGGGCAATGTCCTGCAAAAAACCGACAATGCCTACGCTGTGGCAAGATGGGCCACTACGCTGCCTACTGTCGAGCGGTTCAACCGATGGATCCTACACATCTCCGACAACCTCGCAGACACGTGAGGACCGTCCAGCCCACACATCAGGACATCCAACCCAACGACACAGGTGACCAAGATGCCTTCCGGGTTGCGGTCATTGATGTGAACCGGGTCAACACCATCAATCCGGCCGATGAATGGAGTGCCACCCTGACGGTCAACCGATCGCAGATCACTTTCTGCCTGGGCACTGGCGCATCCGCCAACCTCATAGCATATTCAGCATTCCATGCCATGAAGGTCAAACCACCTATCCAGCCATCCCGGTGCAAGATGGTCGACTACAACGGGAACGTTATCCCGGCCATGGGATCCTGCCAGCTCCAGGTGACACACAAAACGCACGCGGCCACACTCTCGTTTGAAATAGTTGGCTCATCGAAGGATTCCTTGCTGGGCACACAGGCATGTAAGGCTCCCCATCTTGTACAGCGAATTCTGTCTCTCTCTCCAGACGACACATCTGACTTCCCGGATGCTGAGTTCAACGCAAATCTCCAATCGCTCCTCGCTCACAACCAGGAGACATTTGAAGGCATGGGAACACTGCCATACACATACAAAATTTGCCTCAAAACGGACGCCATCCCGGTCGTTCACGCACCTCGCAGGATTCCTGCGCCACTTAAAGACCGCCTCAAGCTGCAGCTGCAGGATCTTCAGGACCAAGGGGTCCTATCCAGGGTCACGGAGCCCACGCCATGGGTCAGCTCCATGGTGTGTGTCAAGAAGCCCTCTGGCGAGCTCCGCATCTGTATAGACCCTAAAGACCTAAATAATAACATTATGCGGGAACATTATCCCATACCTAAACTGGAGGGAATCACCAGTGAAATGGCCCAAGCCAAGATATTCACCAAACTGGATGCTTCTAAAGGATTTTGGCAGATCCAACTGGACCCGTCCAGCCGAAAGCTATGCACCTTTAACACCCCTTTCGGCAGATTCTGCTACAACCGGATGCCATTTGGCATCATCTCGGCATCCGAGGTCTTCCACAGAATCATGGAGCAGATGATGGAAGGCATCGAAGGGGTGCGCGTATATGTGGACGCTGTCATCATCTGGTCCACCACATCGCAGGAGCACATACATCGTCTCCAACGTGTTTTTGCCCGCATGCGGGAAAATGGCCTGCGCCTCAACCGAGCCAAGTGTGCCTTTGGCCAGACCGAATTGAAGTTCCTGGGGGACCACATCTCCCGGTCAGGGGTCCGTCCGGATGCAGACAAAGTGAGCGCCATCACAGCCATGCCGCGGCCAGCCGACAAGAAGGCTGTACTACGATTCCTGGGCATGGTCAACTTCCTCGGGAAATTCATTCCCAACCTTGCCTCCCACACAACAGCTCTGCGCCATCTCGTAAAAAAATCTTCCAGTGGCAACATACACACCAGCTGAAATGGGAGAAGCTCAAACACAAACTCACCACGGCACCAGTGTTGGCGTTCTTCGACACCTCTCGTCCCACCAAAATCTCAACTGATGCCAGCCAATCCGGCATTGGAGCAGTGCTCCTGCAGAGGCATGATACGTCGTCATGGGCCCCGGTTGCCTATGCATCACGGGCCATGACCCCCACAGAGCAGCGCTACGCGCAAATCGAAAAAGAATGCATGGGCTTGCTAACTGGTTTGGACAAGTTCCACGATTATGTATATGGTCTTCCATGATTCACGGTTGAAACTGACCACCGCCCCCGGTCAACATAATAAACAAGGACCTGAACGACATGACCCCTCGCCTCCAGCGCATCCTACTTAAACTCAGGAGGTATGATTTCCAACTGATCTACACTCCAGGAAGGACCTCATCGTGGCGGATACCCTATCCTAAGCAGTGAGTACACCACCAGATGCGGAGGGGTTCGTATGTCAAGTCGAGGCACAAGTGGCCTTGACAGCGGCAAATCTGCCGGCTAACGACTCCAGTCTGGCCCACATACGCAGAGAGACAGCGGCCGACCCCCTTTTACAGCGAGTGATGCGCCACATGACGGGAGGTTGGCTCAAAGGGCAGTGCCCGCAGTTCTATAATGTACGAGACGACCTAGCCATCATTGATGGGATCCTTCTGAAGCTGGACCGGATTGTGATTCCGCACAGTATGCGCCAGCTGGTTCTCAATCAAATACACGAAGGCCACTTTGGGGTCGAGAAGTGCAGACGGAGGGCCCGAGAGGCGGTATACTGGCCGGGCATCAGTGACGATATTGCCAACATGGTGCTCAACTGCACAACCTGCAAAAGGTTTCAGCCGGAGCAACCTCCTGAGACGCTTCTGCCCCATGAGCTGGTGACGTCCCCCTGGGCGAAGGTGGGTGTGGACCTCTTTCACGCGCTTGGCATGGACTATGTTATCATCATGGACTACATCTCCAATTACCCAGAAGTCATACGCCTACACGATCTGACGTCGTCTATGGTCATCAGGGCCTGCAAAGATACCTTTGCTCGCCACAGCATTCCGATGACTGTCATGTCGGACAATGGGCCCTGTTTTGCCAGCCATGAGTGTTCGTCCTTTGCCGCCTCATATGGCTTCACACACATAACGTCCAGCCCTCTGCATCCACAGTCAAATGGAAAGGCGGAGAAGAGCGTTCACATTGCCAAGCGACTCCTCTGCAAGGCTGCTGCTGCCGGATCAGACTTTCACCTCTCCCTGCTGGCCTATCGCTCGGCCCCGCTAGCCACGGGTCTCTCGCCAGCGCAGCTGCTGATGGGTCGCACCCTCAGAACAACAGTGCCTTCCATCCTGGCACCAACAACGGACCATGCTACGGTACTGCATAAGACACAACTGCAGCGTGATCGCCAGAAGAGTTCGTACGACACAAGGGCAACTGATCTTCCCCCCTGGCCTCTGGAGACAAAGTCCGCATTCATCTATCAGATGATGGCTGGTCAGCACCTGCCGAAGTTCTCCGACGCGTGGCTCCCCGCTCGTTCGTAGTACGCATGCTGGATGGATCCGTGCGTAGGCGCAATCGGCGAGCCCTTCGCCCCCTTCCACGCTCGCAACGGAACCGTACACAGACGCCGGGTCCTCCACTGGTTCCTGATAGTGACTTCGTGGAGCTGTCACAGACCATGCCCCTTCCATCGCCACCCGTGGCCAGGCTCGCACCTCAGCCGATGGTTCTCGACCCACCCTTGAGGCGGTCAACCCGAATTCGTCGCACACCTACTAGACTGGACTTATGAGACTGTTCACACGTCAAAGTTTAGCAACTATTGTATTGTAACATGTTACTGTTTTATCATTCCAGATCTCGTTTGACCGGACCACACTTCAAAGTTTTTTCTTGTTTTGTTATGGTACAACCTCGTTAGCATGACACACCCAACATCGCCCCATGTATATAGTTACGCCACATGTACATGCTGTAAATATCACACACACACACTTTTAGCTGCACTCAGGACACATTCATATTTATAACCACGTAGGCACATAATCTTGTAAAAAAGGAGGGATGTCATGATATTCAAACACACACATCATGATAGACAGACCAACAGACAAATTAGCACACATAACACGACAGCCAATCACAGACAAGGACAGAGACAGTATAAGACAAGAAACACGACACCTGGTGGCCAGTCCATCTAGAGACCAGACAAGGACAGGCCCTGATTAACAACACACTCAGGGAGTCACCAAGTGCAGAGTATCAAGACAAATCTGTAAATAGCAAGTTGGAATAAATCAGCGTTGTACCAATTGCAACCGTGTTGGTTCATCTGTACCTCAGAGCACCCAACACCACAACTATGGGTTTCATGGGCCCTCATTGGTGGCATCTCATGTGGGGCCTGTAGCAAGAGGCGAGTTCAAATGGGAAGAGAGATCCACCCTGTTGTAAAGCTTTAAATGACATGTAGCAGTTGCAAAATTTTTAATGGTGAACATTTCATGTGACAATTATATGTTCGCTAACTACAATTATTAGCTCACCAGTGCCCACTCAGCCCTTAATCTTCGAAGGTCTAATGCAGAGGTTCCCAACTGGTGTGCCGGACCATGGCAGCTCCATAAGTGTGTCGCAAAGTAAGATGCAAAATGATGATACATCAACGTACATAAACTAATGTAATCTTCGTTTTCAGTTCCGTGGTCGACATCTCCAAATCCCGATAAACCTTGGGCCTCCCACGTGGGCACCGGCTGGGAATGGGCCTCACGTGAACAGTTAGAACTTTTAAACATTGGTCAGGCTCATGCGCATGGGCCTAACTGATGTAAAGAAAAATCAGAACTGCGCATGCGTGGCCCTTTCCAGCCGGCCCATGCACAGTTCAGAAACCAACATCAAACATTCCGAACCGCACGTGCGCCTGCACAGGAGGTGCCAGGTTTTTGGGGAATTGACGATGAAGACAAAGGTCACATGCACCAGCGCAAAAAGCAACAACGCAAAGAGGGTCAAAGCCTGGGCGAAGCGAGGGAGACAGGGAGAGGTCGGAAAAAAAACACGTGAGACGACAGGGAGAATTAAAATATAAAACGTTTCCAGTCAGGTTAGAGGACAGAGTTAAGAAATAGCAACCAATAAAGTTAAGAAAAGAAGAAACAGGCTCCAATATTGTATCTGACATGCAAATGGCTCCAAGACTTTCATTGTAAACTTCTTAAATGATTGAAAATTGTATTAAATGGTGGCTTGACATGTTTTTGTGAGGATTTAGAGATATAAAGGGCAGGATTCTCCATTGGCCGACACCAAAATCGGAAACACGATTGGGCAGAGAACAGGTTCCAACCCCAAAATCGCAGCAGGTGCCGATTTGACGCCAAATTGCAATTCTCCGTCATCTCAACTGCGGGGTCAATGCGTACCGGAACGCACATACAGTAAACACTGCATATCATTAGCCAGTCTGGCCCTATATTCTCTGGGGCCTCCACAATTCTCCTCCTCCGCTGGGCCGAGTTCCCGAAGGCGCAGCTCGCTTGTGCTTTTAAAAATCGTGAAACCGGTGTTGTGGCTGATGAGGGAGAGACAGGAGGTAGGACACAGAGAGGAGTGACTGGGCTGCTGGGCCGGACACTGGCCAGGCTGGCCGGGGTGGGGAAGGCCCTGCCAGGGCCGGGAATGGCTGGGGTGACTGGGGAGACCCTGCACCGGACTGGGGCGGGGCCCAGGCATGGACCGTCATTACCGGGGCCTGCAAGCAACCATCTTGCTGCGCACCCACTGACCACCCACCCTGGTTCGGCAGGGTGACAACGGCCGTATGTGTGCCCCCCCCCCCCCCCGTACCCAGCCACCACACTCCAGTGACCCATCCAGGGCAATGCCCACTGTAGCCCCTAAGGGGGCACAGGACAGGGGTGCGGAGCATACCCCTGGCAAGGGCAGTGCCAGCCAATGGAACCCCTGGAATCAGGGGCAGGACCCCATGGTTCTGGCGACCGGCAGGGCCAGGGGAGCGGGAATGTGGGGGGCAACATGCTGGGGCAGAGCCCGCTGAGCTAGCCGGAGCCACCATGTAGCCTGTTGGACCCGGTTTGCCATGGGGGTACACACAATGCAAACATGTCAGCCTTTCACCCCCTGCAGGAAATGGATATTGGAATTCAACTAGCAGTGGTGGCCTTCCTGCTAGTTGCTGCAGCCCCATGGCAGCTGTACGAGCTGGCGCTGCAGGAGGAGGAAGCTGCAGCAGGAGAGCGTGCCACAGAGGGACAGGTGGCAGCTGCCTGGGATGGAGAGCCAGCCGCCCAACAGGCCAAGCAGGTGGAGATGCCAAGAAGGTTCCTCACGACACCTCGTGTGTCCAGGCACCACCCGTCATTCGAGGACCTGCTGGAGCAGGCGTGCCGTCGAAGACTCCGGTGGAGCAGAGAGACAGTGCGGCATATCTGCCAGATGATGGCACACCTGGCACCCGCTCCCGGTGGCCGTCAAGGTGACGGTTGCCCTGAACGTTTATGCCACGAGATCCTATCTGGCGGCGAGTGGAGAGCTATATGGAATCTCACAGACCTCGGTGCACAAGTGCATCTGTACCTATATGCCCAGGTGGCTCAATACATCCACTTCAATATGGAATGAGCCCACCGGGATGCCCGGGCAGCTGGATCCACCGTCATCGACGGGATGCCCTGGGACCAGGAGGTGATCGACAGAATGTATGTTGCCCTATAAGCACCTGCAGATGTCAGGCCGCTCTACGCTAACCAAAAGGAGTTCTACTCGATGAACCTGCAGCTGGTATGTGACCATCAGCTGCGCATCATTCATCTCTACGCCCGATACACGGGCAGTATGCATGATGCCAGCATAATCAAGTGGTAGTTTGGACTCCTAAAGATGCGGTTTAGGTACCTGGTCAGCTCTGGAGAGGCCCTCCAGTATGACGCTGAAAGGGCCGCCCGTATCATGGCAGACTGCAGTGTCCTCCACAACATCGCGCAGGCGAGGGGCGACGTGCTGGAGGAGGAGGATAAACACCAGTCTTCGTCCGACGGGGAGGATGCAGAGGAGGGGGAGGATGGGCAGGACACGGGACCCAGACAGGCACAGAAGGTCGTACGACATGTAAGCCAGGGCCAACGCGCACGAGAGGCTCTGATCACCTCCAGGTTCACCGATGAAGTGGGAGAACTGGCCAGGGGCACGGACACCGCATCCCACCCCCCACATCCCCCCCTCCCAGCCACCTCCCCAACTTGCCAGCAACCCCCTCTGTGACACATACCTGCCTCACTACAGAGTGTGGGCCTTGGGTCAGCAGCAACAATGGGTCTGGTCCATGGGATGGAGGATGATGACAGTCCACTCTGCAATGATCTCTGGTGCTCCAAATCATTTGACAACATCTGACTCCTGCCCACGGAAGCACTTTCCACCGTCCACCTGGGAGATCCCTGCATGCGAGCTGGCCATTCCATCCCACCGTCCCATTGGGTCTCTGGGGTGACAGTGGTGAGGACGGCCGGGAGGTACGGTGAGCAGCCCAACCCACCCACATTGTCAGCCCATTTCCACATGTACCACCCACCTCTGGCCAGCCCTGAACTGCCCACCACTCACACTCATCTGACAAAGCAACGAGGCAGTTTGTGACAGTGTTAATGTGCACAAATATTTACACATACGTGCCCTAGCCCCTATCGTTAAACTGTGCCCTGCATCTGTGCCAACATAACTGGCTCTAACTCCCTGACCCTTACAGGTCCTATGCCACGTCTAGGTGGATCCCCAGATGGTACATCAGGAGTGGAGGCGGCCTGCTGTGAATCCTGCTCTGCGACCTGCGTGCTCGTTGACGGCTATCATCTGGGGCAACCGGGCACTGCTGCTCGGGTGTCTCAGGTGGCATGGTGCCACCCTGTTCTGCTCACTTCCCAACGGACGCACCAGGGACGGGGGGGGGGGGGGGGGGGTCTGAGGTGCTGCAATGTTCAAGCACCTCCCCATCACCTCCTCTTCCCTCGGGGTGCCCGATGGCCCCTGGGATACTCCATGGGCAGGAGTGCAAGCGGAGCTACCCCTGAGGCTCCCCCGCCACCTGCCACTGCTAGTCCTGGAGACCCGCTGTGGTCTTGACCAGAGTCTGCATGCTCGCGGCCATGGAAGACAGGGCGTGGACCATCTCCATCTGGGACTGCATCACCCATTGACTGTGCCATCACCTTCTGGGTCTGTGACACATCAGCAAGTGACTGCACCAACTTCCTCTGGGACTATACCATCACACTGTGTCTGAGCCACATCGGCCAGTGACTGGCAATGCTGCCGACGTTCTCAGCCATGGCCTGCTGTGACGGGGCCACGCTCAGAAGCGCCGTTGCAATTTCCAGGTGGCTCTGGCACATGGCTGCCTGTGAGGTGACAACCCTGTTCTGGGCCGTCAGCCAGCACCTGCACAGAGTGCCCCAGACCTTGGACATGCTGATCCGTAGCCGCAACCCACGACCCCAATGCCTCCACCGAAGATGCCAGCCATGCGGTGTTGGCCTGGGTGGCACGCACTGTCGGCACTACCTACTTCTCCTGCATGCGGTTGGTCTCCTCCACCTGCACCTGCAGGTACTGGATGATCACTGACAACCCCTCATGTAGTCCCTGGTTCTGCGACTGCATCTCCACAATCGCTGGGACTGTCCGTTTTTAAGAAGCCCGAAACCCGTCTGCACGGCAGCTGGTTCTGGAGTCGACACGCCCTCTGACCGTCTGTATCCTCTGTTCCTACCTCCACCTGCTGTACTGGAGCAGCTGTGTGGTGCGCAGCAGATAGTGTCCCAGGAGCCTCTTCACTAAAGTGCCCAACCGAGGTGAGTGTCTCTGGGAGGGTGGAGGGTGTTGGAGACAGGGAAACCTGTGTCATCCTCGGACTCGAGCTCCAGGGTGTCTTGTGTCTCAGGTCCATGGCTCACGTTTGTACTGCTCTCCTCATCACTGCTCGGCACCCGGGGATCCGGCTGTGGCACTGGCTGGGGGTGGGCGACACCAGGTGGACCGACCCATCGCCAGCATGCCCTGCAAGACATATGACAACACGCATAATTAGACCGCGGGCCGGGGGGGGGGGGGGGGGGGGGGGGGGTTGAGAGTGGTGGGGGTGAAGGTGGTGTGGGGTGAGGGTGTGGTTGTGGGGTGAGAATGGGGTGAGGGTGGGGTGATGCTGACGGTGGTGTGGGGGTGAGGGTGGTGTGGGGGTGAGTGTGGTGTGGGGTGAGGGTGTGTTTGTGCGGTGAGGATGGGGTGAGGGTGGGGTGATGCTGAGGGTGGTGTGGGGGTGAGGGTGGTGTGGGGGTGAGAGTGGTGTTGGGTGAGGATGTGGTTGTGGGGTGAGGATTGGGGTGAGGGTGGGGTGATGCTGAGGGTGGGGTGGGGTGAGGGTGTGGTTGTGGGGTGAGTATTGGGGTGAGGGTGGGGTGATGCTGAGGGTGGGGTGAGGGTGGTGTGGGTGTGGTGTTGGAGGAGCGGGGTTGACACACGTGACATGGGGAACCGCAACTCAGCGGGGTCTTACTTCCTCGCCCACGGCTGATCTTCATCGCAGTGACCTCCCTTTCCTAAAGGCCGTCGACCACATCTAGGGCCCTCTGCTCTGCCATGGTGAGGGGCTGTAGATCCGACAGTTCCAGTTTTCTCCCGCTGCCGGCAGTTATGGGCAGCCTTTTCTTGCGGGGTGGCTGGGGGGGCGGGGTGGGAGGGGGGGCGACAGAAAATGACAGTGTTAGACAGTCCAACGCATGCAGCCCAGGGGGTGGGTAGCTGGTGGCCTCAGTGACCAGGGCACCCGGCCATGGCGGCCGGTATGAGTGCCGGCATGTGATGCAGGGTGGGGGTTTGGCCACCGTCTGGGTTGGGGGTGTTCTGGATGTGTGGTGTGGGAAGGGGTTGGCGCCAGGGGCACAGTGCTGCCTACTCACCCTGGCCGCCCTGAGGAGGTTGTGCAGTTTTATATGGCTGGTCCGGTCCATTGCTCACGGCGCTCACCGCCTCTGCCACCTGCGCCCAGACACGACGAATGGCAGTGGGTGGCAGCCTCCATCCTGGGTCGGGGTACCGCGTTAACCGCCTCTCCCCCACCGCGTCCAGGAGGGTCTCCAGTTAACCATCCGTGAATCTTGGGGCTGCTCCCTGCTGCCATCTTGTCGACAGAGATGGTGTGTGTGGGGAGTGCAGTGTGTGTCTGCGGCTGCAGCTTGTCAGCCTCCCGAGTGTCAATAGCCAAACCGACAAATCGGCACCATTTCTCACTGGAATCAATTGTGTTCCACGTGGTGCCGGTACTAGCCCCTAAACAGTAACAGAATCAGTCCAGGTGCGCCGCCAGTTTTGCTCTCGCTGAACTCCACGAATCCTGCCCCAGGGCCAACACTTAGTCTGAGGAACAGAGAATCCAGCCCTTTGTATTTGGTGTATCCTGAGGATCAATTCTCCCTTCAAACCAGGAAGTCAAAGCCACCTGACTGACTAAAAATGGTAGTGGCTGCTGCAATTCCTGCTAACTCTGAAATTGTGTGAAAGGAGAGGGGAAAGGTGAAACTGGTTGCTCAGAGAAAGGCAGAAATAATTGCCCAGAGAACGACAGAGTTTAATGGATTGAATATTATTTTAGAATTATTGCCGTGGGAGAATTAACAAATTGGAGCAAAATAGGAGTAGCAGAAATCAGGTGAAATGACGTGGAAGACAAAAGAAAAGCTCGAAGGAAATAAAATATACAACTTTAACAGCAAAAAAAATAAAATTGAAACTTTACATGAAAAATTATTTTGGTAAAATGGATTATATTATTCAAAATAAATGTGATGAATCTAATGTGGTTCTCCAATTAACATGATATTCTATACTAAAGAAACCCACAGATAATCAGTGGAGATAGATGCGTTTAATTGCATGGGAACAATAATGAGCAAAAGAGTTTAAAATAACTCTAAGAGTTTATAAATAACCAACCAGTTTTGATATTGACGCTTCCGGAATTGTCGTGGGTGGGATGGAAAATTTGACGGACAGCCAAAACTTCGGGTGGGAATTTCCAGTCCTGCCCGCAGCAGGACTGGCAAATCTCTTAACTTACATCAAGTCCAACACTGTCAGGTACAGTATCAAATGAGATTGCTGGCCTACATAAAAAGGATTAGGATCTGAATCCCCGGCTGATATATTTTAGCCTTGTTGAGTGCATTTAAGCCATTCTCAGACTAACCTGCCACAAGATGGGAACCTCCTCAGCCTCGGTGATATGTCCCCTTTGAATGAAAAAAGAAAATGCGATTGTGATCAATTAAAAAGGGCAAGAAGACAAAATAAGTAGCACAGAATGATGTCATGTATTAAACATGTGTACCAGATGTTTCTTGATATAAACCAGGAGAGCCCAGTAAACATTGAGATTCTCCTAGTATGGTTTAGATTCCAAGTTTAGTGAACTCTATGATGAGCTGGGAAACAGAACTGCACTATGCATCCAGACGGCCTTAGAAAAAATGAAAGTGGCATTTGCCAATAAGATATCAAATTAGTTTCTTTGCCTGATGTCTTTAAAATTTACAGTAAGGTGATACAGGGTTTATGTAGCCCACGTTAACTTTAGTTAATCCAGGATATTTATTTACATACTTGCACAGAATTGGCATATCTCTTTTAATATTGCTTATGATGAGTCTGAGGATATGTTGTGTTAGGATACATTGTGTTATAACAAATGAAGCTGTTATACCACGTTGAGCATAACACCAAGGCTACAGAATAAGCCAAGTTCTGTTTTTATCACATAGAGTACTGGAATTTTTACTGGTGCTTTAGGAATCAAATTCTTTGACTCTGTCCATTATTCTCTGAAACCAGAAACAAGCGTGTGTATGTCTGTAATATGTGTATAATTTATAAACATTTTTTTGGAAAAAACAATGTTATATACTTTACCTGTGTGTTTCATTTTTACTCATTGACATTTGAAAGAGTACCAATGGCATGTAGCTGGTGGATATTTCGCAATACTGTAAACGGAATGGGGTTCAGCATAGCAGGAGGCCATTTGGCCCATCATGATCCAATGGTCAACAAAGATCTGACTACACTAATCCCCCTTTCCAGCACTTGGCCCATAGCCCTGGAGATTACGGCAGAGCAAGTGATTATCTAAATACTTCTTAAATGTTACGTGAGTTTCTGATGAACCACCTTTTCAGGGAGTGGGTTCCAGACTACTGTGAGAAACATTTCTCCTCAACTCCTCTCTTAGCCTTCTACCATTACTTGAAGTCAATGCCTCCTGGTTACTGACCCCTCCATTAATGGAAAAAGTGCCTTCCTCGCCACCCTATCTCTGCCACTCATTACCTTATACACCTCTATCAATTCCCCTCTCAACCTTCACTGCTCCAAGCAAAACAGCCCCAGCCTATTTAATATTTCCTCATAGCTCATACCCTCCAGCCCAGGCAGCATCCTGGTGAATTTCCTCTGCACCCACCCCAGTGCAATCACATCCTTCCGAGTGTGTGGTGACCAAAACAGCACAGTACTCCAGTTGTGGCCTAACCAGCATTTTATACAGTTCCAGCATGACCTCCTATGCCTTGGCTAATAATTGCAATAATCCTACATGCCTTCTTAACCACCTTATTTACCTGCTCTGCCACCTTCAGGGGTCAGTGGATATGCACTCCAAGTTCCCTCTGATCTTCAGTACTTTCCAGGGTTCTACCATTCATAGTGTAATCCTTTGCCTTGTTTGCCTTCCCAAGTGCATTGCCTCACACTTTTCTGGGTTGAATACCATTTGCCACCTCTGTACCACCTGTCCAATCCATTGATATCCTCCTGCAGTCTACGGCTATCCTCCTCACTATTTACCAGCAATGGGAGATTAGTTGTGGATTTTTAAAAATTATACATTTTTACAAAATGTGGGCCTCGTTGACCAGGCCAACATTTATTGCCCTTGAGAAGCTGCCTTCTTGAACCGCTGCAGTGCATATTGTGTAGGTACACCCAGTGTGCTATTAGAGAGGGAGTTCGAGGTTGCTGACCAAGCAACAGTGAAGGAACGGCGATATGTTTCCAAATCAGGGTGGTAAGTGACTTGGAGGGGAACTTCCAGATGGTGGTGTTCCCAGGTATCTGCTGCTCTTGTCCTTCTAGATGGTAGTGGTCCTGGGTTTGGAAGGTGCTGCCGAGGGCCTTCAACACTTCCTTGAGGAATTCCTGTAGTGATGTACCGGGACTGAGATGACTGACCTCCAACAACCACAACCATCTTCCTTAGAATCACTACAGTGGAGAAGGAGGCCATTTGGTCCATCAAGTCTGCACCAACCCTCCGAAAGAGCACCCCACCTAAGCCCACAAGCTCACCCCATCCCTGTAACCCAGTAACCCCACCTAACATTTTGGACACTGAGGGGCAATTTAAAATGGCCAATCCACCTAACCTGCACATCGTTGGGATGGTGGGACGAAATCGGAGCACCCGGAGGAAACATACGCAGGCACGGGGAGAAAGTGCAAACTCCACACAGTCACCCAAGACTGGATTCAAACTCTGGTCCCTGGCACTGCGAAGCAGCAGTGCCAACTACTGCGCCTCTGTACCTTTGTGCTAAGTGCGACTCAAACCAGCAGTGAGTTTTCCTCCGATTCCCATTGATTCCAGTTTTGTTAGGGCTCCTTAATGCCATACTTGATCAAATGCTGCCTGTAGCCATTGGGATGGCCACTTACAACCAGGAACAGAGAAGCTCGCAAAGCCTAGCGGGTAAAATGGACAAAGCAAGATTCAGGCAGGCTCAGAGCCTGAAATGTATATTTGCAAGCAAGGGGTCCAGACGGTATCGAAACTCCGACCAATTAGCATATTGATGGGCCGATTAGCATTTGATGGCCCATCTCCACCAAGACAAAGGACTGGTACTCGAGCGACCAGCACAGTCCCAGACATTTCGGCGCCACTCCCTGTTCAAGGGAAGCGTAAACAACGGGATCAGTGACCGCTTGGGACACACCAGCCATCCAGGCCCCCGCCCATTTATTGGTTAGGAATCGAACTGAGTGATCAGGGATCACCCAATTAGCGGGGTCCAAACTGAAGGACCGCCCAAAAGAGTGTGAAAACCCCCAAACATAAGAAGAGAGTCCGCCATATGTTCATCCTCTTTTGGACCCGGCGCCCCGGCTACGTCCGTTTCCAAGTGCAGCAACATCAGAAGCAAGTCCAAGTTCAACGCTCGCTACCAAACGGATGAGCCCAGCTGAGCAGCAGTTAATTCTCCAGACTGATAGATCCAGAATTGAACAACAGCCACTGTTCCTCTGACCTAAACCGGGTGCCTGAAGTTAAGTACAGATTGTCTTAGTCGATAGGTGTAGTTAACTAGTAGTGTTTATGTTGCATGACTAATTGTGTGTAAATAAAGTACCCTTGACCTTGAACTAACTAACTGGTGTTTGGCTCTTTGATCGATAGCCGGTTGAACGTTCTGGTGGTATCATTTGATACCCGGCGACTCTGAGCACTCGAACATAGATACCCAAAAGAAATAAGGGCAAACCCACTGATTGCCATAGTTACAGCAGAGCCACACAGGAGAAAAGGCACCATGCCTTGATGTCAAGGGCAGTCAATCTCACCCCACCTCTGGGTTATCTTTCGTCCATGTTTGAACCAAGGCTGGAATGAGGTCAGGAATTGAGTGACCCTGGCGGAACCCAAACTGAACGTCAGTGAGCAGGTTATTGCTGAGTAAGTGCCACCTGATAATACTGTTAATGACCCCTTCCATCACTTAAATTATGATTGAGAGCAGACCGATAGAGTAGCAATCGGCGGGGTTGAATTTGTTCTTTTTATGTACAGGACATAACTAGGCAGTTTTCCACATTGTCGGGTATATACCAGTGCTGTAGCTATTCTGGATCAGTTTGGCTAGGGGAGCGGCAAGTGCTGGAACACAAGTCTGCAGTACTATTGCCGGAATAGCCTTTGCAGTATGGGCGGCATGGCAGCACATGGGCACAGTGGTTAGCACTATTTTAAAAAAAAAGAATTTAGAGTACCCAATTCATTTTTTCAGTTAAGGGGCAATTTTAGTGTGGTTAATCTACCTAGCCTCCACATCTTTGGGTTGTGGGGGCGAAACCCACAAAAACACGGGGAGAATGTGCAAACTCCACACGGACAGTGACCCAGAGCTGGGATCGAACATGGGACCTCGGCGCTGTGAGGCAGCAATGCTAACCACTGTGCCACAGTGCTGCCCTGTGGTTAGCACTGTTGCTTCACTGCGCCAAGGACCCTGGTTCGATTCCCGACTTGTGTCACTGTCTGGGCGGAGTCTGCACATTCTCCCTGTGTCTGCGTAGGTTTCCTCTGGGCACTCCAGTTTCCTCCCACAAATCCCAAAAGACATGCTTATTAGGTGAATTGGACATTCTAAATTCTCCCACAGTGTGCCCGAACAGGCGCCGGAGGAGATTTTCACAGTAACTTCATTGCAGCGTTAATGTAAGCCTACTTGTGACACTAATAAAGGTTATTATTATTCAGTGCCTTCATCAATTTCTTGATATCATGTGGGATGAATCGAATTGGCTGAAGACGGGGTGGCACAGTGGTTAGCACTGCTGCCTATGGCACTGAGGACCTGGGTTTGATCAAAGCCACTATCTGTGTGGAGTTTGCACATTTTGCCCATGTCTGCATGGGTTTCATCCCCACAACACGAAGATGTGCAGGTTAGGTGGATTGGACATGCTAAATTGCCCCTTAATTGGAAAAAATAATTGGGTATTTTAAATTCATTTAAAAAAAGAATTGGCTGAAGACTGGCATCTGTGATGCTGGGAACCTCTGGAGGAGACGGAGATGAATCATCCACTCGGCACTTCTGGCTGAAGATTATTGCGAATGCTTCAGCCTTGTCTTCTGTGCTGGGCTCCTTCATCATTGGGAATGGAGAATGGAATGAACAGGTGCCGGAATGTGGCGACTAGGGGTTTTTCACAGTAACTTCATTGAAGCCTATTTGTGACAATAATTACTATTATTTGTGGTGCTTCTTCCTCCAGTGAGCTGTTTAATAGTCCACCACCATTCACAACTGGATGTGGCAGGACTGCAAAGGTTAGATTTGATCTGCTGGTTGCGGAATTGCTTACCTCTGTCTATCACTTGCTGCTTTTGTGTTCGGCATGCAAATAGTCATGTGTTGTAGCTTCACCGGGTTAACACATCATTTTTCGATATGCCTGCTGCTGCTCCTGCCTTGTCCAGTTTGTTTCTGGTAACAACCCTAATGGCTGGGAAAACCAGGGCGTGGAATCTGGAATTTGGCTCACTGAAGTTTTCCTCGAGTCTGTAAATACGGAAGGGGATTTCAGAGGGAATCTGCCAGAATAATTGGAAGTTAACTTGGTACTCAGATATGTCTGGTCCGAGGGCGGCACGGTGGTGCAAGTGCTGCCTCACGTTGCTGAGGATCCGGGTTCGATCCCGGCCCCGGGTCACTGTCCGCGTGGAGTTTCCACATTCTCCCTGTGTCTGCGTGGGTCTCACCCTACAACCCAAAAATTTGTGCATGGGTAGATGAGTTGGCCACTCTAAATTGCCCCTCAATTGAAAAAAAACAATTGTATACTCGAACTTTATTTAAAAAAGATATGTCTGATCCATGTAGGAGCTGTTTAGCACAGGGCTACATCGCTGGCTTTGAAAGCAGACCAAGGCAGGCCAGCAGCACGGTTCAATTCCCGTAACAGCCTCCCCGAACAGGTGCCGGAATGTGACGACTAGGGGCTTTTCACAGTAACTTCATTTGAAGCCTACTTGTGACAATAAGCGGTTTTCATTTTTCATTTCATGTATAGCGACAAAATTCCTGAATTGGTTTTATGAGAGCAACAGCTCCATATACCTGTTATCTATATAACTGAGGTAGGGCTGAGGATTGAGGGATTGAATATTAAAGTCCTTCTGCCCTGTGCTTTCATTCTTTGGGACTTGGTTTGTGGTGGTGCACATCCACCTTGTCAGCAGATGTGGAACCCACCTAAGGTTTCCAATTGAGATCAGTTTCTATGAAGTGATATATACTAGCCTTGGAATTCCACCAATTGTTCTCCGAATCTCTAGCTATCATTCTTAGCCAGGTGATTGACAGACTGCATCATTAGAACTCAACAGAAATAAAAAATCGAAAGAGATGTAAAACAGGCGACCAATTTGATTTTTCACGATTGCACAATGTCAATATCTATCCAAAAGAATGATCAATGTGTGAATGTACCACAATGAGTAGGATGGTGGAGGTAAAACCCTTGGAATAATTTGCAACACATCTGGAAACTATGATGGGAACTGAATATTATTTCTGCATAGATCAGCAAAGAGGGGCCTTATGGTTTTCCTCAATTTTATCTATTTCATGATCTGGCTGACTGCCAGATTTCACATGTTGCCAGCTGTTTCATGGATCACTAATACAATTATCACTTTACTCGACTTACAAAGGTGTTTCCATAGTCTAGTCAAGTGTTAAAACAACCAAATGCTTCCTCGAAACCCACAAATCCAGAGAAGGTTGTTCTCTCACATTCCATTTATTTTTCTTTTAATTTGGTTTACAATCGGTCAGCTGATTATGATTAAAGTATGAAACAGCACACAGAGGTTGATCGACACGATCATGTTAGTTTATGGCTGAAGGGAATAAAGAAATTTTGCTAATACCATGAAAAGTGACTGAGAAGCTCAGGGACATCTGGCTCAGCGTTTGTGAGTTTGTTGTCCATCTTTGCATCTTCTTCTACTGCCTCACATTTACAAATTTAGATTCTACTCAAATTCAGATAGAGTGGTTGGGAGAGGGAAGTAACACTCTCTCACACGGTGTTCCTTTTTGAACATCATTATACTATAAAATCTGGTCCACGTAGTGATCTCTGTATGTGCATGTACACAAGGGGTTAATGAGTAATCAGTAGCACCACATGATCACTAGAAGGCCGGACCAATGGGGGTATAAAAGGCAGCCACATTGGGTCTTGGCGTCTCTCTCTCTCTCGGGTGCACTGTGATCAGGGCAATATCAGAATAGTTCAGATAGTTAGTGGAGTTACGTATAGTCACTATTGTTAGATCTTGTTAACCTTATCACTCGTATCAAAGTTAAAGTAAAGAACTCATGTACTTGTTGTTATAGTTACTCAATAAACCTTTGTTGTTACTGGACGAGTTTGAGTCTTCTTCATCGAGATTCAGAAGATCTCATTATCAACCTTGGATTGAGTAGCACGAGTTACCTACCACACAGGTAACAAGACATGGTACCAGGTATGTTGGCTTTAAAAGAACTAGTTAGATAGGGTTACACAACAAGAGAAGAAAAAATTTGGATAGATATTCGACCAAAGAAGTCTTTGCAGCTCTCGGACCTCTCGGGCAAGAAAAAAAACTGGTAAGATGGACTCACTTCCAGCACCACAGCAAATCAGAACCTCTGGTAATCTCCAGTATAATTGGAAAATATTCCTTAAACAATTTAATCTATTTATGGAAATTAAGGACATGACCACTGCGCCAGATTCTAAAAAGGTTGCCTACCTCTTATCTGCGGCAGGGAAACAGGCCATTGATATATATAATTCATTTACTTACACGGAAGGGGAGGACAAGGACAAACCGGACATAATTACAAAAAAATTCGACAACCACTGCAAATCTGAGGTTAATGAGACATTTGAATGCTTTAAATTCACCAGGCGGCTACAAAAACAAGGAGAATCATTCAGCAGTTTTGTCACTACTTAAAGCTGATGGCCCAATCCTGCAATTATGACAACCTCCGTGAATCCCTCATCAGAGACAAAATTGTCAGTGGCATCTCTGATGAGGGACTCAGAAAGTCTCTCCTGAAACACAGAAACCTAACACTTGAAATGGCCTTTCAAAAATGCTCTGCTCATGAAATTACTGAAGCACAGTATAAACAATTTACTCACCGGGACCAAGGCTTCCGCCATGAGGTTGGATCCATCAAAATGGTGGCCCAGGCATCTAGAAGGCATTACTCCACCGGCAATCCCGCGCGCGCGAACCTAGAAATGTCCCACACACATGCGCAGTTTGCCCGAAGATTGGAACCGGATGACAACACTACTGCGCATGCGCAAGAGTGGCAGGACAGCATGATGACGTGTCTTAACTGCAGACACGCCCATTTAAAAAGGCAATATCCGGGTTTCGGCAAACAGTGCCTGAGGTGTGGAAGATACAACCACTATGCCTCTAAATGTAGAGCTGTCCTACACATGACTTCCACAGGACAAAATCTGAGGCCCTGCGACGTTAGAAACATTGCATCAATGGAACACAAACCAACCTACGGTGATTCCTTATCAGAAAATGAAGACTTAGCCTGTGACTACTCATACGGCGTGGACACGGTTGAATCAACTGAGGAACCTTACATAACAGTCACCACGCCTCATCCAAAATGCTCGAAAGTAAACAACAAGAGTTTTAAAGTTACAAAACACAAAGATTTTTCCTCCAACGACAGAATGAAGCCTGAGCCTCCACCCACAGTTAAACATTACCGCTGCACCACCCTGGAACAAGCAGTTTGCAACACCCAAAGGGGAGAGCACAATGACAAATCCAGAGCAAAAGATTTGTTAATTGACGATGACTACTCAGGAGGTGCGTTCCTCATTGGACAAATAGAGCACCATGACACATCCTCAACAAGAAGAGATGATTTGCTCACTGATGAATGCTACTTAGCCATGGGTGAGTTCGCCGGATCTGATGATCATTGCAGCAGCAACATGGGTGCCAAGTTCAATATGAGCCTCATGGTAGAGGAATCTAGTACCATGACGACATGGCAGATCGTCGATACAATGGATGACAGCCACATGTCAAATATCCAAGAAGAAGGCGGTGCCACGCAAAGAGCACAGATCGACTCCACAGAGGAAGTGATATCAGCCTCCACACCGAGCTCATTGACAGACTCCAGAATGGACGCAATTAAAGACTCAGGAGCGACAACCGTGCACGAGGAAGACTATGAAAGTCTATCCGCCTTTTCTGAGCAACCAGCAGCAGACTATGAAAGTCTACCCAACTCATGTAACCAGCAAGAAGACATTGAATGTCTACCCACTGTATGTAAAAACTGTGACAAAGTGATCACACTAGACATACAGAGTGTGCAGGATCACAGCAAGACTGACAGATCTCAGCTTGTCTGTACAGAAGCATAGAGTAGGTCTGCTCTTGGGTCCAGTGAGACCCCGTCATTTGAAATCTTGAAGATTTTGACTCCAAAAGAGGAGCATAAAGAGATCACAGATGATTCACATATACCGGAAATGTCTCCAGAAGAGGAGCACCAAGGAAGCAGAGAAGAGCAATCAAATCCACCACAAATGACTGATGTCACCAATATCAATGCAACATCAGATCATTCTCACAATTCTCAAGAAAAAATGCTCAACGAAACATCGGCTACCAAAAAGGGGACTGGGACAAACACCTTTGAGTATGACTCGAATAATACACATGGTACAGCCAGTGAGCAAAACTGTAACAACAACAACAACAAGACCAACAACGGTATCAACAAAGACGGAAGCCACAAAAACAACAATGAAACAACGACCTGTACATCATATCACAACTCCACACATAAAGGACAATGTACTACCAATGTTCAAAACGGTGGTAAGACTACAAACATTCCATTACATGACAACAAATCTCTCAATTTCATATCTGCACCACAGCCAGCAACTAACCCAGCTTTCAAGAACGAGGACATAGGGAATCAATGCCGCAAGCACAAAAAAAAGAGTCCGGGGCTGACAACAAGCTGCTTCGACCATTCGAACACCTCATGATGACTTGCTGGTCACTTACACACATGAAGACTGACTATGTTCACAACAAAATGACGTCATCAACATTGCCACCTCGACGACAGAAGAAGAAAGCAACCCAACTGATCAAATTTTCTTGTTAAGATTGGACTCTTTAAACATTGATTGGCTTTGTACAGTCATCACTACCATCACAGATTGTACGCAGCTTTATTTGTCTTACCTGTCTCCAGTTAACTGCATTCATTATGTTTGTTCAATTTTCTTTACAACATACAGAAAATATGTAACACATGAAAGAGGGGGGGATGTAGTGATCGCTGTATGTGCATGTACACAAGGGGTTAATGAGTAATCAGTAGCACCACATGGTCACTAGAGGGCCGGACCAACGGGGGTATAAAAGGCAGCCACATTGGGTCTTGGCGTCTCTCTCTCTCTCTCGGGTGCACTGTGATCGGGGAAATATCAGAATAGTTCAGATAGTAAGTGGAGTTACATATAGTCACTATTGTTAGATCTTGTTAACCTTATCACTAGCATCAAAGTTAAAGTAAAGAACTCGTTGTTATAGTTATTCAACAAACCTTTGTTGTTGCTGGACAAGTTCGAGTCTTCTTCATCGAGATTCAGAGACCTCACCATCAACCAAGGATTGAGTAGCACGATTTACCTACCACACAGGTACCAAGACAGTCCAAAAACAGTAAATCCTGGGAAATACTCAGCAGGTCAGGCAGCAGCTATGCTCCATCATCCCCTCCTCCTCGTCGGAAGATGCCTGGCGTTGTTCGTCCCCCTCCTCCAGCATCTCCTCCTCCGCTGTGCGATTTGGGATGCAGCAGGCCACCACGATGTGCGATACCGTCCAGGGGCTACAATGGAGAGCCCTACCAGAGCGGTCCAAGCAACTGAACCTCACCTTGAGGTCCCCGATGCACCACTCAGTTACACTCCTGTTTGCGGCATGGGCATCGTTATAGAGGTTCTCCGGTTCAGTCTGGGGCCTCTTGACAGGCGTCATTAAGAAAGGCGTCCGTGGATAATCCTTGTCGCCCTAGTGCGAACCCCTCACCTAAGGCAGTGCCTCGAAGGTGCTGGGAACTGTCAAGTGCATCAGGATGTACGCGCTGTGCGCACTACACGTGTATACAGCTCAGATGTGCATGATGTACAGGTCGTAGTCACACACTAACTGCACGTTCAGGGAGAGGAAGCTCTTCCTGTTGATGTAGGGCACCCCTTCATGGGCGATGCCCTCAAGGGGATATGTGCCCCATCTATCACCCCCAGGACCTGTGGCATGCCAGCGATGGCGTCGAAACACATTGGCCAGGCATCCTGGTGGGCTTGATGTCGATTGAGGTTTGTGTAGTCCGCTGCCTGGGCATATAGAGCATCAGTAATGGCACGGATGCATCTGTGTGCCTATGTCTGAGATATCCCAGAAAGGTCGCCGCTCGGCGCCAGTAAAGACCACGAGGCAAAAATGTTCAGGGCGACCGTCACCTTGTCCTCTGTCACATCCCCACAGTTCCAGGTGCGGCATCATCTAGCCAGGATCTCCCTGGTGAGCCGAAGTCTGCAGCGGCAGGCTCGGTCCGGTCACGCTATAATGTGGCCTGATGTGGCGCCTCCTTTGTGTCCAGAAAGACGGCGCCGCCTCCGCACCGATACTCTGCCTGGTGGAGGGCGAGAAGCCGCACAACATAAAGCCCCTGGTTTTACCTGCGAATACGGCAGCAGAATGGCCGAGTCCGTGTCCACGCCTGCGCACGGTGACGGCCTGCGGCGGCTGCACCGTGCAACTTGGCGCCGGCCAGGTGCAGACCTGGCATGCCAAAAGCTGCCCCCCTGGAACCCCACTGCCACCCCCGACCTCCCCCCACTAGTGCCCCCAGCTCCCGCCGAAGCCCCCCAGGGCAGCGGAACGGCTCCCCCCCCCCACCCCCCGACTGCGGTGGTGCTGGACACAGTCAGCAGCTGCCACGCAAGGTCCCCGAAAACTGTGAGCACATGCGCCCCATGCCGTCAGAGATTGGTCCATCGGGGCCGGAGCATCGGGGGGGGGGGGCCTCAGGTGACTTCCTGAGGCCGTTCATACGACATGCGGCATATTCCCCGAGTATGCCGTTTTTGCGGGGGCGGAGCATCGGAAAAACGGCGCCTCCCCGATTCCAGCGTAAAAGTGGATTTGCCGGCTGATCGCCGAACGCGATTTCGGGGTCGGCGATCGGAGATTCCCGCTCCATAGATTAGTTTGTATCTTCAGGAGAGGAGAGGGAAAAATGGTGTGAAAACACTAACATGAGCAATTTGTGAATGTACCTCTGGGAAGGCTTGGCGGAGGTAACATTCCTGGAATAATTTACAACACATCTGGAAACTACGATGGGAACTGAATGTTATTTCTGTATAGATCAGCAAAGAGGAGCCTTATGGCTTTCATCAACTTTATCTATTTCATGATCTGGCTTACTGCCAGATTTCACACGTAGCCAGCTATTTCATGGATCACTAATACAATTGTCTCTTCACTAGAGTTCTTTTTTCCAACTAGGAGCTGCTTCCACAATCTAATCAAATGTTACAACAACCAAGGGCAGGATTCTCTGTTTCTGAGACTAAGTGCTGACGCCGGAGCGGAAACAGTGGTGTTTTACGACAGAAAAAACAGCGCAACAGTTGAACCGATTCAGCTACTTTAAATGGGCTAGCACCGGTGCCACGTGGAACATAACCAATTCCATGTCAAAACGGTGCCGGATTCGCCGGGTCCGTGATTGGCGCACATGGGGCTCACACGCCACAGCCGCACTTAAACGATCCTCCCCCCCCACACACACTGTCCTAGCCAACAAGATGGCTGCAAGGACAGCAGTGCAACGGTTCAGGGACGCTGAGCTGCAGACCCTCATGGACGCAGTGGAGGAGAGAAGGATGACCCTGTATCCCTGCCCGGGAGGAACTCCGGGAGGCGCCGCCGTTCACCGTGCCTGGGCGCAGGTGGCAGAGGCGGTCAGCGCTGTGGGCAATGTCACCCGGGCTGGCATGCCATGCAGGAATAAACTCCACAACCTCCTCAGGGTGGCCAAGGTGAGTAGGCAGTGCCGTGCCCCAGCACTAAATCCACCCCCACCCCCACACACACCCGCAACCCGGTTTCCCCTCCCCCTCCATGGACGGCTGAATGCCCATCCTGCCCCACATGCCAGCACCCAAGCCAACCGCCATGGCTGGGTGTCCTGGCCACTGAGGCCACCATCTACCCAACCCCTGGGCTGCTTGCGTCGGAACATCTAACGGTTGTGCTGTTTATGTTCCCCCACCCCCAGGAGAAGTCCGCGCACATACGCTGGGAGCAGGAGAAGACCGGAGGGGGACCACCAGAACTGCGGCCCTTCACCATGTCCGAGCCGAGGGCACTGAAGAAAGGGAGGACAGAGCTGCCCTCTCACAGGCAGCCATGTGCCAGAGCCACCTGGACATTGCAGTGGCGCTCCTCAGCATGGCCCAGTCACAGTAGACCATGGCTGGGGACATCGGCAGCATTGCCCAGGTGCTGGCTAGCTTGGTGCAGACATTGGGTGGGGTGGCCCAGTCCCAGAGGAAGGTGGCCCAGTCCCAGAGGGTGGTAGCCCAGTCACTGGCTGATGTGGCACAAACCCATAGGGCTCCGTGGCCGCAAGCGTGCAGACCCTGGTCGAGACCAGAGTGGGCCTCCAGCACTGGCAGCGCCAGGTGGCCGGCAGGCCTCAGTGGATGGCTCTGCTCACACCATTGTCCCATGGAGTAGACCGGGAGTCATCTGGCACCCCGAGGGAGGAGGAGGTGATGGGGCCTGTGCCAGTAACTCCCGCAGGCGAAGTGCCGGAAGAGCGCAGCACCTTGGACTCCCCACCAGCCCTCCTCCTGGTGCATCTGGTGGGCAGTGGGCAGAACAGGGCAGCACCACGCCATCCAGGATACCCGAGCAGCGGCCGGGCCCATCTAGGCCAGGTCGCCCCAGGAGTCGCAGGGCAGGAGTCACAGCAGGTGGGGAACCACCTAGACATAGTGTTAGGGCCCGTAAGGGCTTTCCATTAGTGCTGCAAGAAGCACAATGAACTTCACCGGCCCACACTGGTGAGTTGGCATCGGCCCCCTGGCACCGGTCCTGGCTGCTACCCCAATGACCATGCGCCTGCACCACCCACCCCCACCCCAATACCACCACGTGCCCCAGCACATCTTGGCATCCACCAGCATACTCACCCATGTCCAGCGTCGGTGCCCAGGCCTGGCCACCACCATGCCCCACCTCCGTCTACAATGCATGAAATGTCTAGCTTACAATGCCCTCTCTCTGTTTCTGCAGGAGAAGTTAGCCCCAAAAAGATGGGAGAGGACCCAGATGGGTGGTGCCAAGGTGCCCACGTTCCATGGGGAGGGCAGGGGATCCATCCTGCAATATCCCTGACTAACAAGGGACCTTAAATGGCCCGGAGACCTGCAAGGTGCCGTTCTGCCTGGTTCACATTTGCGTGGACCAGTATTGAATGGTACCCGGCTGGGGTCTCAGATCAAAGGTGAACTCACCTAATAGGTGTAAAACCTACTTGGATGGATTTGTTTATTGTCACGTGTAGCGAGTGAAAAGTATTGTTCTGGGTACAGTTCAGACAGATCATTCCATACATGGAAAAAATATATATAATAGGGCAAACATAAATTCACAATGTAAATACATAGACATAGGCACCGGGTGAAGCATACAGGAGGGTAGTAATACTCAGTAGACAAGGTGTGTGAAGAGGTCAGATCAGTCCATAAGTGGGTTGTTTAGGAGTCTGGTAACAGTGGGTAAGAAGCTGTTTTTGAATCTATTAGTGCATGTTCTCAGACTTTTGTATCTCCAGCCCGATGGAAGAAGTTGGAAGAGTGAGTTAGCCGGGTGGGAGGCGTCTTTGATTGTGCTGCCCGCTTTCCCAAGGCAGCGGGAGGTGTAGACAGAGTCAATGGATGGGAGGCGGGTTTGCGGGATGGACTGGGCTGTGATCACGACTCTCTGTAGGTTCTTATGGCCTTGGGCCATGCAGTTGCCATACATGTGATGCAGCCAGATAGGATGCTTTCTATGGTGCATCTGTAAAGGTTGGTAAGAGTCAATGTGGACATGCCGAATTTCCTTAGTTTCCTGAGCAAGTATAGGCGCTGTTGTGCTTTCTTGGTGGTAGCGTCGACGTGGGTGGACCAGGACACCCCTACGAATTTGAAGCTATCAATTAGCTGTACCTCGGCCCCATTGATGCAGTCAGGGGTGTGTACGATACTTTATTTCCTGAAGTCAATGACCAGCTCTTTAGTTTTGCTGACGTTGAGAGAGATTGTTGTCGTTACACACCACTAGGTTCTATATCTCCCTCCTGTATTCTGATTTATCATTGTTCGAGGTCCGACCCACTACAGTCATATCATCAGCAAACTTGTAAAGGAGTTGTAGCCAAATTTTGCCACACAGTCGTGTGTGTATAGGGAGTATAGTAGAGGGCTAAGAATGCAGCCTTGCAGGGCCTGATTATTGAGGACTATCTTGGAGGAGGTGTTGTTGTTTATCCTTACTGATTATGGTCTATGGGTCAGGAAGTCGAGGATCCAGTTGCAGAGGACGGAGCCAAGTCCTAGGTTTTGGAGTTTTGATATGAGCTTGGCTGGATTATGGTGTTGAAGGCAGAGCTGTAGTCAATGAATAGGAGCCTGGCGTAAGAATCCTTGTTGTCGAGATGCTCCAGGGATGAGTGTAGGGTCAGGGAGATGGCGCCTGCTGTGGACCGGTTGTGGTGGTATGCAAATTGCAGTGGATCTAGGCGTTCTGGGAGTGTGGAGTTGATGTGCCTCATGACCAACCTCTCGAAGCACTTCATTATGATCGATATCAAGGCCACCAGACGATAGTTGTTGAGGCACATTGCCTGGTATTTCTTTGGCACCGGTACGCTGGTGGTCTTCTTGAAGTATGTGGGGATCTCAGAACAGAGTAGGAAGAGGTTGAAGATGTCTGTGAACACATCTGCCAGCTGGTTCATGCATGATGAGTGCACGTCCAGGGCTCCTGTCATGACCCATCGCTTTCCAAAGGTTCACTTTGAAGAAGGCCGATCTGACTTCGGAAGTTGTGATGGTGTGTATGGGTGTCCGAAACTGCTGGGGCAGTTGACAGTGGTTTGATGGTTTCCGGCTCGAACCTTTCATAATATCCACTCATGTATATAATGCGATGCAGACAGGCAGTGATTGACACACAGGATAACCAATGAACACACACAACACATAAGAACCAATCACCAAACAGGACACCATCACTATAAAGCACACAGGGCATTAAGACTCTCCCTCTCTCTACAGGACACAGCTACTGAGATAGTAAGAGTACACAAGCCAGTGAGCACTATCACCATGAGGTAGAGAGTTAGTCTGGTCAAGCCAGTCGGAGGTTATCAGTTGGATTGATAGAGTGTCAACTCACAGCAGATTATGTACAGCAATCAGGAAGTTCAATAAAACAGTGTAGGGCCATCTCCTGTGTCAGAAGCCTGTTTCTAGTTTCACTGCATCCAGTGCAGTCAACGTTGAACCAACTTACTTAACACATCATGGTACCAGAGTGCTATTAATCTTAACGAACCCATCTTGAGAGCATCTGCAATGACCAGCAAGCAGCCATCCAGCGGCATGGAAAGGATCCAGCCTCCTTCGCAACTCCGGATCTGCGGCAACCTCGGCCCCAACTGGAAAGTCTTCAAACAAAAGTTCCTCCTGTACATCGAGGCCTCCGACCTCGAGGCAGCATCGGATGCCAGAAAGATCGCACTGTTCCTTTCGACTGCGGGGGATCACACCATCCACATCTATAACTTGCGTTTGCCGATGGCGAAGACAGGACAAAGTTCAGGACGGTTCTGCTGAAGTTCGACAGCCACTACGACATTGAGGTGAATGAGAGCTTTGAATGGTGCATCTTCCAACAGAGGCTTCAGGGTAAGGATGAACCTTTTCAGTCCTCTTGACCCATCTCCGCATCCTAGCGCAGTCATGTAATTATGACTCAACGGCTGATTCCATGATGAGGGATCAGATCGTTTTCGGGGTCCAGTCGGACTCCCTGCAGGAGCAGCTCCTCAAAATCAAACAGTTGACCCCCTCCGTCACCATCGAAACATTTGTTGTCCATGCGCATGCCAGAAATCGCTACTCCCGCATCAGGGCGGCAGAAACTGCAAAACTGGCCTCCCACGAGGCAGAAAGGGTGCAGGCCATAGCGAAAATGCAAGGCCTGAGCATCGAGGAGAGTGGCTGTTTTGCGCACTTTTCTCGGGTCCCCACGCATGTGCGCCACGACCGGGTGGACGACGAGGCCGAAGACCCTGAGGCGCATGTGCGAACGTCGGCCGACCGCACTGCGCATGCGCGATGGCGCACAGAATGTGCTGACGTCAGCGTCATGACATGTCCGAATTGTGGCTCCTCCCATTTAAAGCAGCAATGTCCAACCAAAGGCAGGCGATGTCTACAGTGTGGAAAGCCTGGCCACTACGCGACCTTCTGCAGGTCCGCTCCACTGAACAACAGCCAGCGATCCCAGCTGCAGCGCAGATGTGTCCGCTGCGTACAACAGGGCATGCAGGATTCTGATCGAGACAGCCCAACGGACCCCGATGCTGACTGCCTCGATCTCCATATCGGGTGGGCATTATCATCACACGCGAGTTGGTCTCTACCGTGTCTGCCAACCGCCTTTCGATCCTCAGTGTGGATCCTGACGATGAATGGTGTGCCGTCATCACGGTCAACCAGTCTCGCATCCGATTTAAATTGAACACTGGCGCGTCTGCGAACCTCATATCACAGTCGGACTTCGACAGCATCCGACACCAACCTAGCATTCTTCCACCAGCCTGCCAGCTCCTTGACTACAATGGTAATGCCATAGCTGCCAGTGGGTCGTGGCAGCTAGGTGTCTCTCACAAGGCAATCAAGGTGACATTGAGATTCAAGATCGTCCGGCCTGACAAGGCATCCCTGCTCGGTGCTCGTGCATGCAAACTCCTAAATCTGGTCCAGCGAGTTCATGTCCTGTTCTCGACACCGGCGACGGCCTCGCCCAATGCGAATCTCCAGGCTGAGATAGACAACGTTCTCACACAATACCACAGTGTGTATGATGGGATGGACACACTCCCATATTGCTACAAGATATTGCTCAAGCCGAATGCCACCCCAGTCATCCATGCACCTCGCCGGATGCCGGCTTCTCTCAAGGGTAGTCTGAAAACGCAGCTACGAGAGCTCCAACAGGGCATCATCTCAAAGGTCACGGTACCTACAGGTTGGGTCAGCTCCATGGTCTGCGTCAAGAAACCCTCTGGCGAACTCCGCATTTGCATTGATCCCAAAGACCTGAATCGCAACATCATGCGAGAGCATTACCCGATCCCGAAGCATGAAGAATTGACCTGAGACGGCTCACGGCAAATTCTTTACCAAGCTGGACGCCTCCCGTGGCTTCTGGCAAATTCAGCTGGACGAGTCCAGTCGGAAGCTGTGCACTTTAAATACTCCGTTCGGCAGGTTCTGCTACAACCGCATGCCTTTTGGTATCATATCAGCTTCCGAAGTATTTCATCGCATAATGGAGCAAATGATGGAGGGCATCGAGGGGGTGCGAGTCTATGTGGACGACGTGATCATTTGGTCCACGCGCCCGAGGACCACATTGCTCACCTTAAACAGGTTTTCCAGAGGATTCATGAAAATGGCCTCCAGCTCAACAGGGCCAAATGCTCGTTTGGGCGGTCCGCTATCAAGTTTTTAGGTGACCACATTTCACAGCAAGGTGTGCAACCTGACGCCGACAAGGTGCTGGCAATCAATGCCATGAAGACACCAGAGGACAAAAAGGCGGTCCTCCGCTTCCTCAGGATGGTAAATTTCTCGGAAAACTCATTCCAAACATGGCATCCCACACCACGGCCCTCCGGCATCTCGTTAAAAAGTCAACAGTGTTCCAGTGGCTTCCCACGCATCTTGAGCTGAAGGTGAAGCTCACCACAGCCCCAGTACTGGCGTTCTTTGACCCAACCAAGGATACCAAGATATCCACAGACGCAAGCCAGGATGGCATTGGGGCGGTGCTCCTCCAGCGAGACGACTCCTCGTCCTGGGCTCCAGTGGCATATGCCTCCAGGGCCATGACTCCGACCAAACAACGGTATGCCCAGATCGAAAAGGAGTGTCTGGGTCTCCTGACAGGAATAGTCAAGTTTCATGACTACGTATACGGTCTGCCGAAGTTCCCGGTGGAAACAGATCACAGGCCTTTAGTCCACATAATCCAGAAGGATTTAAATGACATGACACCTCGGCTGCAGCGAATTCTTCTTCGTCTCTGCCGATATGACTTTGAACTCATCTATACACCGGGCAAGGAGCTGATCGTCGCGGATGCCCTATCCCGATCCATCACCATGTCGTGTGAACCGGGTGACTTCATTCGCCATATCGAGGCACAGGTGCAGTTGTGTGCCAGCAACCTCCCAGCCACTGATGAACGAGTTGTCCAGATAGGCGAAGAAACTGCCAAAGATCCTCTACTGCAGCGCGTGATGCAACACTTTGCCCATGGCTGGCAAAAGGGGCAGTGCCCCCAGTTCTTCAACGTTAAGGACGAGTTAACGGTTGTCGAGGGGATCCTTCTTAAACTAGATAGAATCGTCATTCCCCAAAGCATGCAAGCCATGGTGCTCAGACAGATCCATGAGGGTCACCTTCGGGTCGAAAAATGTCAACGCAGAGCTCGACAGGCAGTCTACTGGCCTGGTATCAGCCAGGACATTGCCAACACGGTCCTCAACTGCACAACATGCCAGAAGTTTCAACCAGCTCAGCCCAAGGAAACACTGCAACAGCAAGAGATCGTGACTTCTCCGTGGTCCAAGGTGGGGATAGCCCTCTCACGCAAATGGGCGTGATTACGTGCTCTTGGTCAACTACTTCTCCAGCTACCCGGAAGTGGTGAAACTGTCGGACCTCACGTCCAAATCAGTGATAAAAGCCTGCAAAGAGTTATTTGCTAGGCAGGGCATACCACTCACAGTAATGAGTGACAACGGCCCATGTTTCTACAGCCAAGAGTGGTTCGCCTTTGCACGATCCTATCACTTCAGTCACATCACATCCAGTCCCCATTACTCGCAATCAAACGGCAAGGCCGAAAAAAGGGTCCATATTGTCAAGCGGTTGCTGTGCAAGGCTGCAGTCTCAGCCTCGGACTTCAACCTGGCGCTGTTGGCATACAGAGCAACACCTCTGTCGACTGGTTTGTCTCCGGCGCAGCTGCTCATGAACCGCAACCTGAGGACGACTGTTCTCGCCAACCATGTTCCAGATCTTGACCGCCTCACGGTGCTGCAGAAAGTGCAGCAATCCAGGGGCCAGCAGAACATCACGGATGATGCTCATGCCAAGGATCTACCTGCGCTGGCTCCAGAAGATGTTGTTCGCGTCCAGTTGCCTGAGGGAGGTTGGTCACCCCCAGCTATTGTCGTCAGGCAGGCTGCCCCCAGGTCCTTTGTTGTCCAAATGGCTGATGGCTCCATTCTACGGCGCAACAGGAGGGCACTACGAAACATTCCCTGCCCACCGCCTGGCCGCACTTCTCCGCATGTCATCATGCCTCCTCCGGACATCTCACACCACGAGGCCACCGACCTGGCAGCGATCCCGCCTCTCCATGAGGCCACCGACATGGCAGCAATCCCACCTGTCCAAGTACCGGCGTCCCCCCCTCCACCTCTGAGGCGATCAACAAGAATTCATCGCCCGCCACAAAGACTGAATCTATAGACTTAAATCTTGTAAATTTTGTTCAGTTTGCTCTGTGAAAATGAAATTAAATGAAAATCGCTTATTGTCACAAGTAGACTTCAAATTAAGTTACTGTGGACTTCTGGGTGCGGCGATGACCAGCTGAGTCGCACGTTTCGGCAGCTCCCGGTGGAACGGACTTTTGGGCTCTTGATAGGAGCCCCAACGGCAATTTTAACGGCTAAAAACACCGTGCGGTAAACCAGAAGGGGGTTCCCCCTGGACACGGATGGAAAAAGGAGAGGAAAGTGGCCGGATTGCAGCGGATCCTTTGGAACAACGGCAAGGAAGGCAAGCAGAAACCAAGATGGCGTCGGAAGGTGGCAGTTTCATATGGGGCCCTGAACAACAAGAGTTCTTGAAACGCTGCGTGGAGGAGATAAAAAAGGAAATGAAGAAAGAGTTGTTGGCCCCGATATTACAGGCGATTGAAGGGCTGAAAGAGGAACAAAAGACCCAGGAGCAGGAGCTTCGGGTCGTGAAGGCGAAAGCAGCAGAGAATGAGAACGATATACAGGGCCTGGTGGTGAAGTCGGAGATACAGGAGGCACACCAGAAACGATCTGTGGAGAGGTTGGAGGCACTGGAAAACAACGCAAGGAGGAACAACTTGAGGATTCTTGGCCTTCCTGAAGGTGTGGAGGGGGCGGACGTCGGGGCATATGTGAGCACGATGCTGCACTCGTTAATGGGAGCGGAGGCCCCGACGGGTCCGTTGGAGGTGGAGGGAGCATACCGAGTTATGGTGCGAGGATCGAGAGCAGGAGAAACTCCCAGAGCCATAGTGGTGAGATTCCTCCGTTTTAAGGATAGAGAAATGGTCCTTAGATGGGCGAAGAAAACTCGGTGTAGTAAATGGGAGAACGCGGTGATCCGCGTTTATCAAGATTGGAGTACGGAGGTGGCGAGAAGGAGGGCGAGCTTTAATCGGGCCTAAGCGGTACTTCACAAAAAGAAGATAAAATTTGGAATGCTGCAACCGGCAAGACTGTGGGTCACATATCAAGGGAGGCACCACTACTTTGAAACGGCGGATGAAGCGTGGACTTTTATTGTAGAAGAAAAATTGGAATGATTGGATTATGAAAATGAACGTTTGGACAAAGTGGTGGGGCGAATGGGGGGGGCGAAGAGGGGTTTTATGTTTTAATCCTGCGGTATGGTAACTTTTCTTTCTCCCACAGGTGGTGATGGGGGGAGGTGGGGAGGGAGAGGAGATGGGGCGTTGGCCATGGGAGGCGGGGCCGAGGGAGAGGCGCGGGCTTGGTTCCCGCGCTATGATAATTATGGCGGGAATAGAGAAGCAGGAAGGAGGGGGCGTCGCACGGTGCGAGCCGTGATCACGGGGGGAAGCCGAGGTCAGCCAGAGTTTGCTGACTTCTGGGAGCAACATGGGGGGAGTAATTACGCTAGCGGGGGGTCTAGCAGGGGGGGGGGAGGGGGGAATTACTGGGTTGCTGCTGCTGGGGAAAGGGGGGAGTGGGTACGGGAAAAGGATGGGCGGGGGGGCACCGTCTGGGAGAGATACAGCTGCGTGGGAACTGGGTGAGAAGCTGGAAAAAGATGATGGCTAACCGGCAAGGGGGGGGGGGGTGGGAAGCCCCCCAACTCGGCTGATCACGTGGAACGTGAGGGGGCTTAACGGGCCGATAAAGAGGGCACGAGTACTCGCACACCTTAAGAAACTTAAAGCAGATGTGGTTATGCTACAGGAAACGCACCTGAAACTGATAGATCAGGTTAGGTTGGGTGGGGCAGGTGTTCCATTCGGGGCTGGATGCGAAAAACAGGGGGGTGGCTATATTAGTGGGGAAGCGGGTAATGTTCGAGGCGAAGACTATAGTGGCGGATAACGGGGGCAGATACGTGATGGTGAGTGGCAAATTACAGGGAGAGATGGTGGTTTTGGTAAACGTGTATGCCCCGAACTGGGACGATGCCAACTTTATGAGGCGAATGCTAGGACGCATCCCAGACCTAGAGACCGGAAAGCTGATAATGGGGGGAGACTTTAACACGGTGTTGGAACCAAGGCTCGATAGGTCGAAGTCCAGGACTGGTAGGAGGCCGGCAGCAGCCAAGGTGCTTAAGGATTTTATGGAGCAGATGGGAGGGGTGGACCCGTGGAGATTCAGTAGACCTAGGAGGAAGGAGTTCTCGTTTTTCTCCTATGTCCATAAAGTCTATTCACGCATAGACTTTTTTGTGTTGGGTAGGGCATTGATCCCGAGGGTGAGGGGAACGGAATATACGGCTATAGCCATTTCGGATCATGCCCCACACTGGGTAGACTTGGAGATAGGGGAGGAAACAAGAGGGCGCCCACCCTGGAGAATGGACATGGGACTAATGGCGGATGAGGGGGTGTGCCTAAGGGTGAGGGGATGCATTGAAAAGTACTTGGAACTCAATGACAATGGGGAGGTTCAGGTGGGAGTGGTCTGGGAGGCGTTGAAGGCGGTGGTTAGGGGGGAGCTGATATCAATAAGGACACATAAAGGGAAGCAGGAGAGTAAGGAACGGGAGCGGTTGCTGCAAGAACTTTTGAGGGTGGATAGACAATATGCGGAAGCACCGGAGGAGGGACTGTACAGGGAAAGGCAAAGGCTGCATGTGGAATTTGACTTGCTGACTACAGGCACTGCAGAGGCACAATGGAGGAAGGCGCAGGGTGTACAGTATGAATATGGAGAGAAGGCGAGCAGATTGCTGGCACACCAATTGAGGAAAAGGGGAGCAGCGAGGGAAATAGGGGGGGTGAGGGACGGGGAAGGAGAGACGGAGCGGGGAGCGGAGAGAGTGAACGAAGTGTTCAAGACATTTTATAAAAAATTGTATGAAGCTCAACCCCCGGATGGGAGGGAGAGAATGTTGGATTTTTTGGATCGGCTGGAAATTCCCAAGGTGGAAGAGCAGGAAAGGGTAGGACTGGGAGCACAGATCACGGTAGAAGAAGTGGTGAAAGGAATTAGGAACATGCAGACGGGAAAGGCCCCGGGACCGGACGGATTCCCAGTTGAATTTTACAGAAAATATTTGGACTTGCTCGCCCCGCTACTGACGAGGACCTTTAACGAGGCAAAGGAAAGGGGACAACTGCCCCCGACTATGTCAGAAGCAACGATATCGCTTCTCTTAAAGAAGGAAAAGGATCCGCTACAATGCGGGTCCTACAGACCAATTTCCCTCCTCAATGTGGATGCCAAGGTCCTGGCCAAGGTAATGGCAATGAGAATAGAGGAATGTGTCCCGGGGGTGGTTCATGAGGACCAAACTGGGTTTGTGAAGGGGAGACAGATGAACACGAATATACGGAGGCTGTTAGGGGTAATGATGATGGCCCCACCAGAGGGTGAAACGGAGATAGTAGTGGCGATGGATGCCGAGAAAGCATTTGATAGAGTTGAATGGGATTATCTGTGGGAGGTGTTGAGGAGATTTGGGTTTGGAGAGGGGTATGTTAGATGGGTGCAGCTGTTGTATAGGGCCCCAGTGGCGAGTGTAGTCACGAATGGACGGGGATCGGCATATTTTCGGCTCCATAGAGGGACAAGGCAGGGATGTCCTCTGTCCCCATTACTGTTTGCACTGGCGATTGAGCCCCTGCCGATAGCGCTGAGAGGTTCCAAGAGATGGAGGGGAATACTTAGGGGAGGAGAAGAACACCGGGTATCTTTATATGCGGATGATCTGCTACTATATGTTGCGGATCCAGCGGAGGGGATGCCAGAAATAATGCGGATACTTGGGGAGTTTGGGGATTTTTCAGGGTATAAATTGAACATGGGGAAGAGTGAGCTGTTTGTGGTGCATCCAGGGGAGCAGAGTAGAGAAATAGAAGACCTACCGTTGAGGAAGGTAACAAGAGACTTTCGTTACCTGGGGATCCAGATAGCTAAGAATTGGGGCACATTGCACAGGCTAAATTTGACGCGGTTGGTGGAACAGATGGAGGAAGATTTCAAGAGATGGGATATGGTAGCATTGTCAATGGCAGGGAGGGTGCAGGCGGTTAAGATGGTGGTCCTCCCGAGATTCCTCTTTGTGTTTCAGTGCCTCCCGGTGGTGATCACGAAGGCTTTTTTCAAAAGGATAGAAAAGAGTATCATGGGTTTTGTTTGGGCCGGGAAGACTCCGAGAGTGAGGAAGGGATTCTTACAGCGTAGTAGGGATAGGGGGGGGCTGGCACTACCGAGCCTAAGTGAGTATTATTGGGCCGCTAATATTTCAATGGTGAGTAAGTGGATGGGAGAGGAGGAAGGAGCGGCGTGGAAGAGATTAGAGAGGGCGTCCTGTAGGGGGACCAGCCTGCAGGCTATGGTGACAGCCCCATTGCCGTTCTCACCAAGGAACTATACCACGAGTCCGGTGGTGGTAGCTGCACTGAAGATTTGGGGACAGTGGAGACGACATAGGGGAAAGACCGGAGCATTGGGGGGGTCCCCGATAAGAAACAACCATAGGTTTGCCCCGGGGGGAATGGATGGGGGATATGGAATGTGGCAAAGAGCAGGTATAACGCAATTGAAAGATCTATTTGTGGATGGGAAGTTTGCGAGTCTGGGAGCGCTGACTGAGAAATATGGGTTGCCCCAAGGGAATGCATTCAGGTACATGCAATTGAGGGCTTTTGCGAGGCAACAGGTGAGGGAATTCCCGCAGCTCCCGACACAAGAGGTGCAGGACAGAGTCATCTCGAAGAAATGGGTGGGGGACGGTAAGGTGTCGGATATATATAGGGAAATGAGGGATGAAGGGGAGACTATGGTGGACGAACTAAAAGGGAAATGGGAAGAAGAGCTAGGGGAGGAGATCGAGGAGGGGCTGTGGGCAGATGCCCTAAACAGGGTAAACTCGTCGTCCTCGTGCGCCAGGCTAAGCCTGATTCAGTTTAAGGTATTACACAGGGCACATATGACTGGAACACGGCTCAGTAAATTTTTTGGGGTGGAGGATAGGTGTGCGAGGTGCTCGAGAAGCCCAGCGAATCATACCCATATGTTTTGGTCATGCCCGGCACTACAGGGGTTTTGGATGGGGGTGACAAAGGTGCTTTCGAAAGTAGTAGGAGTCCGGGTCGAACCAAGCTGGGGGTTGGCTATATTTGGGGTTGCACAAGAGCCGGGAGTGCAGGAGGCGAGAGAGGCCGATGTTTTGGCCTTTGCGTCCCTAGTAGCCCGGCGCAGGATATTGCTAATGTGGAAAGAAGCCAAGCCCCCGGGGGTGGAGACCTGGATAAATGATATGGCGGGGTTCATAAAGTTAGAGCGGATTAAGTTCGTCCTAAGGGGGTCGGCTCAAGGGTTTACCAGGCGGTGGCAACCGTTCGTCGAATATCTTGCGGAAAGATAGATGGGGGAAAAAAGAAGGCAGCAGCAGCAGCCCAGGACTTGGGGGGGGGGGGGGGGGGGGTGTGGCCTGAGACAAGGCAGTTGCCAATTAGGGCTAGTTTTTATTTTTGTTATTTAATATTTATTTATTTGTTGTTGTTTTCTTTTGTTCTTGTTTAAATAAAAAAGGTCATTATTATCTGTATTGTTATAATGTTGTGTAAAGGATGCACAATGTACTGTGTTGGTTGACCAAAAATTTTCAATAAAATATTATTTTTTAAAAAAAAATTAAGTTACTGTGAAAAGCCCCTAGTCACCACATTCCAGCACCTGTTCGGGGAGGCTGTTACGGGAATTGAACCATGCTGCTGGCCTGCCTTAGTCTGCTTTCAAAGCCAGCGATTTAGCCCTGTGCTAAACAGCTGTATCTGCACAACAGACACCTTCCCATGTACAAATGTTCATTCACTCACCACTTGTATATAATCATGCATATATATCTATATCGCCACGTTCCAAAATTTACTTAACAAAGGGGGGCTGTCATAATATCCACTCATGTATATAATGAGATGCAGACAGGCAGTGATTGACGCACAGGATAACCAATGAACACACACGACACATAAGAGCCAATCACCAGACAGGACACCATCACTATAAAGCACACAGGGCACTGAGACTCTTCCTCTCTCTACAGGACACAGCTACTGAGATAGTGAGAGTGCACAAGCCAGTGAGCACTATCACCATGAGGTAGAGAGTTAGTCTGGTCAAGCCAGTAGGAGGTTATCAGTTGGATTGATAGAGTGTCAACTCACAGCAGACTATGTACAGCAATCAGGAAGTTGAATTTTTGTGAGGGCCACGAAGAATCCAGCATGAGTTTCAAGGATAAAGAAATAACATTTATTTACAATAACATATATATACACAACAGCAGCAACCTCACTTGCTGCTTACTCCTTCCTGCTGCTTCCAAACTGGCCAGCTTTATTTATACAGGGAGTCTGCTAATGATTTCTCCGCCCCCCTCATTGGGGAAGCTCATACTCCCACAGGATTGTGAGATTGTCATTAGTTCCCAGCCAATGGTAAGCAGGCAGGTTATAACATCCCTCCCCCCCAAAGTCCAAGGAATCCACCGAAGACCCCGGCGAAGGAGGGCGTTGGACTCGTTTTGCCGCAGGCCGGACACAATTTGCACGAGGCGCTGGATCGGTCAGCGTGTAACGAGACGGAGACCGGCGCTTCCGTGATGAACGGCGTAACGGTTGTACATCCACGGCCCGTGGGCCCGAGGATTCCCTCTCTGATGCGTCCTGTGTCTCCATCTCGGAGTCAGAGTCTGCTGCCTCTGTCATCTCGGCGTCTCTATCTCCGCGCGGTTCTGTAACGACCTCCGCAGGCTTTGAGTGAGGCACCAGAGGAAGATTGTGAGGACTACTTTCCATTGTCTCTGGTCTCTGCGGCTGTAGAAATGAGCTCCGGGGGCGATGAATCTTTGGAAGGGATAGTCTTCTGGACCGAATGTGGTCTACATGTTTGCGCTGGAGACGACCCTGGCCTTGCACCTGGGAAGATATAGGGCCCATTTGGCGAAAGATTACGCCAGGGACCCACTGGGCACCACCAGCAAACTTGCGAACGAACACTGGGTCACCGGGCGCAAACTGCCGAATCGGCCAATGCCGAGAAAAACCCTGTCCCTGCCGTTCTTGCATGCGGCAAACTTTTGCACCAATGTCCGGGAAACCATACAAAGGCGGGTGTGAAGTCTCCAGCCCATTAGGAGTTCTGCGGGAGCTACCCCAGTCACCGCATGGGGGGTGGTCCTATACGTAAACAAAAAGCGAGCCAGTCTCGTGTCCATTGACCCGGAAGACTGCTTCTTTAGGCCTCGTTTGAATGTCTGCACTCTGCACTCCGCCAACCCATTTGAAGCCGGGTGGTAAGGGGCAGTGCAGATTTGGCATATGCCGTTCATCTTCATGAACCTCGCGAACTCATCACTGGTGAATGGAGTGCCGTTATCCGTGACCAGCACCTAGGGGAGGCCATGTGTACTAAAAGACAAACGCATCTTCTCAATTGTTGCGCAGGACGTTGTGCCTAGCATCTTATGCACCTCTAGCCATTTAGACTGAGCGTCGATTAATAAAAGGAACATAGATCCTTGAAAAGGGCCGGCGAAATCCGCATGCAAGCGCGCCCTAGGCCGCCCTGGCCATTCCCAGTGATGTAGGGGCGCAGCTGGCAGAAGCTTCTGATGCTCCTGACAAATGGAGCAGTTTTGGGCCACCTTCCCAATGTCGGCGTCGAGGCCTGACCACCAAACATAACTCCGGGCCAACATTTTCATTTTGGTCACACCTGGATGCCCATTGTGCAAGTCCCTTAGTATCAGCACCTGTCCTTTTTCGGGATAAACACACCCGTCCCCCCAAGAGGATGCCGTCTTCCACGCTGAATTCTGACAGCTTGGAGGAAAATGCCCGCAACTCGCCTGGGAGCTGTCTATGCTGCCCACCATACAGGACTATGTGTCGAACCTTTGACAGGACTGGCTCCGTTTGGGTCCACTTATGGATCTGTGATGCCGTGACAGGCAAGGTGTCCATAAAATTTAGGGTTGCAACAACCTCACCGGTCGTGGGGGTCGACATGGGGCCGGTCGATAAAGGCAATCGACTCAGTGCGTCAGCATTCGCTATCTGCGTACCTGGTTTGTGCTCCAGAGAATACTCGTATGCAGCGAGCAACAAAGCCCAGCGCTGGATCCATGAGGAAGCAATGGGCGGTATTGGCTTATCCTCTCTGAAAAGTCCCAGCAGGGGCTTATGATCAGCCACGATAGTGAAGTGGTGCCATACACGTACTGGTGGAAACGTTTCACCGCAAAGACCACTGCCAGGCCCTCCTTCTCGGTCTGCGCGTACTTTTTTTCTGCTGCAGTCAATGTGCGGGAGGCGAAAGCTATCGGCCGCTCGGCCCCGTTCTCCATCTTGTGGGACAGGACAGCCCCAATACCATACGGGGATGCATCACATGTGACGAGCAAAGGCTTTCCAGGATCATAGTGGGTTAGTAACCCAGACGATGACAATTGTTGTTTTACCCACTGGAAAGCGGTTTCTTGCGGCTGATCCCAAACCCAGGTGTGATTTTTCTTTAGCAGAAGATGCAACGGGGCCAAAGTAGTTGCCAGATTGGGGAGGAACTTCCCGTAATAGTTTACGAGGCCGAGAAAAGAACAAAGATGCGAAGTGTCAGTCGGGGCGGGGGCTTGTTGAATCGCGCGCACCTTCTCTGCGGCGGGGTGCAAACCTTCGCGGTCCACCCGATAACCCAGGTAGACTACTTCCTTCGCCTGAAAGACGCATTTTGTGTGACGTAAACGGACTCCAGCCTCCGAAAAGAGTCTAAGGACAGCCTCCAGATTTTCCAAATGTTCCTGCTCCGACGTCCCTGTGATCAAAACGTCATCTAAGTAGACAGCGACACGCAGTAAACCTCTCAAAATGCCCTCCATAACGCGTTGAAAAATAGCGCATGCAGAGGATACTCCAAAGGGGAAACGTGTATATTCATACAGGCCCCGGGGTGTATTAATCGTTACATATGGTCGGGTGGCAAGGTCCAGCTCCAACTGCAGGTAGGTGTGACGCATATCTAATTTTGTGATCGAGAGTCCACCTGCAAGCTTTGCGTAGAGATCCTCTATGCGAGGCATTGGATATCGGTCGAGTCGGGAAGCCGTATTCACTGTAGGTTTATAGTCGCCGCACAAGCGAACTGTGGCATCTGGTTCATTACAGGTACAATTGATGCTCCCCAGTCAGCGAAACGGACGGGCCTGATAATACCCAAAGTTTCCAAATGAGTGAGCTCCCCTTCTACCTTCTCGAGCAAGGCGTAAGGCACCGGGCGTGCCCGGAAATAGCGCGGCGTGGCTCCTGGTTCGACTTGGATACGGGCTACGGCCCCTTTTATTTTCCCCAAACCGGCCTGGAATACACCTGGGTATCATCCTAAAACCTCAGTCAACCCTCCAGAAACTGTTTGGAGGATGTGCTGCCACTGCAACCCCAAATGGCGCATCAGTCCCGACCCAACAGGCTAGGCCCACGCCACGATAAGTGGGAAACGCCCCTCCTGGCGTCCGTAAACAACAGGGGTCATCATAGTTCCTGCAATGTCCAATGGTTCCCCCGTGTAGGTGGCCAACCTGGCCTGTGTGTCGGTTAATGTAAGGGTCTGTATACCCTGCTTGATGCGGTCGAATGTCCTCTGAGCGATCACGAAGACTGCTGCGCCAGTGTCCAACTCCATCTCAAGCGGGTGACCATTGACCCGTACTGTCACCTTAATGGGGGCCACACGGGGAGCTGCCACACAATGCAGCTGCAGGCAGTTGTCCTCCGTCTCCACGTCCTCAGGAGTAGTCGCCGCAGGTTCATCCACATGGAAGGTACGGCCCCTGGGCTGGTCCCAGTTTCGGTCGGAACGACGCGCCTCTGGCACCCCCAGGACCGGCGTCCGCGACGGGGTCGGTGCCTACAAGTTTGACACGGACATGGCTCTTCATCCATTGGTTCTGGAGAAGGCTCCCTTTGGGGAGGGATGTCCGACAACCACTGGCGTTGATCCGGATGTCGTCTCGCCCAAGGTACCGCAGGAGTGCGGGGGGAAGTTTTCGGATGGAAGGGGTTGCGCCCCAAGGCATGCACTTCCATTCCCTGTATCTCCTGCACTCCTCGTTCTGCGCTCTCTCGGGACAATACTATTTGAATGGCCTGTTTAAAAGTCAATGTTGGCTGAGCTAACAACTTTCTCTGGGTGGCCGCATTGCAAATACCGCAAACCAAACGGTCGCGTAACATTTCTTACAAGGTCTCACCATAGTCACAGTACTCCGCAATCCTGCGTAGCCTGGAGAGAAAGTCGGCAAGGGATTCTCCTGTGGTCTTCTCAGCGGCATTAAACCGGTAACGTTGGAGTATCGTGGACAGGGTTGGGTTAAAATGCTGCCCCACTAAATTCACAAGTTCATCAAACGTTTTGGTGTCTGGCGCAGCTGGGTACGTAAGGCTTCTAATCACCCCAAACGTATGTGGGCCGCAGGCGGTGAGCAATATGACCACCTGGCGCTCGTTTTCGGTGATATTGTTGCCCGGAAATAGTAACGCATCCGTTGTGCATACTGGTTCCAGCTTTCCAGCGCAGCATCAAAAACATCCAAACGTCCATACAGAGGCATGGTGTAATAGAAAACAACTTCCAACCTGTATCCAACAAAAATCCAGGGAGGTGGCTTCAGCAGTGTAGACAGCTATTCACTTTAACCCTCGTCGCCAATTTTGTGAGGGCTATGAAGAATCCAGCACGGGTTTCAAGGATACAAAGAAATAACATTTATTTACAATAACATATATATACACAACAGCAGCAACCTCACTTGCTGCTTACTCCTTCCTGCTGCTTCCAAACTGGCAAGCTTTATTTATACAGGGAGTCTGCTAATGATTTCTCTGCCCCCCCCCCCCCTCATTGGGGAAGCTCATACTCCCACAGGATTGTGGGATTGTCATTAGTCCCCAGCCAATGGTAAGCAGGCAGTTTATAACATCAATAAAACAGTGTTGGACCATCTCCTGTGTCAGAAGCCTGTTTCTAGTTTCACTGCATCCAGTTGCAGTCAACTGTCATGCAAGAGTGCCTTTAAGAAATGGATGTGTAAGCAATGTACCTTTAAGAAAACAGTGATGTCAGAGAGTGGGTGGAGCTCAGCTCAGTTCAGCCATTTTGAAGTTTCAGTTTTAAAAAGTGCCTGGCTGGTTTTGCTGAGAGCAGCTAAAAAGTACCTGGCTGGTTTTGCTGAGAGCAGTTTAAAAGTAGAAAGCCAGTTTGAGACAGCAGCTTGAGAAGTTCTGGTTAGCTGTGATCTGCTTGAAGGGAGAAAGCCAGGTTTGAGAAAGCAGCGTGGGTGTGCCTGTGGGTTTCCAGAGAGCTGCATGAAGAAAGCAAGGTGCTGGAGCTGAAGTCGCCCAAGCTAATATATCTCTGCCATTCTACAGAAAATATATATATCCTTTAACCTGATATGACACTGTTTAAAGGTGTTAAGTCCCTTGGAAGTTTGAAGGAACATTTTAAGGAATTATTTACTGTTGCAATTTTCTGAGTTATCTTTGAAGTGAGGGGTGTTGAGAGATCCAATGTTTATTTAAGATGTTAAGTTGAGTTCATTGAATAAACAGTATTTTGTGTTTAAAAACCCACATGTCCATTATTGTAATCCCACACCGTGGGAAAAAGCCGCGTGCTCGGAAAAGCAACAAATCCATTAAAGGGTGAGGTTGGTTGAACTCCATGATACATTTTGGGGTTCTGAAAACGCCTCGCCCATAACAATTGGGGGCTCGAAGGGGATCAAAGTCTATCTATTGGATTGGCTTTTGTGAACTTAAAGGCAGTGAAGGATTGTTGCTTTTCCGGTGTGGTATTTTAGTTTAAGTGGGGAGAGTGTTGTGGACAATGGCTATTTCAGAGGCTCAGAAGTTTTTGGGGGTGGAGAATGTCACACATAGTACTTTACGGACAGAAACAAAACGCAGACTGTGAGATTTGGCAAGAACATTGCAGTTAACATTACCTGACAAAATGCGAAAAGGTGAGGTAATTATGGCGGTGGTTAAGCATTTAAGGTTGCCTGAGATAGAGTTTGGCTCATTGGAAATGGCAAAAATTCAGTTGCAAATTAAACAAATGGAACATGAGAAAGAATTAAAGCGGCTGGCATGTGAGTGTGAGAGAGAGGAAAAAGAAAGAGAAAGAGAGAGAGAGGAAAAAGAAAAGGAGAGAGAAGAAAGGAGAAAAGAAAGAATAGCCCTAGCAAAACAAAAAGAAAAAGAAAGGGAGATACAGATCAGGGAAAAAGATAAAGAGAAGGAGTTTGAACTTTAAAAAATGGCCATGAAACATGACAATCAGTTAAAATTGGCAGACGTAAAGGGAAACGTACAGTTGGAGGAGCTGGATGAGGATAATGAGACAGAGCGTCATAGTTGAAGACGTGGTGAGGATCTATTTAAATATGTCCAAGCATTGCCAAGGTTTGACGAGAAGGAAGTGGAAGCCTTTTTCATTTCATTTGAGAAGGTAGCTCAACAAATGAAATGGCCACAGGACATGTGGGTGTTACTGATTCAAACAAAGCTGGTAGGTAGAGCTAGTGAAGTGTTGGCATCACTACCAGAGGAGGTATCTGGAACGTATGAGGAGGTGAAGAAATCCATCTTAAGTGCATATGAGCTAGTGCCTGAGGCTTACAGACAAAGGTTTAGAAATTTAAGGAAAGAATTTGGTCAAACATAGATGGAATTTGAAAGTAATTTTGATAGGTGGATAAGGACTTTGAAAATAGACCAAATGTATGAAGCTCTCAGAGAAATTATACTTTTGGAGGAGTTTAAAAATCAATTCCTGATGTAGTGAGAACTCATGTGGAAGAACAGAGGGTTAAAACTGCGAGATTAGCAGCGGAAATGGCAGATGATTATGAATTAGTTCATAAATCAAAGATTGGTTTCCGACATCAGTTTCAGCCAGTGAGGGATAGAAACTGGGGACATGAGAAATACTCAAGTGGTAAAGATAAAGGTGATCTGATGGGAGACAATAAAGAGAGTGTACCTCAGTTTAAAAAAGAAATCCAGGAGGGTGGAAAAGAAATGAAAAGTTTCAAATGTTTTCACTGTAATAAACTAGGCCATGTAAAGTCACAGTGTTGGTGGTTGAAGAAAAGCACTGGAAAGGCTGATGTGGTAAAACAGGATAAGACAGTGGGGTTTGTTAGAGTGGTAAAGGAAAGCCCAAGGGAAACGGAGGAGGTGCAAACGATTGTACAGCCTGTTCAAGAAGTAATTGTTAAGAAGGTGCCAGATGTATTTAAAGAATTTACTTGTGTGGGTAAAGTTTACTCATGTGTATCAGGAGGAGCAGGTAAAGAAGTCACAATTTTAAGAGATACAGGGGCTAGTCAATCTTTCATGGTAAGAGATGAGGAATTATGTAGTTTGGGAAGAATGTTGCCAGAAAAGGTGGTGATATGTGGAATTCAGGGTGAGAGGAGTAGCGTTCCATTATATAAGGAAAGGTTAGAAAGTCCAGTGAAGAGTGGTGAAGTGGTAGTAGGAGTAATAGATAAACTATCTTGTCCAGGAATACAGTTTATCTTGGGTAATGATATAGCTGGATCACAGGTGGGAGTGATGCCTACTGTGGTTGATAAGCCAGTGGAAAATCAGTCAACTGAAGTGTTGAAGGACAAATATCCTGGGATTTTTCCGGATTGTGTAGTAACAAGGTTGCAAAGTCACCTTAAGACAAGAGGAGAAATCAAAGAGTGAAGATGAAGTTGAAGTGCAATTATCAGAAACAATTTTTGATCAGATGGTTGGAAAAGAACAAGAACAGGTGGAGGATGTGGCAGATATTTTTAGTTCAGTAAAATTGGCAGAGTTACAACAGAAAGATGTAGAAATAAAATGGATATATCAGAAAGCAAATACGGAAGAGGAATCTGAGAGTATGCCAGAGTGTTATTACCGTAAAAATGATGTCTTGATGAGAAAATGGAGACCTGTACATATGCAGGCAGATGAAAAGTGGGCAGAAGTTCATCAAGTAGTATTGCCGGTAGGGTATAGAAAGGAGATGTTGCGAGTTGCACATGAGGTACCAGTGGGAGGTCATTTATGAATAAGGAAAACTCAAGCTAAAATCCAGAAACATTTTTATTGGCCTGGACTACATAAAGATGTAGTTAAATTTTGTCAATCATGTCACACATGTCAAATGATAGGGAAACCTCAAGCAATGATAAAACCTGTGCCCTTAATACCTATTCCAGCATTTGAGGAACCTTTTACAAGGGTCCTAATCGATTGTGTAGGACCGCTTCCTAAAACAAAAAGTGGGAATCAATATGTTTTGACTATAGTGGATGTGTCTACAAGGTTTCCAGAGGCCATTCCAGTACGTAATATTACAGCTAAAAAGATTGTGGAGGAGTTACTTAAATTCTTTACTCGATATGGACTACCCACAGAAATTCAATCGGATCAACGAACGAATTTTACTTCAAAGTTATTCAAAGAAGTTATGGATAGCTTAGGAATAAAACAATTTAAATCAACTGCATACCATCCAGAATCGCAGGGAGCATTAGAAAGGTGGCATCAGACATTAAAGACAATGTTGAGGGCGTATTGTCAAGATTATCCACAGGATTGGGATAAAGGAATCCCATTCGTATTGTTTGCAATTAGGGATGCACCGAATGAGTCTACCAAATTTAATCCTTTTGAACTAATTTTTGGTCATGAGGTAAGAGGACCACTTAAATTGATTAAGGAAAAATTGGTGGGTGAGAAATCGGAAATTACACTATTGGATTACGTGTCAAATTTTAGGGAACGATTAAATAGAGCAGGTGAATTGGCTGGACAACATTTGAAAGTTGCACATAATGTGATGAAACGGGTAGCGGACAAAAATCCAAAGTTCGTAGTTTTGCCAGTGGAGATAAAGTTTTACTGTTGTTACCAGTGGAAGGGGAGCCTTTAAAACCTCGGTTTTGTGGACCATATAAGACTGAAAGGGAATTAAATGAGGTGAATTATGTGGTAAAAACACCAGATAGAAGGAGGATTCACCGAGTGTGTCATGTGAATATGCTTAAAAGGTACTTTGAAAGGGAAGGAGAGAAAAAGGAGGTTTTAATGATTCTAGCTCAAAGTGACAAACCAAATCCAGATGACTATGAATTTGACATACCTCAAATTAAATTGGAAAATGAGGATCTTCTTAAAAATTGGGATGAATTGTTAAGTTACCTTCCAGAGGAAAAATGAACTGACCTGAAAGAGTTATTGATATCACATGGGCAAGTTTGTGGAGATAAATTGGGAAGTACTAAAATGGCTATATCTGATGTAGATGTGGGAAATGCTGTTCCTATCAAACAACATCGATATAGACTTGATCCTTTAAAATTGGCACAGGTTAACAAAGAGATTGAGAGTATGCTTAAAAATGACATAATTAAAGTGGGTTGCAGCCAATGGAGCTCACCCATGGTGATGGTACCCAACTGTTGTGTGTGGACTATAGAAAGGTGAATGCAGTGACAAGAACGGACTCTTATACTGTCCCACCATTGAAGGATTGCATGGAGAAAGTGGGACAATCTGCTCTTACTTCCAACTTCCAGACATGGAAAGAGCATTTCAAACATCGTATGGAGTTCTTTGATCGACTTCAGGAGGCGGGTTTGGTGATGAACCTAGCCGAAAGTGAATTTGGAGAAGCCCGAATCACTTTCCTTGCGGAGTTTCCGATACCCTCAAGGTGAAGGGAAATAATGTGATTTCTTAGCATGAGTGTATTTGATCGAACCTTTGTGCAAAAGATTTGTGGCGAGATTACTCCACTGTTGGACTTGCTAAAGAAACCTAAAAAAAATCAATGGACAGCGGACTTTCAACAGGCATTTGACTGCCTGAAAGCTGTGGTAATCAATGTTCCTGTATTGGAGAATTGCAAGGGACTCTGTGGTCAGATTGAACTGAATTATCTGATTCTGAAGAGAAATGCCGAGGAGTAGAGGAATGGATGGATCGTGCAGAGACTTTGTTCAAAGAAACTGTCAATCGAGAAGGATTTCGGTTGGAGGAAGAAGAACAAAGAAAAATGGTCTATATATTTTTATACCTGTTTGCATGTGTTGTTTTTTTTTAAAACGAAAAGGTATATTTACTGTGTACATTTCTTAGTGGATGGTGCAAAAGTGAAAAATGAAACCATCTTGAAGTTGATGTTTTTTTTCCTTTGGTGGAGGTGTCATGCAAGAGTGCCTTTAAGAAATGGATGTGTAAACAATGTACCTTTAAGAAAACAGTGATGTCAGAGAGTGGGTGGAGCTCAGCTCAGTTCAGCCATTTTGAAGTTTCAGTTTTAAAAAGTGCCTGGCTGGTTTTGCTGAGAGCAGTTTAAGATGTTAAGTTGAGTTCATGGAATAAACAGTGTTTTGTGTTTAAAAACCCACGTGTCCATAATTGTAATCCCACACCTAGGGGAAAAGCCGTGTGCTAGGAAAAGCAACAAATCCATTAAAGGGAGAGGTTGGTTGAACTCCATGATACACCTCGCCCATAACACAACGTTGAACCAACTTACTTAACACATCAGAACCGAGCATAGAATGCATTGAGTTCATCGGGAGGGGTGCGTTGCTGCCAGAGATTCTACTCGGCTTCGCTTTCTACACCATTATGTTGTTTAAGTCTTGCCATAACAGACGAGAGTCTGTAATGTTAGTCTGTGTCTCTAGCTTGATCTGATATTGTCTCTTGGCATCCCTGATGACTTTGCGGAAGTCATACCTGGATTTCTTGTATAGGTCAGGGTCGCCTGACTTGAATGCCTCAGCCCTGGCCTTCAATAGGGAGTCAATCCGGTTGGGGACTGTACATATTACTTTCTTTGGCATGCAGCGAGCGCGGTTTGGTCACGCCCATCTGGTAAGATCTCGCGAGGTGTACTGGCTATCCAGAAGCCCGTGGGAGGCTTCACCCTGCATTAACTGGTGCACCACACTTTTGGTCGAGCGCGACGGGACCAGTAGATCACCCCTATAAGTAGAACCATACTATTCAGGTATGCCAACTGTGGGGAGGAGTCGAGTAGTACTAGTCTCAAAGGAATGCCCACTTAACCCATTTATCACCTTGAGTGTTTTGGCAAAATGTTTGGATAGTGGATCTCTTGCTCAAATGATGAAAGAGGGAACGGTTGGACCATTGGGTGGCAGGACGTGGGATGGCAGGGGAAGCCCCACATTGGGTGGCAGGACGTGGGATGACAGGAGAAGCCCCACATTGGGTGGAAGGACGTGGGATGGTAGGGGAAGCCCCACAAAAGGGTGGAACAATACCAGAGTTTCAGTGGGCATGTGTTTCGGATCTGAAGTGAAATTTGTACCTACTTGTCTCATTCTAATGAGGTGATCACCTACTGACCTGAAAACTCCAGCAGGGGTGATGGTGGAGGGTACAGTCAGGTTCAATTTCAGTTTAATGGTCAGGATCATGATCCAAGAAATTTTGAGGTGAACACATTCAATTGGAACTTCTAATGCTAAATTATGGCCTGGATACCCCACTGCCTGACGCCGGTAGCAGAGTTCCTGATGCGATGGAGAATCTGATGTAAAAACAGGATTGGCACCCATTTGCGATGCCCCAGCCCCCCATTGGCAGCGGGATCGGGGTTTGCACACATGCGTCAGCGGGACGATGCAAATAGTTCTAAATGGGTCCTAATGACCCATTTGCACTCACTTAGTGGGCCAGGCATCAGATTCTCTGGACCCTCATGGGTCTCTGGTTCTCTGGGAATCAAATGGGTGAGGATCACTACTGGTATTTACCAGCGTGGTCCTGACATGTTAGGCCTTGTCGTGGGCCAAGAGGGTAACCCCTGAAGGGAGTTGCCACCAATATCCACCTGAGGGCCACCCATCCCTTCCACAATGCAAGATCAGCTCACCCTACCCTCACCTGACGCCGCCCCAGAGACCCCCCTAAATAAAGTGACCTCCACAGAGACCCTCTCAATAGGTAGACCGCCTCAGAGACTCCCTAAATAGGGGATCCCCACAGAGACCCCCTGAATAAAGTGGCTCCCTACAGAGACCTCCAAAATAGGTGACCCAGCACAGGGACCCCCTAATTAAGGAGAACTCCCAAAGACCCCATAACTAAAGGGACCCCGCGACCCCCTAAATAAACCACTTCAAAGCGAGTTTGTGCTGTCAATTTCCAGCTTAGCACTTCAAAATCTCTCAAGTGTGATGGGGGGCTGTTTGGAATGCACCTAACTCTCTTGAAGTGGTTGATGTTTGTAAACATTGTGGTTACAGCACTTCAGAGTTACTGAACCATGAAGAATATGAATGAAGCAAGGCTCACAACTGGGTTTGTGGAAGTTGTTAATCACAGCTCACAAAGGGAAATGAATGAATGGCTTTCGTCTTAAGGATGCGAGGGGTTTAAACACAGGTCACTGGTTTACTCTTGAAGGAAAAAGCATACAAAGTAACAAAGATTAGTGGGAGACGAGAGGACTGGGAAATCTTTAGGGGGCAACAGAAAGCTACTAAAAAAGCTATAAAGAAGAGTACGATAGATAATGAGAGTAAACTTGCTCAGAATATAAAAACAGATAGTAAAAGTTTCTACAAATATATAAAACAAAAAAGAGTGGCTAAGGTAAATATTGGTCCTTTCGAGGATGAGAAGGGAGATTTAATAATGGGAGATGAGGAAATGGCTGAGGAACTGAACAGGTTTTTTGGGTCGGTCTTCACAGTGGAAGACACAAATAACATGCCAGTGACTGATGGAAATGAGGCTATGACAGGTGAGGACCTTGAGAGGATTGTCATCACCAAGGAGGTAGTGATGGGCAAGCTAATGGGGCTAAAGGTAGACAAGTCTCCTGGCCCTGATGGAATGCATCCCAGAGTGCTAAAAGAGATGGCTAGGGAAATTGTAAATGCACTAGTGATAATTTACCAAAGTTCACTAGACTCTGGGGTGGTCCTGGCGGATTGGAAATTAGCAAACGTGACACCACTGTTTAAAAAAGGAGGTAGGCAGAAAGCGGGTAATTATAGGCCAGTGAGCTTAACTTCGGTAGTAGGGGAGATGCTGGAATCTATCAAGGAAGAAATAGCGAGGCATCTGGATGGAAATTGTCCCATTGGGCAGACACAGCATGGGTTCATAAAGGGCAGGTCGTGCCTAACTAATTTAGTGGAATCTTTTGAGGACATTAACAGTGCGGTAGATAACTGGGAGCCAATGGATGTGGTTTCTCTGGATTTCCAGAAAGCTTTTGACAAGGTGCCACACAAAAGGTTGTTGCATAAGATAAAGATGCATGGCATTAAGGGGAAAGTAGTAGCATGGATAGAGGATTGGTTAATTAATAGAAAGCAAAGAGTTGGGATTAATGGGTGTTTCTCTGGTTGGCAATCAGTAGCTAGTGGTGTCCCTCAGGGATCAGTGTTGGGCCCACAACTGTTCACAATTTACAGAGATGATTTGGAGTTGGGGACCAAGGGCAATGTATCCAAGTTTGCAGACAGCACTAAGATAAGTGGTAAAGCAAAAAGTGCAGAGGATACTGGAAGCCTGCAGAGGGATTTGAATAGGCTAAGTGAATGGGCTAGGGTCTGACAGATGGAATACAATGGTGACAAATGTGAGGTTATCCATTTTGGTAGGAATAACAGCAAAAGGGATTATTATTTAAATGATAAAATATTAAAACATGCTGCTGTGCAGAGAGACCTGGGTGTGCTAGTGCATGAGTCGCAAAAAGTTGGTTTACAGGTGCAACAGGTGATTAAGGAGGCAAATGGAATTTTGTCCTTCATTGCTAGAGGGATGGAGTGTAAGACGAGGGAGGTTATGCTGCAATTGTATAAGGCGTTAGTGAGGCCACACCTGGAGTATTGTGTTCAGTTTTGGTCTCCTTACTTGAGAAAGGACGTACTGGCACTGGAGGGTGTGCAGAGGAGGTTCACTAGGTTAATCCCAGAGCTGAAGGGGTTGGATTACGAGGCGAGGTTGAGTAGACTGGGACTGTACTCATTGGAATTTAGAAGGACGAGGGGGGATCTTATAGAAACATATAAAATTCTGAAGGGAATAAATAGGATAGATGTGGGCAGGTTGTTTCCACTGGCGGGTGAAAGCAGAACTAGGGGGCATAGCCTCAAAATAAGGGGAAGTAGATTTAGGACTGTGTTTAGGAGGAACGTCTTCACCCAAAGGGTTGTGAATCTATGGAATTCCTTGCCCAGTGAAGCAGTAGAGGCTCCTTCATTAAATGTTTTTAAGATAAAGATAGATAGTTTTTTGAAGAATAAAGGGATTAAGGGTTATGGTGTTCGGGCCGGAAAGTGGAGCTGAGTACACAAAAGATCAGCCATGATCTCATTGAATGGTGGAGCAGGCTCGAGGGGCCAGATGACCTACTCCTCTTCTAGTTCTTATGTTCTTTCCGGGAGTTGACAAGTGGTGCTTCCTCTGGCTGATCCAGCAGGTGTATGCCCAGGTGAGCGTTACAACCTACCCGTGTCTGGACTGCTCTGTAGCTTCCAAGCAGAAGTCTCTTTACTGAGGGATCTGTGGCGGGATTCCTTTATTTTGGGGGTCTCTGGGGGGACCGTTTAGTTCTGGGGTCTCTGTGGGGTTTCCACCTATATTGGGGATCTCTGGGGGAAGTGTCCCCCTATTCAGTGGGTCTCTAGGGGTCCCCATAATCAGGGGGTCTCTAGAGGCAGGTATTCCTATTCAGGGGGTCTCTGGGGGGGGTCCCTTTATTCAGGGTGTCTCTGGAGAGAGGGGTGGCCTGGTCACTCCCGTAATGGGGAAGGGACCCAGACAATCGTGGGGTGGGGGCTGATTTGCGATGCGATTTGGGTGGGTGGGGTGGGGGAGGGGGGTCAGCGTTGTGATGAGGGGATGTGGGCTGCTTTGCGATTTGTGTGGCATAGCCAGCTGCAAGACCTTGCTCTGGCAGCCCGGTATTCCTCACCAGGCATAAATTTACATGCCGAGTGAGGGATACCGAATTGCTTTCTGATTTGGGAGCAGTTCCAATTCGCCTCCGGCGGGGGAACATAGGCCGGAATTCTCCAGTCGTTGCGATTCAATTTTCCCACCGGCAACGCTGTCCCGCCAGCGGGATTCACGACGACATGGGGTGGGCACAATGGGAAATCCCATTGACATTCGGCGGGAAGTTAGAATTTCACCGCTGGTGAATGGTGCGTGGCCGAGAAACACGCGACTGGCGGACTGGAGAATCCTGCCCATCGTCTTCCAAAGGGAGAATCCTGGCCTATGTCGTGTAGATATTGGGGTGAAATCTCTGCCACCCCAGTCACAGGTTTCTCGGCAGCGTGATTCTCCGTTCCAGTGGCCGGCCAATGGGATTTCCTCCTCCCTCCTCACCTCGCTCTTCATCAGGTAACAAATGACATTTATAAGACCAAGTGCCATGTTAAATAGATGATATATGCTTCTCTATTGCAGGGTAATTTTTCCATCAATTCTCCCCTTGCTACCAGATTATAGAACAATTCAGTAAAATACATTTTCCCTTCAGTCATGCATTATCCACATACGTATTCAATTATTAAATCAAACCAGATGATGAGCAGCAATTTGAACCGTTTTCCCTCTGGTTGGTATTCTTACTCCCCCTGCTGGACAAAGACAGTATAAACACATTGAAACCTTTTGGACGGAATTTCCATAAAGGTAGTTTGGCTGGAATCATAATCATAATCTTTATTATTGTCACAAATAGGCTTATATTAACACTTCAATGAAGTTACTGAGAAAATCCACTCGTCACCACACTCTGACGCCTGTTTGGGTACACTGAGGGAGAATTCAGAAAGTCCAATTCACCGAACAAGCACGTCTTTTGGGACTTGTGGGAGGAAACCGGAGCACCCGAAGGAAACCCACAGAGACACGGGGAGTTCATGACGACTCTGCTCAGACAGTGATCCAAGCAGGAATCGCACCTGGGATCCTGGCACTGAAGCAACAGTGCTAACCACTGTGCTACCGGCCTATTCCCGTCCCTAGCTCTTCCTCCCATTTTTCCCGAATTTAGTCCAGCGGGGAACGAGACCATTCTAAAAGTCATCCATACAAGTCCCCGTAGTTTCCCCTCCTCGGACTGCCCATGTCCAGTAGCTCCTTTAAAATTGGGCGGGATTCCCTGGCCGCGCCCACCCATGGACCGGAGATTCCTGCCCGAGGTTAATGAACTTTTCCATTGTCCGCGGCTCGCCAGTGGCCTTCTTGCAGCGGGCGGAGCGGAGGAATCCAGCCCACTGTATTTCTCGGGGTCAGTGGGTATGCTGTCGTCTCCTTGCGGAAAAGTTCTTAACCTGTAGGTGTCGAGTTCATTTCCGTTAGGTAGCTCCAGTCTCTCCTTCATTTCCTCTAGGGTCGCAGGTATGTCTCCTGTGTAAAAGTCTTTAACCGCCAGTGCCCCCCTGTCCTCTCACCACCTCTTAAAAGTGGCGTCAAGCATGACTGGTGCAAACCTATGGCTGCCGCAGGTGGCCACCATGGTGGACATTTCGGTCAAACCGAAGTGCTGCCTCATCTGGATCCAGGTTCTGAGGGTGGCTACTCCCACTGGGTTTTGTTGGCGGGGAAGGAAGTGCTGCCATGGAGAGGGCCCAGAGGGTAATTCCTGTACAGAAGGTCTCTTCCATCCTCACCTATCCCGTGTCTGGTTTTTTCACTCATCCTCTCACTCTTTCCGCCGTGGTTGCCCAGTGGTAGTGCTGTAGGTTTAGGAGGACCAGTACCCATGTTTCTTCTTCTTTGCAGGACTTTTTTGGGGCATTGTTAGTGGCAGCCATTCGGTGGCAATGATGGAGCATTGGGAATGATTGGAGGGTGAAGGAGATGTCAGGGCTGAGGGCCTTGTCATAATATACACCAGTATATCATGGTGCAGATACACACACACTGATGGACACACAGCAAGACCAATCAACACACACAACACCGCAGCCAATCACCAGTTAGAGCACACACACTATAAAGACAGGGGGCATCAGAGTTCCCGCTCATTCGGGATGCAGCCTCCTACAAGGACAGAGCTTACAGCACAGATCCTCACCATGTGCTGAGCGCATAGACTGGTTCGGACAAGCATAGGTCTTTAGTTTAATCTAACATCATGTTAACCCACAGTGAAAGTATGTTCAACAGTTTCTAACTTAATAAAATAGTGTTGCACTATTTTAAGTGTTGGTGGCCTGTATGTGTTCCACGGATCCAGAACACCTAACACATCAGGCCTCTTATGTTTTCCACTATGACGAAGTCCCCAGGCACTGATGTGGTTCTTTAAACAGCCTTCCTCAGTCCCTAGCAGCCCTTGGCTGCCTCTGCACCTCTTCCCAGGTCAGCTGGGAATTCCCCACACGTAGTTAGGAACATTATCGCCACACATTATTTATTGCCACACACATACATTCTTTTATAAAAGGGGGGATGTCATAATATACACCAGTATATCATGGTACAGATAGACACACACTGATGGACACACAGCAAGACCAATCAACACACACAACACCGCAGCCAATCACCAGTTAGAGCACACTCACTATGAAGATAGGGGGCATCAGAGTTCCCGCTCATTCAGGATACAGCCTCCTACAAGGACAGAGCTTACAGCTTACAGCGCAGATCCTCACCATGTGCTGAGTGCATAGACTGGTTCGGACAAGCATAGATCTTTAGTTTAATCTAACATCGCGTTAACCCACAGTGAAAGTATGTTCAACAGTTTCTAACGTAATAAAATAGTGTTGCACTATTTTAAGTGTTGGTGGCCTGTATGTGTTCCACGGATCCAGAGCACCCAACACATCAGGCCTCTTATGTTTTCCACTATGACGAAGTCCCCAGGCAACAGCCTGCCTCAGCCCCCAGCAGCCCTTGGCTGCCTCTGCACTTCTTCCCAGGTCAGCTGGGAATTCCGTGGGAGGAGATTGTTTGACTATCATTGCGGGGGGTGGGGGGGGGGGGGGGGGGGGGGGTGGAGGGGAAATCCCGTGGGGGGAGGAATCCCATAGTTGGGGCCGGGGGTAGGGTGGGGGAAGAGTTCCACGGGTGGGTAGGAGTTCCCTGAGGGCGAGTAATCACATGGGGGGGGGGGGATTCCCAGGTGGGGCGTGTCATTGTGGGAAGGAGATTCTTTGTGAGACTGTGCCGAGGGATGCTGATGTGGGTCTGTCCAATAGTTACCCAGAAATCAGAAGCAGTTTTAATTCTTCTAATCTGTTCTGAGGAACGATTGGTGTATCCCAGTCAGAAACATTTGAAGTTTGAAATTCGAATGCATTTTCAGATGGCTCCGAGTGCTGGGCAATTGCGCTTCCCTTCAAATTGTTGTGCACACCTCAACTGTAAACTTTTGGGGAGGTGGGAGGGGGTGGTGGTGAGGTTCTCCTGTGCAACTTTGGGGTATTCCCCAGTTTCACTGCCATTGAGCTCAGATGTTCCAGCCCCATTTCTTAATGGGTTTTAAAGTGTAGATATTGAGAGTCTGTTTCCCCTGACTGGCAAGTCTCGAACTTCAGGATAAGGGAAAAGGGAAATGAAGAGAAGTTCCTCAATTCAGAGAATTGTGAATGTTTTTACTTTGCTACTGCAGTGGGCTGGATTGACTAATATATTCAAAGTTGAGATTGATAGAATTTTGGATATTGAGGAAATGAAAGGATATGGCGATAGAGTGAGAATGTGGAGTTGAGGTAGAAACTCGGCCTTGTTTGGATCAGCCATATTGCCTACTCCTGCTTTGATTTTTATATGTCCTTATGAATGGAGGCAGAACTAAAGGTATATTTTTGATTACTCTTGCACACCTTTTAGTGACTTGCCTGAGAAAGTTATGGGTAAAGGATTGGTGATTAGATAAGAAATGATGTGTGAATCTGGGATGTGAGCTTCAGTAGGAGGGTGATATCATAGGCAGACAAACAGGAATTCTCCAATCAGTGGGATTATATGCGAGCCTCAAGAAATTACACCAAAAATCTCTGACCAGAAAATGCCCCTTCTGATATTGGTCCCACCCAACATCCACAGCTCCTTTGTCCTGGTTGGAATTCATAGGCAATCACTTCCATCAGGAAATCTGATTGACACTGGCAGCTAAACAAATCGATCAATTGTAGTGTCACACCACTGCCCTCGTTGAGAGCAGCTCCTCAAGCACAGACTCTCAAATCTGGAGCTTTCCTGCTCCATACAGCTCAGCCTCACACTGTTAACTGGGATGCAACAGAGACCTGTTAAATCAAACAAACCCTTTGGCAGGTTTTAAAGCTCATTTATTGAGAAAAACAGTAATTTCAGTTCAATGACTGTAGATATTGCCTGGGTTGGGAAAAGTCACATTTGAATAGCTTTGATGCCAAGGTCAATTCCAGGCATTTGCTTTCTAAATTATAGCTCAGTCCAGTTTTATTCAAAAACAGAAAATACTGGACAATCTCAGGAGGTCTGACAGCATCTGTGGAGCGAAAAGCTTTGACATCAATAATGACAATCTTTATTATTGTCACAAGTAGGCTAACATTAACACTGCAATGAAGTTACTGTGAAAAGCCCCTAGTCGCCATATTCAGGCACCTGTTCAGGTACCTGGAGGGAGAATTCAGAATGTCCAATTCACCCCTCACAAGCACATCTTTTGGGACTTGGGGGTCGGGGGGGGGGGGGGGGGGGGGACCGGAGGATCCGGAGGAAACCCACGCAGGCACGGGGAGAATGTGCAGACTCCATACAGACAGTGACCCAAGTCGGGAATTGTCCCTGTGTCCCTGGCACTGTGAAGCAACAGGGCTAATGACTATGTCATCCAGACTTGAAACGTTAGCTCCCTTTTCTCTCCACAGATGCTGTCAGACCTGCTGAGATTGTTCAGTATTTTCTGTTTTTGTTTCAAATTCCAGTATCCGCAGTAAGTTGCTGTTATCCCAGTTTTGTTTATCTCCTTTGAATCCAAAACTGTCATTTGTTTGACTCTTTGGCTATAGGACCTGTGTGTGAATACATTCCCCCTTGGGGATCAAGGAGAGAAAACCTCCCTGTGAGGAATTGATGGGATACGTCACAAAGACTTCCCACTCTACAATTTTGTGAAATGGGCCTGATTTTGGCCCTCGGCTTGTGTTTGAGCCACATAACTAAATCCAGTAGGTGGCACTACAGTCCAGGAATCAGAGCCTGTTCCAATTGTTTTGAGTCTGAGGGCTCAATTGTCTCACAAAATATCTTGCCACTGGGAGTAAACGTGGGAGCCAGCCCTACCCTGGCGGGTGGCAAGGCTCTGGGTGGACTTTGCCAGCAATGTCCAATTGAGGACAGTGACTCACGTCATAGGACTGCCAGTCCAATCAGCAGTGACCACTGGTGAAACTACAGGGTCATGAAGAGGATGGGTCCACGCCCTTGAAGTTAAGGTGCATTTCTTTCAGTGAGCCTGGGCCAGCTGGGCAGGTATTAGCGATTGGGATGGGGAGTTGTATTCATGCTGTGGGGCTTTAGCTGTGGGGGCACCTATTTGCAGACCACTCCGTGGACTATGGACTGACTATTAAAGAGGATACACCATTTTCACCCCCCCACCATTTTCCAACCTCTCCCCCACCCCACCCCCATCCCCACTCCCAGAAGCTGCTTACTCGAGGGAGGCTGCCAGAGTTTACCTTACTGTCTCCCCACAAGACTCCCTCCCGACACCTTCCCCCATCATATTACCAGCCCTCCCACCTCCTCTCCTGTCCCCAGAGTGCTGATAAAATTTGACCAGCAGAGTACCTAACACACGTGGAAACCTGAAATTTAGTGTTTTCAAACCCTGCACCTGATAAGATCACGAAGGTGGAGGTTACGCAATAGATAGTGCACAAACTGTCTCCGCACTTTCCCCATTTTGGTGTACACTTGTATGGCTTGAAAAAATGGTACATGTTGGCAGGAGCAAGACTTGTGTAGAATGCTTGTGAACGACTCCTGCTATCATTTAAGCAACGAGTAATACAGCCAGAACTTACCTATTTTGGGTGGAAACAGAAAGGAAAAATAGTAAATCTTGGAAAGCGAAAATGAAAACAGGAAATGTAGGAAATATACAGCTCCTCACTTAGTCGCTAGAAAGAGAAAAGACAGGAGGCTGGATTCTCCGGTCGCTGAAGCCGAAATCGTGTTCGGTAATCGGCCGGAGAATCAAACTTCCCGACCAAATCGGGGGGCGGCGCTGCGTTCACGATGCTCCGCCCCCTCCAAAGCAGCGTACTTGGAGAGTACACCACGCAACATACTGCCGACCTCCGGGCATTGCCTGAGGTCCGCCTCCCAATGCTCCGCCCCTGACTGGCCAATTTCCCAACAGCATCGGTCGCTTGTGGTCCCAGCCGTCGGAAACTCGGCGTGGCGGCTGCAGACTTAATCCAGCGCCGCCACAGCTGGGGGGGGTGTCAATCCGTGGGGCAGGGGGGACTTTATCACGGGCTGGGGGCAATGTATGGGGGTGGTCCGGGGCGTGTGAGCTGGCCAAAGGGGGGGGGCACTATTTTGCGGGCTGGGTCCGCGAGCGGCCTCCGCCATGCAGCATGACATGGCCGCTGCAGGCGGACCCGGCAATTCTCCGGGCCGTATAGACAGCTAGAGCCGGGTGCTCTACGCTGCCGGCATGCTAGCCCCCAGCCAAACGGTCGCCGGTTTACACCAGTTTTTCTGTTGTAAAACCCCCCGTTCCCACGCTGGTGGGGACATAGCCTCAGAATCGGAGAATCCAGCCCAGGGTTTGATGCTTGGACATCAATCCTCATTCCCCTTGTGATTCCCCTTGCAGCATGATTTAGATGAGAGTACTAAATGTAATACCTCCAAATTGCAGATGACACAAAGTTGGGTGAGAGGGTGAGATAAAAAGAGAATGCAAAGATCCTTTCGTGTGATTTGGACAAGTTGAGTGAGTGGGCAAATGAATGGAAGTGCAGTATAATTTGGCTAAATGTGATGTTAATAATAATCGTTATTAGTGTCACAAGTAGGCTTACAGTAACACTGCAATGAAGTTACTGTGAAAATCCCCCAGTTGCCACACTCCGGCCCCCTGTTCGAGTACACTGAGGGAGAATTCAGAGTGTCCAATTCACCTAACAAGCATGTCTTTCGGGACTATCCACTTCGGTAGCAAAAACAAGAAGGCAGATTATTATCTAAATGGCCATAAATTAGGAGAGGAAAATGTGCAACAAGACTTGGGTAGCCTCATAAGCCAGTCACTGAAGGTAAGCATGCAGGTCAGCAGGAGGTAAAGAAGACAAATGGTATGTTGGCCTTCATAGTGAGAGGATTCAAGTACAGACATCTGAAAACCAAAGAGAAAATGGTGGAAAACCTCAGCAGGTCTGTCTGCATCTGTAGGGAGAGAACAGAGCTACCGTTTCGTGTCCAGGTGACCCTTTGTCAAAGCTAGCAGACAGAGAAAGTGGGAAATATTTATATTGTGGGGTGAGAGAATGAAAGATGAGTCATACCCACAGAAACCAAGGGAACATGGTGCTAATGGCAGTCCCCAGAGAGGACAATAGGTGTGAAAGGTCAAACAGCAGAGAAACCAATATCAGAGGGTTAACTATGACAGATGCAGATGTCACATGGAATGTCACATAGGAGCAGGGATGTTTTGCTGTAATTATACAGGGCCCTGGTGAGGCCACACCTGGAATATTGTGTGCAGTTTTTGTCTCCTTATCTGAGGAAATATGGGCGGAATTCTCCGACCCCCCGCCGGGTTGGAGAATCGGTGCAGCGCTGCGCAAATCGCGCCACGCCGCCCTGACGCTGGGACGCAATTCTCCACCGTGCAGAGAATCGATGCTATCACCGCCGGTGTGGTTGGCACGGCGCCGGTCGGGGTATGCGCCGACTCTCCGGCCCGGGCCAGCGCGCCGATTCCAGCGCCGTGCTAGCCCCCTGTGGGCCGGAGAATGGGGTCCCGGAACAGGCGCCGACGCCGGAGTAAAACACTCCCGTTTTTATGCCGGCATTGACTCTTAGCCACCCGATGGGAGAATCACGCCCTATATTCTTGCTCAAGTCGGAGTGCAGAGGTTCACCAGGCTCATTCCTGGGATGGCAGGACTTACGTATGAGCAGAGATTGAATCGGTTAGGATTGTATTCCCTGGAGTTCAGAAGAATGAGGGAAAATATCATAGAAACCTACAAAATTCTAACAGGACTGGACTACAAGAAGGATGTTCCCGATGGTGCACAGAACCAGGGGTCACAGTCTGAGGATACAGGGGAGACTAAAACAGAGATGACAGGAAAAAAATGTCACCCAGACTGTGTTGAGCCAGTAGAATTTGCTACCGTAGAAAGTACTTGAGGCCAAAACATTGTGGACGGGGTTCTCCATTGGCCGCCGCCAGAATCGGGAAACATGATTGGGTAGAGAATCGTGCGTCAGCCAAATATTGTGGCCGGCGCCGGGTGCCAAACGGAATGCCATGCTCTGGCCCTCACCAGCAGCGTGAATGAGTTCTACGCCGCATTTTGGCAAGGTCACGCTAATTGTACGGTAAACACGGTTATCACTAATGGGGCTGCCCGATATTTTCCGTTCTGGAATCCTGCCTCTGCCAGGAGGAATTACTGACGGTGAGATTCACTTGTGGTAAATAAAATCCGGAAGCAGGCATCATGGCTGCTGAGGAAGTGGGAGGTTGGACATGTTCCCAAATGCGTAACTGTGGGCTGCCGTAGCTACCACTGGCTGGGGGGTGTATTATTCCTTGTGTCTGAATAAAGCTCGTAGTTTTACAGATGAAGTAGAAGCTTTATTTCTATGAGTTCATTCTCTCTCCAGTGCTTATACTGGGTTACATCTGAGCTGCCTGTCTGTGTCCTGCTCACCAGCTGCCGTTCCTGTGAAGAGTCCTGACTTCCTGTTTGTCTATGTATATATACATCTCTGGTGCTCCCTCTAGTGCTTATTTAGCTGTAGTGTATTTACATTAACCCCTTGTGTATAGAGTGATGCATATCACTACATCCCCCTTTTTTTCTTTTTACATATTTTTTGTACTCTGTTAAAGAAAATTGTACAAAACAGGTAGATAAATGATGATATGTACAAGTTGTGATGATATTGATGATTATACAATGCCAATTAATATTTATGAGTCCATTCTTAATTTTTAAAAAATTTATGAGTCCAAACTTTCTGAATTTGTTCGGTTGAGTTGCTTTCTTCTTCTGTTGTTGAAGTGGTGATGTTCATGTTGCCATTTCCTTGTGAACGTCGTCAGTGTTCTTGTGTTTAAGTAACCAAGAAGTCATCATGAGGTGTTTGAATGGTCGAATCATTGTGTTGTCTGATTTAGACTTTTTTTTCTATGCTTGTGGTAGCGATTCTGTATGTCACATTTGTTGTCTGATCTGGATTTTTCCTGTACTTGCGATATCGATTCTGGATATCATCTTTGTTGGCCGATCTGGAATTTTCCCTATGCTTGCGGTATAGATTCTGTATGTCATCTTTGTTGTCTGACCTGGACTTTTTTCTATGTTTGCGGTATTGATTATGTATGTCATCTGCCTTGAAAGCTGGTTTGCTTGTTTGTAGTTGAGCAAATGTGAATGTGAGATTCGTTGTCATGCTATGGTATGTTTGTTCTCTTGCCATTGTTTTGAGCTGTGTTATTACATTGTCCTTCATGTGCAGAGTTGTATCATGTCATACAAGTTGTTGTTTCATTGTTGTTGCTTTTGTCGTTTCTATCTTTGTTGTTTCCGTTGTTGTTTTTGACGTGCTTTTTACATAGATTTACATAGAATTTGTTGCTGTTGTTGCCTTTGTTATGCTTCTTGTTGTTGTTTTTGTTGTCGTGCTTGTAGTTTTTGGTGTGCTTGTAGTTTTTGTTGTTGTTCTTGTTGTGCTTCTTGTTGTTTTAGTTGATGCTGTTGTTGTTCTTGTTTCTGTGTTTCTGTTGTGCTTCTTGTAGTTTTTGTTGTTCTTGTTGCGCTCAATGACTGTTCCGTGTGGATAATTTGAGTCATTCTCAAAGTTATTTGTGTCAGTGCCCTTTGTCGTATCTGATGTTTCATTGAGCGTTTCTTCTTGAGGATTGTGAGAATGATCTGATGTTACATTGATCTTGGTGACATCACTCCTTTGTGGTTGATGTGATTCCTCTTTGATTGCTTGGTGCTCCTCATCTGGAGTCATTTCTGGTTGACTTGAATTGTCATTGATTTATTGGTGCTCCTCTTTTGGAGTCATTTCAGTTTCATTTGAATCATCATTAGTTTCTTGGTGCTCCTCTTTTGGAGTCATTTCAGGTTCACTTGAATTGTCATTGATTTATTGGTGCTCCTCTTTTGAAGTCATTTCAGTTTAATTTGAATCATCATTAGTTTCTTGGTGCTCCTCTTCTGGAGTCAAAATCTTCAAGATTTATTTTTCTTGTGGGTAGTTAAGAGTAGATGAGGTTTTAATTGACGTGGTCTCACTGGACTCTAGAGTAGTTTCACTTTGATTGTTGAGTGCTTCTGTACATACGAGCTGAGATCTGTCAGTCTAGCTGTGATCTTGCACATCTTGTATGTCGATCGCGATCACATTGTCACTATTCTCACATACAGTGGGTAGACATTCAGTGTCTTCTTGTTGGTTAAATGAGCTGGGTAGACTTTCATAGTCTTCTTCTGGGGGCTCAAATAAGTTGGGTAGATTTTCATAGTCTTTTTGTTGTTCACGTGAGCTTGGTAGTCTTTCATAGTCTGCTGCTGGTTGCTCAGATAAGGTTGATAGACCTTCATGGTCTTGTTCATGCATGGAGTTCGCTCTGGAGTCTTTAGTTGCTTCCATTTTGGAGTCAGTCAACGAGCTCTCTGTGGAGGCTTTTGTCGTTCTATCTGTGGAGTCTTTCATCGATCTCTGTGTGGAGTCGCGCAGTGTTTTCTCTGTGGAGTCGATCTGTGCTATCTCAATGGAGTTGTTCAGTACTCGCTGTGTGGCATCGTTTTCTTCTTGGGTACTTGACAGGTTGCTGTCATCCAATGTATCGACGATCTGCCATTGCATCATGGCATTGGATTCATCTACCATGAGTAGAGTCGTGTTGAGCTTTTCAACCGTGTTGCAGATGCTTTTATGATCATCATATCCGAATAACTCAGCCATGTCTGAGTAGTATTCTTCAATATACAAATCATCTTGTTGTGTTTTGGATTTGTTATTGTCCTCTTCATGTTCAATGAACAAATCATCTTCTTTGGTTTCGGATTTGTCATTGTGCTCTTCACTTTGGGTGGTGCAAATTGCTAAATTGCTTGTTCCAGGGTGCCGCGAAAGTTATGTTCAATTGTTGGTAGAAGTTCAGGCATTGTTGTGCCTTTTGAGGTTAAATTTGTTGCTTTTGTGCTTTTAAGAGTCTTGTTTGTGATTTTCGGGCATTTCCCCTTTAAGTGGGTGTGGTCTGAGTTGTCCGCTGTCATGACGCTCGTGACTTAAAACGTAGGAATGCATGCGCAGATCCCTCTTCGAGCTGTGCGCTCTTTTTGTTCAACTGCGTATGTGCGGCTTGCACATGCGCAGAACGATCTGCGCCCAAAGCTTCTGATTTCAATTGCGCATGCGCGGCTGCAGTTTCCTGCACATGCGCAGATCCAGATTTGCGTCTTTTGTTCTCCGGGCAGTTTAAAATGTGCTCAGGCAGCATTTTAACTTCTTCAGACCCGTGGAAAAGAAATTTTTCGCCGTTTTTTTCTTGTTAAAAACGTAAAGTTATTTTTTTCTTGCGATCTGCACTTGTCAATCGCATTTTCCAGCATTAAACCTTTCTGTTCTGGTGATTGTTTGAGTTTCGCAACATTCATTCCCTGTACAATTTGGTCTCTGAGCATTGAATGTCTTAAAGCAGCATTGTTACTGGTGTTACAGTAATCTTCAAATGTTTTAGGTATTACTTCTAATTTGGTATTGTCTTCACCTTTCCAGTAATTAAAGCAGTTATAGATTTCTCTAGCTTCATGTCCTGCTAGTAGAAGTGCTATTTTCATTTCTTCTGAGGCCGCGCTCAACTCATTAGCTACGATATACAGTTCGAATGTTTGTTTAAAGATTTTCTATCTATGACTTAAATTACCGGTTGTTTTCAGCTGCGGTGGAGTTCCAATGAGTTTTATCGACTCAGCAAGTCTCCCCACGAATGAGTTTTCTTCTGTTTTTGATCTTGCTTTGTCTGCATCTTGTGTAATCTTCTAGTAAGCATTCTCAAGTCACCTGGTACCATGTATTATTCCTTGTGTCTGAATAAAGCTCGTACTCTTACAGTTGAAGTAGAAGCTTTATTTCTATGAGTTTGTTCTCTCTCCAGCGCTTACACTATGTTACATCTGAGCTGCCTGTCTGTGTCCTGCTCACCAGCTGCCGTACCTGAGAAGAGTCCTGACTTCCTGTTTGTCTATGTCTATATACATCTCTGGTGCTCGCTCTAGTGGTTACTTAGTTGTAGTGTATTTACATTAACCCCTTGTATATACACAGTGATGCATATCACTACAGAGGAGGGGGGGGGGGCATCTGCCAGGGCCGTGGGGTCGGGGTGACCCCCGGGACCGGAGTGTCCAGGCACAGGCCGACATTGCCGCAGCCTGCAAGTCAGTCATCTTGACCTGCTCCAGTGGCCCGTGGTTGCACAAAACGACACTAACCCTATGGGTGACCCCCAACCCCCACCCTCTCCCCCCAGCCCCACCCACTCCCGACCCCATCCTGCTGGCGGGGCATCACACGGCCCACCCAAGGAGGATGCCCGCAGTAGATCACACAGAAGGGCACCGGAGAGGGGCCGCAGAGTGAACGGATAGCATGTGCAGGGCCACCCACTGGAACCCCTGCCGGCAGGGTCAGATGCCAGGGCCAGAGGTCCAGCAGTGCCAGGCACCGACAGGTCCACAGGTGCCATGCGGAGGGCAGAGTGCCGAGGGACTGGCAGGCATGGGTGTGAGGATGGGATAGGAGGGGAAGGTGGGAGGGGGACATGAGGGAGCAGGGGCTGCAAGCAGGCCAGGGCATTATCGGGCACGGGGGTACCAACCATGCATGGATGCCATTATCCTAGCTGCAGCCCTAGTGGACTCACTGAGGCTGTACGTGCAGGAGCTGTTCGGGGAGTACCGTGTCCCAGATGAACAGGGGCCAGCTGGTGAAGTGAAGTGAGTTGGTAACCCAACAGGCCGAGGAGGAGGTGGGAAAGAGGCGCCCGCATCACACCTCGTGTATACTGGCAGCGCCTGTCATTCGAGGACGTGACGGACCGAGTGTGTTGCCGAAGACTCCGGCTGAGCGGGGGAACCGTGCGATATTACTGTCAGGTCATGGCGCATCTGGCACATCGGGAATATGGGGTGGACACCTGCTCCTGGTGGTCATCAAGGTGATGGTCGCCCTGAACCTTTACACCTTCCAGGCGCCAAGTGGGGATATGTCTGGGATTTTGCAGACTTCGATGCAGCGGTGCATCCATGTTGTAACGGAGGCCCGAATGTACAGTCGACACAATACATTACCTGCAACATGGACCGAACCCACGAGGTTGCCGGGTAGCGGGATTCGCCGCCATCACCGTGATGCCCCAGGTTCAGGGGGTGATCAGTGGGCCGCATATCCCCCTATGAGCACTGGTGCATGAGGAGGTGGTCTTCACGAACAGAAAGGGGTTCCATTTCTTGAACGTGCAGCTGATGTGTGACCATGAGATGCACATTGTGCACGTCTGCACCCGGTAACCGGGCAGTGTGCACGACTCCTTCATCCTGGCACACACAACAGTTCCCGCCACCTTTGAGGCGCACCCCCGGTTAAGGGATTGGTTCCTCGGTGACAGGGATTATCCACTATGGTCATGGCTGACGACGCTTATCTGGAGGCTACGGACTAATGCAGAGATTTGCTACAATGACGCCCATACAGCGAGTAGGGCCATGGTCGAGTGTGCATCAGCGTGCTTAAGATGCGTTTGAGGTGCCTTGACTGCTCTGAAGGGGCCTTCCAGGGCCCTGGCCACTGGCAGCCCTATCATTCCCCCTCCCCCACCCCACCACCTCCAAACACCTCTCCCCTGTCCACCCTTCTGCACCCCCCTGCCCCATCACTGCCGCAGCTTTCTACACTCCCTGCACACTCCACGCCTAAGCCCCTCCCCTCTGTGCTCCATACCTGTCTCACTACATGGTGCTGGCCCTGGTTTGGCAGAATCAGCGGGTTTGGTCCATGGGATGGAGGATGATGATAACCTTCTCCGCAACGGGCTCTGGTGCTTCACATCATTGGATGGAGTCTGACTCCTTCCCTGGGTAGCACATTCAACCATTCATCTGGGTGACCCTGCATGCGAGCTGGCCATTCCGCCACACGGTCCCATTGAACCCTTGGGATGGTGGAGGAGGGGACGGGCTCCGGGGGTGCAGTTGGAGGGTGGGGAGTTGGACGGGGTGGGGCTGGGACCAGGACGGTGTCCGGTGGCTGCCCTGGAGGTCCTGGCCCATGCCCATCTCTGACGCCCGTGTCCCCAGTCGCCCTCCCACACCCCCCACCTGCCACACCCTCTGCTCCCAGCTCAGCCCACCCCTCACATCTTGCAGACAGAGCACCAAGGCAGGTCGGAACATTAGTGTACAGAGGTGTATTATAAAAATGTGCCCTAGTCCCTAACACTATCCTATCTGCTGCACCTGTGCCAACTTAAATGGTATCTATCTTTCTGGCCTTGCGGGCCCTAATGTTTGGTCGAGGTGGTTCCCCAGGCTGTACATCTGGAGTGGAGGTGGCCTTCTGTGAATCCCACCGTGACCTGGGTCCCCCTTGGCGCCCGTCCTCTGGAGCGACTGGGCATGGACAGGACCTGCAGTCATTCGTGTGTCCCAGGTGGCCGCCTGCTGCCCATCAGATGCACTAGGGACAGGAGTGGGGTCGGATGAGATTCAGAGGCGCTGTGGTATTCTGACATCTCCCCTGTGGGAGTCACCAGCACGGGCCCAAGAACCTACTCCTCCCTGTGGGTGCTCGATGGCCCCTGGGATACTCATGGGGACATGGATGTGGCCTGAGCGAGCTCCGGGGCTCCCCTGCCATCTGGCGCTCCCAGTCCTGGAGGCCTGCTCACGTTTCGATCAGAGTCAAAATGCTCGTGGCCCTGGAGAACAGAGACCGTGCCAGTCCCTCTGGGGCTGGGCAACATCCCTCTAGGGCTGTGCCACGTCACAGTGATCGTGCCAGGTCCCTTTGTGACTGTCTCAGGTCATTCCAGCAGCAGGCCAATGCTGTTGACTCCCGCAGCCATGGCCCAATATGATAGGCCAAGCCCTGGAGCGCCGCAGCAATGCTCATGTGGCCCTGTACATGGCTGCCTGAGGTAAGAGATGGGAGGTGTAGTGGGGTGTGGGGTTGATGGTGGGGGAGAGGGGTTGCCACACATGCCATGTGGACATCGCAATCTATCGGGGCTTAGTTGCTTCCCCAATGCGGGGTTGAAGAGTCGCAGGTCATAGTTTAAACCAATAGTGAGATTAGCTGTAGATGAGCGTAGTTTAAATGTTATTAATCTACTGTGTATTCTTTAGGAGTACGCATCGAATCTAAGTTAGTAGTGTTAATAAATTTATAGCTTTGTTTAAGTTCAAGCTATTTTGTGGTCTTTGTGATCACTATGCCAACCATCCTGAAACAAGCAACATAAAGAACACCACAAGGGGAAGGCAGCATCAGAGGACTGAGTTGGATGATCAACCATGATCATTATGAGTGGTGGAACAGGCTTGAATAACTGACTGGCCTCCTCCTCCTGCTGTTATTTGCTATGTTTCTATAATGCAAAGTTAATTGGGAAGAAGCCCAGCTTCCCCATGATAAATCTTTAACGTCTCTCACTTGTGCCTTGACAGTTAGTAAAAACTGTCACACCACCACCTTGTCTCCTGCTACCATCTGTTCTAACAAGTTTGCATATTTACAGCTATGTAACACATTGATTAAATCACTGGCTCCGAGAAGAAGTTTGAGGTGTGAACAGAGTGGGGTGTGGGGGAGGATACAGGAATGGGAAAAACAGGAAAGTGTTGGTTTGGCAAGGCCCATTGTAAATATTTTCATAGGTTTCCTACCCAAAAGCTTGAAATGCTGATTCCTTATTAGGCAGGGAGCAGACTGAGGTATTTGGGCCTAGGATTGGGAGCATTAAGCTGTGACCACAGGGCGGGATTCTTCACTCCCACGCCGAAGTGGCCGCGCCGTCGTGAATGCCGTCAAGGTTCACGACGGCGCGAAACGGCCCCGATCCCGACCGATTCAGGTCCTGACAATGGGCCAGGATCGGGGCCGCGTCATCTACACGCGCCAGGCCTTGTCGCCCGCCTAAAGGCGGCGCATGCGTGGTTGCCGCCCTCTCTAAGTCCGCCCCGCAAGAAGATGTCAGACGGATCTTGCGGGGCCGCGGAAGGAAGGAGGTCCTCCTTCAGAGAGGACGGCCCGAGGATCGGTGGACCATGCCACATTTGAGGTACCCCCCGGTGCAGGATTCCCCTCCCCCCCTGCAGGCCGCCCCCCCAGCATTCTCGCGCCGTTCACGACGGCAGCAACCAGGTGTGGACGGCGCCGGGGGGAACCCGCCATTTTGGCCTGGCCGCTCGGCCCATCCGGGCCTGAGAATAGCGGGGGGTGCCGGAGAATCACCATTTTGGGTGTCTCCACCGATTCTCCGGCCTGCGGCCCGCAGAACTCGACGGGGCCGTTCCCGCCGCTTGGGAAAATCGCGGGAGGGCGTCGGACCGGCGTCGCGGGAAATTTTGGCGGCCCAGGCGATTCTCCCAACCGGTGCGGGAGTGGAGAATCTCGCCCCTTATTTCATTGCTGAAGAATATCAGAAATGAAGGTGACCTATGTCATAGTGAACAATCCACCTCCTCAGAATGGGTTGGTTACCCCCACCTTTCCTCCCTTCACCTCCCTTAAAATCAGAAGTGGGCTGATTGGAGGAGTGCTGGGATCGAAATTTCCATTTTAAAATTTTAAACTCACTGAGGAATCTGCAACTTCGCTTTCCCGCTGCACTCTCAGATGAATTCCTCCTCATCATAATACCCATACTTAAGATTGTTTGTGGTCTGTTGGCCTTTTGTTGTGAGCAGGTGGGGGAGGGCCAGACATGGCGGTGTTTCCACAAGTGTCATAAAGTGTTGTCAGTTTTCTAGCTTGGCAAGGATCAAAGGTATTAGAAAAGAATGTTGATAATATATAGGTTTTTAAATCTATTGGATGTTGCGTAAAAGTGAAAGCTTGGAGATGAAATAAGGAAGGAAATGGATAGGGGTTATGTTGCTTAGAGTGCCCTGTGATTATTGTTATTGGATTTCTCTTCGCTGATACCATCTTTACTATAATGCTGTAATTCTGTAAAATATCATAAGTGATTGAATTCTGGTATTTTCTTTGATCGACCTGTATCAAATAAGACAGTAAATCAAAGAAATAAATTGCATCCAAACACTTAAATGTTTACAATCCAGATGAAGCGATAAAATTGCAGCAGAAATGATAATTACATTAATTTCAGATCTTTACCTTCTTGTTGGATCACTTCAAAACTCTTTTTTGCCTTTGCTCTTCCCATCTTCTTGGGACATTTCTCATGCTTTCCCATTGCCAGTGCTGCCTCATTGCATCTCTTCTTACCTATTTTGTCTGGACCTTTCGTTGATTTTCTTTCATTAGTTTTGTCCAATTTCTGTATTTCTTGCTAAATTCTCCTCTTGCTTTCTGGATCTCCTATTTTTTCAGTTTATACCCCCTTTTCTTTTTATCTCTTTCTGACCCTCTACCCAGTCCTTCTTTTACTTTCCATATCTCTTGGTTGCTATTTGGCTACTCACTCTTGTCCGTTTTGTTATTGGCATGCAAAAAAAGACAAATTACATTTTTTAAAATCGAGCCGGCCTTTGCGTATATATATCGTGTGCGAATGATTTCAGCAGTGGCGCAAAGGGCAGTATCATAGCATCCCTACAGTGGAAAATGAGGTCTTGAGGCCGATAAAGTGTGCTCCAACCCTCTGAAAGAGCACCTTAACTAGGCCTTGCCCTCACCCTATCCCTGAAACCCCACCCAACCTTTGGGACACTAATGGGCAATTTAGCACGGTCAATCCACCTAACCTGCATATCGTTGGACTGTGGGAGCATCTGGAGGAAACCCACACACACAGGGTGAGAATGTGCAAACTCCACACAGGGCAGTCACCCGTGGCTGAGAACTGAACCCTGCTCCCTGGCGCTATGAGGCAGCAATGCTAACCAGTGTGCCACAGTGCCACCCAGTAGTGTAGTGAAAAAGTTCAGGGAGGACAGCATTTTGGGTAAGTGAGCGATAATTACTTTGTGTTCTGGAGCAGCTTCCCAGGAATACAAACAGGGGAGTTGCACAATCTAAAAGGCACCAATTTTATTGCAGTCACCAAAAGACAGTTTAAATGCTTGCTCTAAATGTGACACTTGAGACTAATCTTCACCATTAAATTGAGAGGTACTGAAATGTAAATATTGTTAATGTGGTAGGAATCGGTACCGAGAAACCTTGAATTTGTAACTTACTGTAATTTTATTTTCCCACGGGCAGCACGGTGGCGCAGTGGATAGCACTGCAGTCTCACGGCATCGAGGCCCCAGGTTCGACCCCAGCTCTGGGTCACTGTCCCATGTGGAGTTTGCACATTCTCCCCGTGTTGGCGTGGATTTTGCCCCACGACCCAAAGATGTGCAGGGATTGGTCACTCTAAATTGCCCCTTAATTGGAAAAAAATAATTGGGTACTCTAAATTTATTTTTAACATTTTTTATTTTCCCACTGCTTTTAATTCTGATTAGAACAGCAATTTTATTTAAAAAATCCAGCTCCTGGTAAGTATCTTTAAAACATTGTACTGTAATCTTGTGGAAATGTGGTTACAAGACATTTATTTAAAAACAAACTCGACATTTAAATCACAATGACAGCTCGCCTGCATGAGCGTCTCCTCAGGTTTTTGTACCTCCATTAATATATTGTATTGTCTGGCTGTATTCCAAGTAATTTTATATCGCTGGTGGGAAGAGGCCTCTTTTTTGAAGTTATGGAGTGGCATTTCTTTTGTAAGTATTGCTCTCATAAAGATGGGTTAATCTAATCAGGGTCAGGAGAATCACAACTGATTCTCACATGGGCCATCAATGAACAGAGCCTGCAGAGATCTGAGTAACTCCGGATCCTAAATTTCGAGAGCACCGTGTCGCTCTAAACTAGATTTCTAGTCCTGTTTATAGCTTCCTGAGACAAAGTTGACAATGGATGCTTGCAGTTTTTCACAGCCACCATCAGAGGGCAGTATGTTCCTTCACCCAGTATTCAGACATCACAACATCTGCGATTGAAGAAATCCAGTTAGTGACTGCAGTCAAACCACAAGGAGCTGTCCAATTAGAGCCAGGCTTCGCTGCTTTGTTAATGAATCGATGATTGAAGCTCCTTGTTTCGCAGATTCTTGAACTTTGTCCATGTCCTGTACAAAAATGAAAGATTGTAACAAATCATCGGCTTTACCAAGTTAAGCAGATGTAGAGAATTCCAATTTTGATCTAAACTATTCCTTTCTTTTGGTGACTGCCCTAATGTGGAACACCAAAATCTACCACAATTTATATATTTTTTCTAAATCCATCTGACACTTTATACTTTCACAAGAACAAAAGCAGTCAAAATATGCAACAAGTCTACCAACATTTTATTAATGCCAACCAGAACACTGAGATAATCTCACTGCTAATATTTAATTTCAAAACCACAGTTGCACAGAATTGTGATTAGCGGTAACATTTTTCTGCCTCTTTACAATTGTCTTTTTTCCTTGCTTTTTTTGGTATCTCACCATCTATTCAATTAGCTATATCTGCTCCAGATCCCCCAGTACCAGTGGAAAGCAGCTTATGGCAGTATGTGTGAAATGCCTTTTCTTCATGTTTTTCTGCATTGCATTTCCATTTGGTACTTTATTACGTGATAAGATTCTCCGAGCTCAGTAAATGAGGGACTGACAGCCCAAAGATGCATCCCAAACCATTTAGCTGCTTCAGCAAAATGCATCGTCACAATGATCTTTATTTCTGATGATTCCAGTGCCAATAACATTGCTGATATCAAACAGGCAGAATGGTGAAATATTGCCGCAGCACTGGCTACATTACCGAAATGCCAGCTGATCTCACTAAGCCATCCAAGTGAATTCTTCTGAATGTGTTATATTTTCCACTGAACATATCTTTGGAAAACATCAGTCAAAACACACGGAACAAAAATACATAAAAGTTAATCAGATACTTTGTGTGGTTTGATTCTTATGGAGTGCTAATTGGGAAAAGGTTCTCCCTTGAATGAATAAATTCAATTTAACAGAAAGTTCAATCCATACAGAGGTTTTCATTCCTGTCTGCTGTTGTTACACTTGTATTTACTAGTTGTTTGGTAGTACAAAACTTGAGTATTGCTGGCAAAAGTGCCATGCTGTCGAGGCGTTTCAATTTTGCACTCATCAGAGCAGATGCAAAAATACCAAATTTCATTGGGAACAACAATTTATACTGTACGAGAAAAGGGTGCTGATTGGTTGGTAAGTGAACTCTGGTTGGTAGAGATGTTGCCATGGAGAATACACCAGGGAACAGTTAATCCCCCAAGCTTTTGTTTAAATTCAAACCGGACAAGTCAACTCTAATTGGCCAAAGCATTGCACAGGGGATGTCCCCCAAGCTTCTGTTTAGTTGAAAAATGTGCAATGCCTGGATATATGTCAGGGGTCAGATTGGCTACATTAATTCCTGAGGTTTCAGCACCCACAGAATGGAATAGAAGAACCTTGCGGCGGCTACCTTACCCCACCTATGTCTCAGACCCTTATCTAGAGGCTTCCCAATAGGATCTGAGGAACTGAAACAAGGTGAGGTTTTCCTAGGATAGGAGGAAGAAGCCAGCCTCAAAATCCAAGCAGACATGCATGGAAATGGCTGGGGGGCAGCAGGAGTATGGCCCTTCCAAACTGGAGACAGTACACTCAGACGATCAATATCCTCAGGAGGGTGGAAAAATGATTGGCTTAACACTTTCAGCTGCCAAGCACCCAGACTCTTGCCCCCACTTGTCCAGCATTCTCCAGCACAGCATTCCTCACACTTTGCAGTTCTACTTATTTCTCTCTCTTCTGCCATCGCCTCACATCCATATCTGAACGGCAGCACATTCTTCTTTCTGCTCTCTCACACCCACCGTCCACAAATGTTGCCCGTCCTTCCTGCAGGAGAGAAAGCACAGAACTCCAGAGAGAGGCAATGAACCCAGACAGGATTGGGCGGCCTCTAATTAGAGGTCAAGCCTTCACCTTGGTGGTCACTGGCAATATGTGCCCATTGGGAAGAAGGTGCCTTTGAGGAGACTGCAGGTGTCAGCTATAATGTGCTGTGAAAGCTTGAGCCTCCTGAGGCACTGGTGCTCAGACATGTTGAGAGCAGACCTGCCTGCCGACCCTGTGATGGGGGAATTCCTTTGAACTGGATTGCTGCACGCACGCTTTCTATCCTGTGGAATGACATGTGGCTGAGATAAAGGCAGCTGGTGTTGCTGCTGGTGCACCTCTTGTTCCTCATCAGAGGTGCAATATAGAGCTGCATAAACTGCTCCCATACTGTCATGAAGGGGGGAAGTGCATATTAAGGTGAATGAAGTCTAAGACAAGGTGAACTGACTTTCTAGAGGTTACAACCACCTATCAAGCGGTGAGAGTACTCTCTCGGAGGAAGTGCGGTGAGTCTTTCACCTCGGCAGGGCCGGGGCTGGTCAGTTTCACTATTTGAAGACTTCCCAACCTGCCAGTTTCACTGCAGCCTTCCCGGCCTGTCAGTTTAACTGCCGTAGCACACGTTATGCTCTCGGCTCATTGTCCATGGCTACATACCTCCGGAAACCCATGCTCTGGCTGTTAAAGCCAGAATGCTATATTAAATTCAGTTCATTGTCTCTTTGTGTATTTGAATTACTTACCCAGTAGACACAGGGGTTCCCCCTCTCACCAGCAAACACACTCAGGTTAAACTTGGAATTGGACGGGGTTGTAAAAGGTTCCTGACCTGATACCATTTTTTAGCTTTTAAACCTCCCGCCTGCACGCAAACCTGCCCCCCTTTAAGCAGTTACAATTGTGCCTTATAGAACAGTTTTACAAAGTAGTGCATCTGGTGGGGGCCTCAACTGCTGGGATTGAGACTTCATAAAATTAGCTTATATATTTGATGCTGAACGACTTGCTGATCTAACAGTGGAAAGTATTTGTTAATGACAGGTGAGGATAGCTAAACTGAAAACTCCCATTCCCTTCCCTTCTCTCCATAATCAGTGTGGCACTTTCTTTGAAAAGGTAGATGTGTGTATTTCCAAGCCCCTGTTAGCAAGTGGTCAATTTAAAATAACAGCAGCAGACTTTTGTGGGTTTTAAATAAAGAGGATTATCTCTTCACACACTCAACCAGAAAAATCTAAATGCTATGGGACTCACACCACATATTCCAGAAAGATACAGTTAAAGAAGATAGTGCACTTCTACAAATACTAAACCAAAGACATCATTAACAATTCACATGTCGAGCTCAGAATAGTCTTTTTGGATTCTATGATAAAAGGAGATCCTTTCTGCTCCTAAATTGTAGTTTTGCGGAGTTCAAATAGTTGGAGTCGGTTATTCGAATTATTGAAACATTATTTCAAAGAGACAAATGTTCAGAGGCTCATGAAGTTAGAGACTCATAGCTTTCTTATCAGGAGGCCAAATTTCTTTATGGGTGGACTTCTAGGAACTAGACTGGGAAACTTTGAAGATGGAGTCGCCAGTTTTAAGGCAGATATATAATTGCCTTTCTCTGCAGCTGGTATCCTGCAACAGGTGTTCTTCTGTAGAATGCCTCCGATCTGTTATGAACATATGAATTAGGAATAGGATTAGGCCACTCAGCCCTTTGAGCCTGCTCCCCCATTCAATTAAATCATGGCTGATCTGAATGTACCCTGATCAACCCCGAAAAAACCGTGTAAGAAACAATCTACCCTGGCCTTGAAAACATTCAAAGACTCTGGGCGGGACGGGGTCGGGGAATCGCCGGGGATCGGCGTGAATCCCGCCCCGCCGCTCCGACGCCGGCTGCCGAATTCTCCGCCGCCGGTGATGCACGATCAATGACCACTAAAGCAAGGTTGTAGTCCAACTGAAGGCTTTAATAAGCTAGATGTTTCCCCCAGCAGCTCAGGTACAGAAAGAAGGCTGCTGGGACGGCATGGGCTCTTATACCCCGCCTTGCAGGGTGGAGCTACCATACAGCTTGACCAATAGGAAACATACAATATCTACCAATGGCGTTCCAGCATTACCAGGTACCGTAATACCTCTACACAGACTACCACATTCACCCCCTGTTAAAAAGAGTCTGGCACGACTTCCGGGTGCGGCGATGACCAGCTGAGTCGCACGTTTCGGCAGCTCCCTGTGAAACGGACTTTTGGGCTCTTGATAGGAGCCCCAACGGCAATTTTGACGGCTAAAAACACTGTGCGGTAAACCAGAAGGGAATCCCCCCTGGATACGGATGGAAAAAGGAGGAGAGAGTGGCCAGATTGCAGTGGATCCTTTAGAACAGCGGCAAGGAAGGCAAGCAAAAACCAAGATGGCGTCGGAAGGTGGCAGTTTAACATGGGGCCCTGAACAACAAGGGTTCTTGAAATGCTGCGTGGAAGAGATCAAAAAGGAAATGAAGAAAGAGCTGTTGGCCCCGATACTACAGGCGATCGAAGGGCTAAAGGAGGAACAAAAGACCCAGGAGCGGGAGCTTCGGGTCATGAAGGCAAAGGCAGCCGAGAATGAGGACGATATACAGGGCCTGGTGGTGAAGACGGAGACGCAGGAGGCACATCAGAAACGATGTGTGGAAAGGTTGGAGGCACTGGAAAACAACGCAAGGAGGAACAACCTGAGGATTCTTGGTCTTCCTGAAGGTGTGGAGGGAGTGGACGTCGGGGCATATGTGAGCACGATTCTGCACTCGTTAATGGGAGCGGAGGCCCTGGCGGGTCCGTTGGAGGTGGAGGGAGCATACCGAGTGATGGCGCGAGGACCAAGAGCAGGAGAAATTCCCAGAGCCATAGTGGTGAGATTCCTCCGTTTTAAGGATAGAGAAATGGTCCTTAGATGGGCGAAGAAAACTCGGAGCAGTAAATGGGAGAACGCGGTGATCCGCGTTTATCAAGACTGGAGTGCGGAGGTGGCGAGAAGGAGGGCGAGCTTTAATCGGGCCAAGGCGGTGCTTCATAAAAAGAAGATAAAATTTGGAATGCTGCAACCGGCAAGACTGTGGGTCACATATCGAGGGAGGCACCACTACTTTGAGACGGCGGATGAAGCATGGACTTTTATTGTGGAAGAAACACTGGAATGAGCGGGTTATTAAAAAGAATGTTCGAACAAAGTGGTGGGGCGAATGTGGGGGGCAAAGAGGGGTTTTATGTACTAATCCTGCGATGTGGTAACTTTTCTCTCTCCCACAGGTGGTGATGGGGGGAGGAGGGGAGGTGGAGGAGATGGGGCGTTGGCCATTGGGGGCGGGGCCAAGGGAGAAGCGCGGGCTTGGTTCCCGCGCTATGATAATCATGGCGGGAATAGAGAAGCAGGAAGGAGGGGGCGTCGCACGGTGCGAGCCGAGGTCACGGGGGGAAGCCGAGGTCAGCCAGAGTTTGCTGACTTCTGGGAGCAACATGGGGGGAGTAATTACGCTAGCGGGGGATCTAGCGGGGGGGGGGGGGGGAGGGGGGAATTACTGGGTTGCTGCTGCTGGGGAGAGGGGGGAGCTGGTATGGGAGAGGATGGGCGGGGGGGCACCGCCTGGGGGAGATACAGCTGCGTGGGAACCGGGTGAGGAGCTGGAAAAAGGTGATGGCTAATCGACAAGGGGGGGGGTAGGAAGCCCCCCAACTCGGCTGATCACGTGGAACGTGAGAGGGCTGAACGGGCCGATAAAGAGGGCACGGGTACTCGCACACCTTAAGAAAGTTAAGGCAGATGTGGTTATGTTACAGGAAACGCACCTGAAACTGATAGACCAGGTTAGGCTACGCAAAGGATGGGTGGGGCAGGTGTTCCATTCGGGGCTAGATGCGAAAAACAGGGGGGTGGCTATATTAGTGGGGAAGCGAGTAATGTTCGAGGCAAAGACTATAGTGGCGGATAACGGGGGCAGATACGTGATGGTGAGTGGCAAACTACAGGGGGAGACGGTGGTTTTGGTAAACGTATATGCCCCGAACTGGGATGATGCCAATTTTATGAGGCGGATGCTAGGACGCATTCCGGACCTAGAGATGGGAAAGCTGATAATGGGGGGAGATTTTAATACGGTGTTGGAACCAGGGCTGGATAGGTCGAAGTCCAGGACTGGAAGGAGGCCGGCAGCAGCCAAGGTACTTAAAGATTTTATGGAGCAGATGGGAGGTGTAGACCCGTGGAGATTTAGCAGACCTAGGAGTAAGGAGTTCTCGTTTTTCTCCTATGTCCATAAAGTCTACTCGCGAATAGACTTTTTTGTGCTGGGTAGGGCATTGATCCCGAAGGTGAGGGGAACGGAGTATACGGCTATAGCCATTTCGGATCACGCTCCACACTGGGTGGACTTGGAGATAGGGGAGGAAACAGGAGGGCGCCCACCCTGGAGAATGGACATGGGACTAATGGCAGATGAGGGGGTGTGTCTAAGGGTGAGGGGGTGCATTGAAAAGTACTTGGAACTCAATGATAATGGGGAGGTCCAGGTGGGAGTGGTCTGGGAGACGTTGAAGGCGGTGGTTAGAGGGGAGCTGATATCAATAAGGGCACATAAAGGGAAGCAGGAGAGTAAGGAACGGGAGCGGTTGCTGCAAGAACTTTTGAGGGTGGACAGACAATATGCGGAAGCACCGGAGGAGGGACTGTACAGGGAAAGGCAAAGGCTACATGTAGAATTTGACTTGCTGACTACAGGCACTGCAGAGGCACAATGGAGGAAGGCACAGGGTGTACAGTACGAATATGGGGAGAAGGCGAGCAGGTTGCTGGCACACCAATTGAGGAAAAGGGGAGCAGCGAGGGAAATAGGGGGAGTGAGGGATGAGGAAGGAGAGATGGAGCGGGGAGCGGAGAGAGTGAATGGAGTGTTCAAGACATTTTATAAAAAATTATATGAAGCTCAACCCCCGGATGGGAGGGAGAGAATGATGGGCTTCTTGGATCGGCTGGAATTTCCCAAGGTGGAAGAGCAGGAAAGGGTGGGACTGGGAGCACAGATCGAGGTAGAAGAAGTGGTGAAAGGAATTAGGAGCATGCAGGCGGGAAAGGCCCCGGGACCGGATGGATTCCCAGTCGAATTCTATAGAAAATATGTGGACTTGCTCGCCCCGGTACTGACGAGGACCTTTAATGAGGCAAAGGAAAGGGGACAACTGCCCCCGACTATGTCTGAAGCAACGATATCGCTTCTCTTAAAGAAGGAAAAGGACCCGCTACAATGCGGGTCCTATAGACCTATTTCCCTCCTAAATGTAGATGCCAAGGTCCTGGCCAAGGTAATAGCAATGAGAATAGAGGAATGTGTCCCGGGGGTGGTCCACGAGGACCAAACTGGGTTTGTGAAGGGGAGACAGCTGAACACGAATATACGGAGGTTGTTAGGGGTAATGATGATGGCCCCACCAGAGGGAGAAACGGAGATAGTAGTGGCGATGGATGCCGAGAAAGCATTTGATAGAGTGGAGTGGGATTATTTGTGGGAGGTGTTGAGGAGATTTGGTTTTGGAGAGGGGTATGTTAGATGGGTGCAGCTGTTGTATAGGGCCCCAGTGGCGAGCGTGGTCACGAATGGACGGGGATCTGCATGTTTTCGGCTCCATAGAGGGACAAGGCAGGGATGCCCTCTGTCCCCATTATTGTTTGCACTGGCGATTGAGCCCCTGGCGATAGCGTTGAGGGGTTCCAAGAAGTGGAGGGGAGTACTTAGGGGAGGAGAAGAGCACCGGGTATCTTTGTATGCGGACGATTTGCTACTATACGTGGCGGACCCGGCGGAGGGGATGCCAGAAATAATGCGGATACTTGGGGAGTTTGGGGATTTTTCAGGGTATAAATTGAACATGGGGAAAAGTGAGTTGTTTGTGGTGCATCCAGGGGAGCAGAGTAGAGAAATAGAGGACCTACCGTTGAGGAAGGTAACAAGGGACTTTCGTTACCTGGGGATCCAGATAGCTAAGAATTGGGGCACATTGCATAGGTTAAATTTAACACGGTTGGTGGAACAGATGGAGGAGGATTTCAAGAGATGGGATATGGTATCCCTGTCAATGGCAGGGAGGGTGCAGGCGGTTAAGATGGTGGTCCTCCCGAGATTCCTCTTTGTGTTTCAGTGCCTCCCGGTGGTGATCACGAAGGCTTTTTTTAAAAGGATTGAAAAGAGCATCATGGGTTTTGTGTGGGCCGGGAAGACCCCGAGAGTGAGGAAGGGATTCTTACAGCGTAGCAGGGATAGGGGGGGGCTGGCACTACCGAGCCTAAGTGAGTATTATTGGGCCGCTAATATTTCAATGGTGAGTAAGTGGATGGGAGAGGAGGAGGGAGCGGCGTGGAAGAGATTAGAGAGGGCGTCCTGTAGGGGGACTAGCCTACAGGCTATGGTGACAGCCCCATTGCCGTTCTCACCGAGGAACTACACCACAAGCCCGGTGGTGGTGGCTACACTGAAGATTTGGGGACAGTGGAGACGGCATAGGGGAAAGACTGGAGCCTTGGGGGGGTCCCCGATAAGAAACAACCATAGGTTTGCCCCGGGGGGAATGGATGGGGGATATGGAATGTGGCAAAGAGCAGGAATAACGCAACTGAAAGATCTGTTTGTGGATGGGAAGTTCGTGAGTCTGGGAGCGCTGACCGAGAAATATGGGTTGCCCCAAGGGAATGTATTCAGGTATATGCAACTGAGGGCTTTTGCGAGGCAACAGGTGAGGGAATTCCCGCAGCTCCCGACACAAGAGGTGCAGGACAGAGTGATCTCAAAGACATGGGTGGGGGATGGTAAGGTGTCAGATATATATAGGGAAATGAGGGACGAAGGGGAGACTATGGTAGATGAACTAAAAGGGAAATGGGAAGAAGAGCTGGGGGAGGAGATCGAGGAGGGGCTGTGGGCAGATGCCCTAAGCAGGGTAAACTCGTCGTCCTCGTGTGCCAGGCTAAGCCTGATTCAGTTTAAGGTATTACACAGGGCACATATGACTGGAGCACGGCTCAGTAAATTTTTTGGGGTGGAGGATAGGTGTGTGAGGTGCTCGAGAAGCCCAGCGAATCATACCCATATGTTTTGGTCATGCCCGGCACTACAGGGGTTTTGGATGGGGGTGACAAAGGTGCTTTCAAAAGTAGTAGGAGTCCGGGTCGAACCAAGCTGGGGGTTGGCTATATTTGGGGTTGCACAAGAGCCGGGAGTGCAGGAGGCGAGAGAGGCCGATGTTTTGGCCTTTGCGCCCCTAGTAGCCCGGCGCAGGATATTGCTAATGTGGAAAGAAGCCAAGCCCCCGGGGGTGGAGACCTGGATAAATGACATGGCGGGGTTTATAAAGCTAGAGCGGATTAAGTTCGTCCTAAGGGGGTCGGCTCAAGGGTTCACCAGGCGGTGGCAACCGTTCGTCGAATACCTCGCAGAAAGATAGACGGAATGGGAAAAAGAAGGCAGCAGCAGCAGCCCAGGATCGGGGGGGGGGGGGGGGGGGGGGGGGGGGAGGAACCAGAAGGACTCTCAGGGTTGTTAATATATACTGTATAGTATGTATAGGTCGTTGCTACAGATAATTATATATTGGACTGTTAAATTATATTTTTGGAGAGTGTTACTTGTGACAAGGCAGTTGCCAATTAGGGCTAGTTTTCATTTTTGTTATTTATTATTTATTCATTTTTTGTTTATAAAATAGGTCATTGTTATTTGTGTTGTTATAATATTGTGTAAAGGATGCACAATGTACTGTGTTGGTTGACCAAAAATTTTCAATAAAATATTTAATAAAAAAATTTAAAAAGAGTCTGGCGGGGGTGATGGCTTGATATTACAACATGGTAACGTGGTAGAAAGTATAGTTATGGAGGTACCGTAATACCTCCATACAGCGTTTTGTAACTATTTACAGATTCATAATTAACTATACACTTTAAAATGAAGCAACCAGTCGATCGGGGGCCCTGGTCGTCCTCTGTGATCGCCGAAGCTTCGGTGGTGACTCCGGTGGAGGCTCGGGCGTCTGTGACTCCGGGTCGTGGCCTCGATCTCTGTGGCAGCTTCAACACTAGACGGCGCTGGTGGGGAAAACGGTTGACCGGGGAAGGGAGCATCTGCGGGGTGCGTCGGTGGGTGGGGGGGCCTAGACAGGGCCGGCGGAAGGACCGATCCTCCTGTAAGGTGCACTGGTGGGAGGGAGGGTGGGACTGGTGGCTGGGGTGTGCGTGGGGATCCGGCGGGCGGCAGGTCTCGTAGGGAGACCGTATCTTGTCGGCTGTCGGGGTACGCCACGTATGCGTACTGGGGGTTAGCGTGGAGAAGATGGACCCTCTCGACCAACGGGTCTGACTTGTGCGCCCGCACGTGTTTTCGGAGCAGGATGGGTCCGGGAGCTACCAGCCAGGTCGGGAGCGAGGTCCCAGAGGAGGACTTCCTGGGGAAGACAAGGAGACGTTCGTGAGGTGTTTGGTTGGTTGTGGTACAAAGCAGTGACCGGATGGAGTGGAGGGCATCCGGGAGGACTTCCTGCCAGTGGGAGACTGGGAGATTCCTGGACCGTAGGGCCAGTAGGACGGTCTTCCAGACAGTTCCGTTCTCCCTCTCTACCTGTCCGTTACCCCGGGGGTTGTAATTGGTCATCCTGCTCGAGGCGATGCCCTTGCTGAGCAGGAATTGACGCAGTTCGTCGCTCATAAAGGAGGACCCCCTATCACTATCTATATAAGCGGGGAACCCGAACAGTGCAAAAATGCTATGGAGGGCCTTGATGACGGTGGTGGCGGTCACGTCGGGGGCAGGGGATGGCGAATGGGAACCGGGAGTACTCGTCAATCACGTTAAGGAAGTACGTGCTGCGGTCGGTGGAGGGGAGGGGGCCTTTGAAGTCCATGCTGAGGCGTTCAAAGGGACGGGAAGCCTTTATCAGGTGCGCCCTCTCTGGCCGGTAGAAGTGCGGTTGGCACTCCGCGTAGATTTGGCAGTCCCTTGTGGCTGTCCTGACCTCCTCGATGGAGTAGGGCAGGTTGCGGGTCTTGATAAAGTGGAAAAGCGAGTGACCCCCGGGTGGCAGAGGTCATCGTGGAGGGCTCGTAGGCGGTCCACTTGTGCGTTGTCACATGTGCCGCGGGACAGGGCATCAGGAGGCTCATTTAGCTTCCCGGGACGATACAAGATCTCGTAGTTGTAGGTGGAGGGTTCGATCCTCCACCGCAAGATCTTAGCGTTTTTTATCGTGCCCCGTTGTGCATTATCGAACATGAAAGCAACCGACCGTAGGTCAGTGAGGAGAGTGAATCTCCTGCCAGCCAGGTAATGCCTCCAATGTCGCACAGCTTCTACTATGGCCTGGGCCTCCATTTCGACTGAGGAGTGGTGGATTTCGGAAGCATGGAGTGTACGTGAGAAGAAGGCCACGGGTCTGCCCGCTTGGTTGAGGGTGGCCGCCAGAGCTACGTCAGATGTGTCGCTCTCGACCTAGAAGGGGAGGGACTCGTCGATGGCGCGTATCGTGGCCTTTGCAATGTGTGCTTTGATGCGGCTGAAGGCCTGGCGGGCCTCTATCGACAGGGGAAAAGCTGTGGATTGGATCAGGGGACGGGCCTTGTCCGCATAGTTGGGGACCCACTGGCATAGTAAGAGAAAAACCCTAAGCAGCGCTTCAGGGCCTTGGAGCAGTGAGGGAGGGGGAACTCCATAAGGGGGCGCATGCGTTCTAGGTCGGGACCTATAACTCCATTTCGCACTACGTAGCCGAGGATGGCTAGGCGGTCGGTGCTAAACACGCATTTATCCTTGTTATATGTAAGGTTAAGGGTCTTTGCAGTCTGGAGGAATGTTTGGAGGTTGGTGTCGTGGTCCTGCTGGTCGTGGCTGCAGATGGTGACATTATCGAGAGACGGGAATGTTGCCCGTAAACCGTACAGGTCACCCATTCGGTCCATCTCGCGCTGGAAGACCGAGACCCCGTTGGTGACACCGAAGGGAACCCTTAAGAAGTGATAGAGCCGCCCGTCTGCTTCGAAGGCAGTGTATTTGCGGTCACTAGTGCGGATGGGGAGCTGGTGGTAGGTGGACTTAAGATCCACCGTGGAGAAGACCTTGCGATGCGCAATCCTGTTTCCCAGGTCAGATATGCGAGGGAGAGGGTACGCGTCCAGCTGCGTAAACCTGTTGATGGTCTGACTAGTCAATGACCATCCTATGCTTCTCATCGGTTTTTACCACCGCTACTTGAGCTCTCCAGGGACTGTTGCTAGCTTCAATGACTCCTTCCCTCAGTAGCCTTTGGACCTCTGACCTAATAAAGATCCGATCCTGGGCACTGAACCGTCTGCTCATGGTGGCGAAGGGTTTGCAATCCAGGGTGAGGTTCGCAAACAGGGAAGGTGGATCGACCTTGAGGGTCGCGAGGCCGCAGACAGTGAGGGGGGGTATAGGGCCGCCGAATTTGAAAGTTAGACTTTGCAGATTACACTGGAAGTCTAAACTAGGAGTGTGGCCGCGCACAGGTGGGGAAGGACGTAGAGCCGGTAATTTTAAAACTCCCTTCCCTGGACTGTGAGGTATGCTACACAAAACCCCTTTATCGCCACTGAGTGGGAACCAGAGGCCAGGGAGACTTTTTGATTAACGGGGTGGACGAGGAGAGAACAGTGCCTTACCGTGTCAGTGTGTATGAAGCTCACCGTGCTCCCAGACTCGATTAAGCAGGACGTCTCGTGCCCGTTGATTAGTACTGTTGTTGTAGCAGTTGAGAGTGTTCGAGGTCGGGACTGGTCCAGGGGGTGGTGTGCGGTCAGCCGAGCTGGTGTCCTGGGAGTCCATCCAAGATGGCGGCTCCCATTGGTTGCACATGGCTGGGGGTTCACTAAATGGCGGCGCCCATCCATCGAACGTGGCGTCCGCGGGACAAGATGGCGGCGCCCAGGGGCCACATGTGGCCCTGGAGGAGGAAGATGGCAGCGCCCACTGGCCGCACGGGGACCGTGGAGAGGTTTGTGGTGGCGGTCAGCATTCGCCGCCAGAGACCGCGGCGACCGCACGGGCCTGGCATACCACCACGAAGTGGCCCTTTTTACCGCATCCTTGCAGGTGGATGCGCAGGCCGGGCAGCGCTGCCGGGGTTGCTTGGCCAGCACGCAAAAGTAGCAGCGCGGCCCCCCGGGGTTGCCAGGCCGCCTTGCAGCACAAGCTTGTGGGGGGATGGGGGATGTCTCGAGGTCGGCTACGGAGGGGTTCCACACTGCCCAGGGGGCTGCCGCGCGGTCGGGAATGTAAGCGCGGGCGTTTCTGGAGGCCACATCCAGGGAGCCTGCAAGGGCCCGTGCCTCCCTGAGACCCAGAGTGCCTTTTTCCAGCAATCGCTGGCGGATTTGGGAGGACAGCATACCTGCCATGAAAGCGTCCCGGATCAAGTGTTCTGTGTGGTCGCTCGCCGAAACTTGCGGGCAGCTGCAGTTTCTCCCCAACATCAGGAGCGCACGGTAGAATTCTTCCAGCTATTCCCCAGGGATTTGTTGCCTCGTTGCTCGCAGATGTCGGGCATATACCTGGTTTACCGGACGAATATAATGTCCTTTTAGCAGCTCCATTGCTGCATCAAAGTCGTCCGTGTCCTCGATGAGGGTGTAAATTTCCGGGCTCACCCTCGAGTGCAGGACTTGCAATTTCTGTTCTCTCGTGGGTGTCTTTTCGGCCGTTCCGAGATGTCCTTTAAAACACGCCAGCCAGTGCTTGAAGGTTGCCGCTGAGTTCGCCGCGTGGGGGCTGAGTTGCAGACACTCCGGTTTGATTCGCAGCTCCATCCTTTTAAATCTAGTTTATTAAATTGATGCACGATCAATGACCACTAAAGCGAGGTTGTAGTCCAACTGGAGGATTTAATAAGCTAGATGTTTCCCCCAGCAGCTCAGGTACAGAAAGAAGGCTGCTGGGACGGCACAGGCTCTTATACCCCCGCCTTTCAGGGAGGAGCTACCATACAGCTTGACCAATAGGAAACATACAATATCTACCAATGGTGTTCCAGCATTACCAGGTACCGTAATACCTCTACACAGACTACCACAGACGATTTTCGGGAAGGTGCGGGGATCACACCGTGCCGGTGGGAGCCTTTCTAAGCGTCACCCAACATTAAAATTGAGGTCCCAATCTATGTCATCCTGCAGCCTACGTCTTGGGATAACAAAACATTTAGTCTCAAAAGCCAGTTACCAGTCATGTGGTGAATGGCCAATGTCCACACAAAAGCTAAAAGGCCACTGCTATAAAATAGGAGATAAATCGTCTTTTACACTTCAATTGTGGATAACTGGTCTCATCGGCTTTCCTTTGTTACATTACAAACCTGGAGATAGAGGTCCATTGATTCTGTATTTGGGGTAAACATCAAAAAACGGCAGCTGTGAATTCCACAACCAGGTTCCATCTGAACGTGTCATTCAAGTGGACATTCTCCCACCCATGGTTATTAAACTCAGAACTTTCCGGAAGCTTGATAGACTCTTTTGAAGTTGCAAAGGTCACTTGACCCCCTTGGCAGCCATTTTAAATAAATAAAAGTCAGTTCCAGAGGTTTCCATACGAGCACAGTCCATGCTTAAAGTTATGAATAGGACACGTCTTTGACAGCATTCCTAATTCCAATGTTAACATCCTCACCTTGAGAAATAGCATTCATGAATAAAATTTATTCATTAAACTACTGGAAAATATTTGAGAATTCACTTTTTTTGCAGGGTTTTCTTAAATTTACAACAAAAAGGTATAGCGGGTTTGTTGTGCCCATAACTTTCCTGAGTAGCTTGTAATGGGGATGTACAGAAGATCCAACTTCAGCTCACTTAGCCACCTTTTATAAAGCCGACCGCTCCACGGAATAGAAAGGGGCAGAGAACCAAAGGGAGGTTGCAGCACAGAAAGAGGTAATTCAGCCCATGTGTCTGTGCCGACCGAGCTGCCCATTCTAATCCCACCATCCAGTACCCGGTCTGTAGCCTTGCAGGTTACAGTATTTATAGTTGTTGATCCAGTTGCCTTTTAAATGAGTTGAGGGTTTTTGCCTCCGCCACCAAAGCAGGCTGCAAACTCTAAACTCCCACTGCTTTCGGGGTGAAGACGCTTTTCCTCGTGTCTCCTCTAATCTTTCCACCTTTCACCTTAAATATGTATCCCCTGGTAATTGGCCTCTATGCTGGGGGAAATAGGGCATTCCTGTCTACTCTATTTAAGCCTCTTTTAATCTTGTGCAACTCAATCAGATCAACCCTTAGCCTCCCCAGTTCCAAGAAAAACAACCTTAGCCTATTCAATCTCTCCTCATAACTGCAATTTTCAAGCCCGGGCATCATTCTTGTAAATCTCCTCTGTACTTTCTTTAGAGCAATTATGTCCTTCCTATAACATGGTGAGCAGAACTGTGCACAAAACTCCAGCTGTGGCCTAACCAACACTTTATGCAGTTCCAGCATTACATCCCTACAGGGTATTCTATGTCCAATAAAGGAAATCATTCCATATGCTTTCTTTACCACCTTATCCACCTTCAAGGACCAGGAGATATGCACTCCAAGATCTTTCACTTCCTCTACTCCTCCCAATTCCCTCCCATGTATTGACAATTCCCTCGCTTTGTTTGCTCTCCCCAAATGCATTAATTCACACTTTTCTGGATTCAATTCCATCTGCTTCTTGCCCGCCAACTCAACCAAACCATCGATACTGACATCTCCTGTCATAACAGGATATAATGTATATAATGAGATGCAGACAGGCAGTGATTGACACACAGGATAACCAATGAACACACATGACACATAACAACCAATCACCAGACAGGACACCATCACTATAAAGCACACAGGGCATTAAGACTCTCCCTCGCTCTACAGCACACAGCTACTGAGATAGTAAGAGTGCACAAGCCAGTGAGCACTATCACCATGAGGTAGAGAGTTAGTCTGGTCAAGCCAGTAGGAGGTTATCAGTTAGATTAATAGAGTGTCAACTCACAGCAGACTATATTCAGCAATCAGGAAGTTCAATAAAACAGTGTTGGACCATCTCCTGTGTCAGAAGCCTGTTTCTAGTTTCACTGCATCCAGTTACAGTCAACGTCGAACCAACTTACTTGACACAGCATCTCCTACTCATTCTCTTGGAATCCCATATGCTTTTACAAATTAAAGATGCTCTTTGGGGCAGTTCACCCACATGGAGCTCCTCCTTATTTACTTTTCTTTCTTATGCCACTCCAAGTCAATTCCAAGGCCCACAATCCACATCGCCAAAAGGGGTGCTATTCATCTTTTACTTTTGTCTGGTCACCCAGCGATTGTTGGAGAGACTCACAAAACTGTGTTTGTGATACAACTGAGTTTCTCAAGGTCAGGTCAAGTATTAATAGTAATAAGTCTTACAACACCAGGTTAAAGTCCATCAGTTTGTTTCGAATCACTAGCTTTCGGAGCACAGCTCCTTCATCCGATGAATGAAGAGGTATGTTCCACAAACACATATATAGACAAAGTCAATGATGCAAAATGATACTTTGAATGCAAGTCTTTGTAGGTAATTAAGTCATTACAGGTCCAGACGGAGCGACTGGAGAGAGGGATAATCACAGGATAAAGAGGTGTGAATTGTTTCAAGCCAGGACAGTTGGTAGGATTTCGCACGCCCAGGCCAGATGGTGGGGTGGTGATTAAGTATGAATAAGAGGCGTATTCAATTAAGAGTATTGTGTCTGCTGCGAATGGCACTCCAGATAGATTTTTATGTGTAGCTGCTAAAAACAACATAAAAATAGCAAAGATAAAGGCCGGGATTCTCTGCTCTGCCGCGCCACATTTCTGCCCCAACTGGCCTGCGGGATTCTCCATTATGCCAGCCGGTCAATGGGGTTTCCCGTTGTGGGGCAGCCCTACGCCGTCGGGAAACCCCCCGGGCGCTGGCATAACGGAGAATCATCCCAGCGGAGAATCCCGGCCAAAATATCTCTTGTTAAAATACGAGTGGACGTACTTTGTGGTTCAGTGCAGGCTGCTCTTCTTAATTACAAGTACCCAAACACTGGCACTATTAATTGGAAATAACTTGCAGTTATAATTGTAAAGAGTATAAAGTGATTTTCATTACAAATTTGATGATTTGGAAATGAACATTAAAGAGAGGCATTCTTGCATATAGTCTCGTATTTGCCTTGCACTGGCATTATAATCACTTTTTCTGCTGTTCAAACTCAGGTCTTTTAGTTTTCCACTCATTTTATCACATAATTTATTGCCAAAAATGAGATCAGACACATTGCTTGGAAAAATCTGATAAGATGGGCAGCATGCAGAGAGTCAATCCTGAGAAGTTGTTATTATGGCCCATTACAGTAGAAATTGCTTGATTAACTCCGTGTTAAAGAAAGGACTTGTATTTATATTGTCCCTTGTCACATCCTCTGGGCAACCCAAAGCACTTTGCAACTAACAAATTACTTGGCGAGAATGCCCTGCTCTTTTTCAAAACAAAGTGACATGGGATTTTTTAAATATCAACAGGGGCAGGCAGATTGGCTCTCTGTTTAACATTTCATTGGAAAGCCGAGAACTCTGATAATGCAGCACTCCCAAAGTAATGTGCCTTTGTGTCAGCCTAATTTATGTGCTCAAGTCCATAGTGGGCTTGAAAGCCAATCTTCTGGCAAAGCAGCATGAGTAAACCAAGCTCACACTTAGCCACTGTTTACTGGAACGTGTGAACATCGAAGTTCCCCATTAAGGGATTTTGTAAAACATGCTGTGAATAAATGTTAAAAATTTAAATGTGGATTGGCCACGCCAAAAAATAATAATTGCTTATTGTCACAAGTAGGCTTCAATGAAGTTACTGTGAAAAGCCCCTAGTCGCCACATTCTGGCGCCTGTTTGGGAAGGCCGGTACGGGAATTGAACCCATGCTGCTGGTCTTGTTCTGTATTACAAACCAGCTGTTTAACCCACTGTGCTAAACCAGCCACTTTAGGTTACTGGTTTACGGGGATAGGGTGGAGGTGTGGGCTTAAGTGGGGTGCTCTTTCCAAGAGCTGGTGCAGACTCGATGGGCTGAATGGCCTCCTTCTGCACTGTAAATTCTATGATTCTACTAAACTGTGTGTTATAATTATGAAGTTTATGGGATTATTATATTTTTGGACTGTAGATTTAAATTAAGGGGTGATGAAAGATCTCATGGAACTGTTCTGCAGTCGGCCTGACATTATGCCTGCGTGGTTTGATTGTTCAAGGTTAAAAAAAGGCTTAGATTGTTCTACTGAGAAGAAGGTGCAAAAGGTTTACCCTTGGAGACAATTGGTAGCAACCTCTTGAGTTTCCTTTTTATATTCGTTCATGGGGTATGGGTGTCGCCACATTTATTGCCTATCCCTAACTGTCCTTGTGAAAGTCGTGGCTACCTTCTTGAACTGCTACAGTCCATGTGGACATGTACACATACTGTGCCGTTAGGAAGGGAGTTCCAGGGTATTGACCCAGCTCAAGTGAAGGATCAGCAATATAGTTTCAAGTCATGATGGTGTGTAGCTTGGAGGGGAATTGCAGCTAGTGGAGTTGCTATGCCTCTTGTGCCTTGTCCTTTTGGTGGTAGAGGCTCTGGGTTTGGAACGTGTTGCCAAATTGGGGAGTTGCTGCAATGTATCTTGTAGATGGTACACATTGATGTTACTGTGCATTGATGATGGAGGGAGTGAATGTTTAAGGTGGTGGATGGGGTGCCAATCACGCGGGCTGCATTGTCCTGGATTGTGTTGAGCTTCTGGGCTGTTATTCCAGCTGCACTCATCCAGGCAAATGGAGAGTATTCCATCACCCCCCTGTCTTGTGTCTTGTAGATGGGGGGCAGGCTTTGGGAAATCAGGAGGTGTGTTTCTCATTGCAGAATTGCCAGTTTTTGACCTGCTCTTGTAGCCACAGTATTTATATGGCTAGTCCAGTTCAGTTTCTGGCCAATGGTAACACCCAGGATGTCAATAGTGGGGGCATTCAGTGATGATAATGCAACTGAATGTCAAGGGGAGGAGGTTAGATCCTCTCTTGATGTAGATGGTCATTAACTGCCACTTGTGTGGCATGAATGTTACTTATCACTTAGCAGACCAAGCCTGAATGTTGTCCAGGTCTTGTCGTATATAGACATGGACTGTATCAGTCTCTCAGGAGTCGCAACTGGTGCTGAACATTGTGCAATTATCAGCAAACATCTCCACTTCTGACCTTATGATAGAACGTCATTGCGACTAAGATGAGTGACTTCCAACAACCAGAAGCATCTTCTTTTGATGTAGCTGTGACTCCAACCAGTGAAGAGTACCCCCTGGTTTCTATTGACCCCAGTTTTGTTAGGGCTCCTTGATGCCACACTCAGTCAAACACTACTCTGATGTCAGCGGCTGTCACTCTTATCTCATCTTTTGAGTTCAGCTCCTTTGTCCATGTTTTAATCAAGGCTGTAATGACCTCAGGAGCTGAGTGGTCCTAGTGGAACCTAAAATGAGCGTCAGTGAGCAGGTTATTGCCGAGTAAGTGTCGCTTGATTACACTGTCGACAACACCTTCCATCACTTTACTGATGATTGAGAGTAGACTGGTAGAGCGGTAATTGGCCGGGTTGGATTTTTCCTGCTCTTTGTGGACAGGACACACCTGATCAACCTTGTATATTGCTGGGTAGATGTCAATGATGCAGCTGAAATGGAACAGCTTGGTTAGGGCCACAGCACTTTCTGGTGCACAAATCTTCAGTATTATTACCGGATTGTTGACAGGGCCCATAGTCTTTCCAGTCTCCAGTGCCTTCAGCTATTTCTTGATATCACATGGTGTGAGTTGCATCAGCTGAAGACTGGCATCTGTGATACTGAGGACCTTAGGAGGAGGCTGAGATCGATCATCCATTGGCACTTCTGGTTGAAAGTGGTTGCAAATGCCTCAGTCTTGTCTTTTACACGGATGTGCTGGACTACCCCACCATTGAGGATGGGGATATTTGCAAAGACTCTTCCTCCAGTCAGCTGCTTGATTGTCCACTATTATTCACGACTGGATGATGCAGGACTTCAGGGCTTAAGTTTGATCCATTGGTTGTGGAATTGCTTAGCTGTATCAATCGAGTGCTGCTTCCACTGTTTGGTATGCAAATAGTCCTGTGTTGCAGATTCACCAGGTTAACACCTCATTCTTATGTATACCTTGTTCTGCTTCTGGCATGATCTCCTGCACTCTTTGTTGCACCAATGTTGATCCCTTAGCTTGGTGGTAATGGTAGAGTAGGGGTTATGCCGAGCCATGAGGTTACAAATTGTTGCTGAGTACAATTCTGCTGCTGCTGATGGCCCACAGCGCCTCATGGATGCCCAGTTTTGAGTTGCTTGATCTGTTTGAAATCTATCCCATTTAGCATGATGGTAGTGCCACACAACAAGATAGAGGGTATCCTCCATGTGAAGACGGGACATTGTCTCCTCAAGGATTGTGCAGTGGGCACTCCTACTGATACTGTCATGGTCAGATGCGTCTATGACAGGTAGATTGCTGAGGATGAGGATAAGGACATTAATGACCCTCACCCTGAGTATATTCTGTGCCCCTGCCACCCCAGGAGCTGATGGTGGAGTAATACAAATTGAGGATGTGCAAGGGGCTAGACATCGTTCAGCACAGAGATCTCAGACGGCTGTGGTGCTCGAGGAAGGTGCAAATCCATGGAGTTTTGAAAACAAGAATGAGAATTTTAAAATTGAGTTATCGCTGCACCGGTAGTTAATGTAAGTTACGGAGCTCGTCTGACCCTACATACGCATTGGGACCCGCGAAGGTACATAGAATCCCTACAGTGCAGAAGGAGGCCATTCGGCCCATTGCATCTGCATCGACCCTTCGAAAAAGCACTCTAGCTAGGCTCACTCCCCGCCCAATCCCCTTAATCCCGCGCATTGATCACGACCAATCCACCTAACCTGCACACGTTTGGACTGTGCAGGAAACCAGAGCACCCGAAGGAAACTCACGCAGACAAGGGGGTAATGTGCAAACTCCACACAGACACTCAAGGCGGAAATCGAACTTAGGCCCCTGGCACTGTGAGACAGCACTGCTAACCACTGTGCCACTGTGCTGTCTGTCCTGATGCACTGGATTGCCTGGGAAATGTGGACTTCCGATGAGCAATTTCCCTAGCCCCTGGTACCTCCGAGAAAGTCTCCAACTGTGAGTTAAAGTAGGAAAATTCAAACTATTTGAATAGTTACTCAGGAAATGTTGGGCTGAAAATTCCCAGCCCAACTCCTGGGTAGCTATACAACTGACCCTCCCCCCCCTCCAATCACTCACACTAACAACACCCCCCCCCCCCCCCGACCTGCCCTGATCGCCCCAAACCGACTATCCCCTCAACCTGACCGAACTAAACCCCACCAACCAGAACACTGGCCCCTCCCTGACAACCATTCCTGACTCGACCCAACTACCCCCTGACACTCCTACACACACCAACCTACCCATCTGTCAACCAACCCACTTACCTAACCCATCCTACCCACTTATTCATTCACTAGCATTCATTTTTAAAAATAAATGTAGAGTACCCAATTATTTTTTTCCAATTAAGGGGCAATTTAGCACAGCTAATCCACCTAGCCTGCACATCTTTGGGTTGTGGGGGTGGAACCACGCAGACACGGGGAGAATGTGCAAACTCCACACTGAGTGTGGAGTGCCACCCTCACATTGATTCCGTCTACACCTTTCGCAGCCTCAGGAAGGCAAACAGCATTATCAGAGACGCATCCCACCCAGTCTTTGCCTTCTTCCAGACCCTTCCATCAGGCAGAAGATACAGAAGTCTGAAGACCCGCATATCTAGACATAGGAACAGCTTCTTCATAGAATCATATCATAGAATTTACAATGCAGAAGGAGGCAATTCGGCCCATCGAGTCTGCACCGGCCCTTGGAAAGAGCACCCCACTTAAGTCCACACCTCCATCTGATCCTCGTAACCCTGTAACCCAGTATTCCCCCCTAACATTTTTTTGGACACTAAGGGCAATTTAGCATGGCCAATCCACCTAAGCTGCATGTCTTTGGACTATGGGAGGAAACCAGAGCACTTGGAGGAAACCCATGCAGACATGGGGAGAATGTGCAGACTCCGCACAGACAGTGACCCAAGCCAGAATCGAACCTGGGACCCTGGAGCTGTGAAGCAACTGTGCTAACCACTGTGCTACCATGCTGCCCATCCCGATGAACTGAATTGCCGTTTCTTTCCCACAGCTACTAGACTCCTCAACAACTCTTCCTCGGACTGATCTGTTCCCTGTAAGAACACTATTCATGTTGCCCTTTGCTGCTCTTGCTCATGTATTTGCTTTGTTTGGCCCCTTGTTCCGCATTGTAACCAATCACTGTTTGTCGAAGTACCATTTGTCAATGTACTCTGTCGGTTATTCTTTTTTTGTCTACTATGTACGTACTGTGTACATAGAACATAGAACATTACAGCGCAGTACAGGCCCTTCAGCCCTCGATGTTGCGCCGACCTGTGAAACCACTCTAAAGCTCATCTACACTATTCCCTTATCGTCCATATGTCTATCCAATGACCATTTGAATACTCTTAGTGTTGGCGAGTCCACTTCTGTTGCAGGCAGGGCATTCCACACCCTTACTACTCTCTGAGTAAAGAACCTACCTCTGACATCTGTCTTATATCTATCTCCCCTCAATTTAAAGCTATGTACCCTCATGCTAGACATCACTATCCGAGGAAAAAGGCTCTCACTGTCCACCCTATCCAATCCTCTAATCATCTTGTATGCCTCAATTAAGTCACCTCTTAACCTTCTTCTCTCTAACGAAAACAGCCTCAAGTCCCTCAGCCTTCCCTCATAAGATCTTCCCTCCATACCAGGCAACATTCTGGTAACTCTCCTCTGCACCCTTTCCAATGCTTCCACATCCTTCCTATAATGCGGTGACCAGAATTGCACGCAATACTCCAAATGCGGCCGCACCAGAGTTTTGTACAGCTGCAACATGACCTCATGGCTCCGAAACTCAATCCCTCTACCAATAAAAGCTAACACACCGTACGCCTTCTTAACAACCCTCTCAACCTGAGTGGCAACTTTCAGGGATCTATGTACATGGACACCGAGATCTCTCTGCTCATCCACACTGCCAAGAATCTTACCATTAGCCCAGTACTCTGTCTTCCTGTTATTCCTTCCAAAATGAATCACCTCACACTTTTCTGTATTAAACTCCATTTGCCACCTCTCAGCCCAGCGCTGCAGCTTATCTATGTCCCTCTGTAACTTGTAACATCCTTCCGCACTGTCCACAACTCCACCGACTTTAGTGTCATCTGCAAATTTACTCACCCATCCTTCTGCGCCCTCCTCCAGGTCATTTATAAAAATTACAAACAGCAGTGGCCCCAAAACAGATCCCTGTGGTACACCACGAGTAACTGGACTCCAGTCTGAACACTTCCCATCAACCACCACCCTTTGTCTTCTTCCAGCTAGCCAATTTCTGATCCAAACTGCTAAATCTCCCTGAATCCCATGCTTCTGTATTTTCTGCAGTACGTTCCCTTGGCCGCAGAAAAATACTTTTCACTGTACTTCGTTACGTGACAATAAATCAAATCAAATCAAGATAGTGACCCGACATTCACTAACATTCATACTGAACACTTAAGCTCACTTTATGGTAGCTAGTGCTGTAAAACGTGAGCGTGTCTTCTGCACCGATTCTCTTCACAGCTCTCTATGAAGGTTCCCGCACTGAGGGAGTTTTTCTTCATTGTCGTTGGGAAGTCTGGCCTTTTCGACATATCCTGGTATGTCGGTAGTTTGGCATTTGGAGGACATCGGACTCAGCAGCTCTGGAGCGGATCGGAAAATCTGCGCCCTAATTTCACTCAAACTGATAAGTGCATTCTCCTGCTGGCCTCAGTGCCCTTGCTTTAGGGAGAGAAAGAGTCACATTCCTGGCTGACCAGTGACCTCTGCTCGATTAAGGATGGGATTGGATAATTATTTGGCTAAGATATAGAAGTTCAGCCTGTGCCTGCCAGCAGGACGTGGTGCTATCATCCTGTGCTTAAAGTAAAATGATGACCAGCTTTAAATATTTTTGTGTGACTTTGATTTGCAGCAATATCAATAAAATTAGCAATAATGGTGGTTTACAGTATCTCATATGGTAAATCATCTGAATGATATCTGATACAGCAGCCATTTTCTGGAAAATGTAATCGCCAACGACCCCTATGAAAAGCAAATATTCACGTTTATTTAACAATAAAATCTGTCTACTTATTGGATACATTTTTTGCAAATTCAATACTTTGATCTAATTTCCTCCAGCAATCCAGAGTGGATAAATTCAATATATGATTGGAAACACGTTCTTCACATTTGTTAATACAAACCTTGTGGTGCTTAAGTCTTTTTTTAATTTCACAGTGGCATTATATTACTCAGAACTAATATGAGAAGGTGCCGTGTTTAGAGTCATAAAAAGTTATATATACCATCCAATCCTCAGTAAATGCTTTGGTCTTTGGTCACTTTCAGTGGAATTAGGATCAAGTATCTTTCTTATGAGAAACATCTAAAGGCTGATTCAAGCAAATATGATCATTATGTTGACCTACAATTGCTGAATTCAATCTGTTATTTGAACAAGTGAACTAAAAGATCTAAATGAGGTGATATGACGTTAGTTTTGGTTCTCTTCCTTAGATCCATAATATTTAAATATAGCCATGCTTGGAATTAACACACAAGATTTAAAATTAGAATTCAACAATAAACTCGAGATGCACACAAGTTGTTTAAAGCCTATTTAGTTATTTATTAACTTGTTACATGTACAAAACGGTCCTCTTAATCTTTCTTTCAACTCTAAAGAAGGTCTCAGGACTTCCACCACCCTCATCTTATTATTAAACTAGCCAGCTTTGTTGCTTTCTCTCAGTCGTGATTCTTAAACACAATGGCTTGGATGTTTCTAGACAAAGGCATATACATATCTATGATCAGGCACAAGCTCATTCTCTATCTGAAAGTACAGCTAAGCCTCAGGTGAGTTACATTCTTAACTACAGCACATCCGAGTCTCCTCGATCCATTATGGTTGACCAACAAGCCTTTTGTCCGACCAAATCTCTGCCTACGAGACAAGAAAGCCTATGACTCTCAAATGTAAGTATTATTTGGTTATTCTTCAATGGGGGGGGGGGGGGGGGGGCAAGAGGGAGGAGCAGTGATTAGGAGAGTGGGAGGGGGAGTGGAACCACTCAACATTGAGGCTAGATTTCAGGGTCCAGCAAGAGGAAAATAGTTTTGCGGCTTTTCTATTGAATGTATATCACTGCGCCCCGCTGCTTATTTTCTCTTTCTTTGACTAGGCTTTCATGGCAATGTATCTTCTTATTCTTATTCTAAGCCAAGTTCATCCATGATAAAGTATATGTCCCATTAAAAATTGAAAAGCTTCCCAAATTGCAGGTTCTTAAACATTAGCTAAGGTTAGTTTGCCTCCATGATGTTTAAATAGGCGGAATGAAACTCTATTTTTAAAATGCAGGGGTTCAGATATAATATGGATCAGTGTTTTTTGAGCCCCAGTCGTTTAAGCTGAATAATGCTCGATTACAGGTCGGGCATGTTCAAATAGATTGGAATATGTGGATGTAACTTCCCATCAGCAAATGAATATGGCTTTGGTTGAAATTTTGAATGAAACCTCTGGGCTGTGTTCTGGAAGGAAAATTCAGACCACTTTGCTCAAGGAACCTTCCTTCTCTTAATTAATGTAATTAGCTTCATTTGAGATTCATGTGATATCCTTGAAGGACAGCTCAATAGATGAAACCCCAAACTCAAACTTGACCTGGTACCCTGAATGAAGTATTTACGAAGTAGCCAGTGTTATAGAATGAGGTTTTGTGAGCTTTTCTATTTTGATCTTACTTTCAAGCAATTTCCACTGATCAAGATTCATTCATGTGCAATGCTGGGCTGTGGATAGTAAGATATTCCTTCTCACCAGTCTATAGAAACAATCGCAGACACCATGACAGTGAATGATACTTAAACCATTTTCAGTTGGCTAAAGTCTATCATTAGCCATGACGAAAAGGGTTAATTACAGTGGGGCAAATCCAGAGTTCTCCAACACACCATACTTGGGATCTGGGCACAGCTTAATACAGACCAAACAGGTCAAAGTAAGGATCCACTTGTTTGGAAAAGCTGATGCAGAAAAAATTAACTTAATGAACTAGTTTGCTGGGAATTGAGCTTCACATTGTATTACTTAGCTAGTGTTAGCAGGCATAACAACTCTATGGTTACAATTGTTAAAACCATTGTGTATCCCTGCACGTTTGGAAAATCCCAACCGTTGGCTCTCGTTAACCTGCATCCTGCAATTAAGTGAGTGTATTCATGCTATGTGTACTTCATTTAGGGTAAACAGAAGTCTACTGGTGTGGATTTCTCAGTAGTTTGCTTTGGAAAACTCACAAGCATGCTGAGGGATTTCTGTATCTGTCAGATCAAAGCTATTGTAAATGTACTCTAGTGGCACTGTGGATAGCACTGCTGCCTCACAGCGCCAGGGACCCGGGTTCGATTCTGGCCTTGGGTGACTGTGAGGAGTCTGGACATTCACCCCGTGTCTGCATGGGTTTCCTCCGGGTGCTCTGGTTTCCTCCCACAGTCCAAAGACGTGCAGGTTAGGTGGATTTGCCATGATAAATTGCCCTTATTAACCAAAAAAGTTAGGAGGGGTTATTGGGTTACGGGGATAGGGTGGAAGTGAGGGCTTAAGTGGGTCGGTGCAGACTCGATGGGCCGAATGGCCTCCTTCTGCCCTGTATGTTCTATTGAGGGCTTAAGTGGGTCGGTGCAGACTCGATGGGCCGAATGGCCTCCTTCTGCCCTGTATGTTCTATGTTCTAAATTGCCTCTCAGTGTCCAAAGATGTGCAGGTTAGGTGGAGTTATGGGGGAGGGGCGGGGGAGTGGGCCTAGGTAGGGTGCTCTTTCAGAGGGTCGGTGCAGACTCGATGGTCCGAATGGCCTCCTTCTGCACTGCAGGAATTCTATGGATTCTACACACAGTTTCAACAAACGCAACCTTCCAAAGGGCCCAAAGGAGTATTCACAGTTACAATATTTAAAGCTGTTCCCTTTGAGTAAAGTATTGTACACTCCTTCAATAATTTCAAAATAAATATTCAAAACATTCAAATGGAAAACACTGCAGCAACAGTCTGATTTAACCAATGAAGTATGAAGTGAGGCACACTTCCTTAACACAATAGACAGTACATGCAAAAATGATTAATATTCACGTCATTTAGGTCTGATTCAATTCCTCAATCCACAACATCATGCTCTACACCAATAACTGAGAGGATTGATATATGATCTGCTCCTTATCACAAGATATGGGGTCGGCAAAAGGCGACCATCGAGTCATCAGGTGATGAGAATGCTGGCACCGTATTTCAATTGCTGCCAGACCCAAATGTACTGTTGTCACTGCCTGAATCAGAGTGCAGGGTGTGTCTGGACTCTGAGAAAAGGTGCCCCCAACACCCAGGAGAGGGCGAAGAGTGGAGGTGGAATCCTGGTACTCACAGAATCATAGAATTTTGGGCAGCACGGTGGCGCAATGAGTTAGCACTGCGGCCTCACGGCGCCGAGGTCCGAGGTTTGATCCCGGCTCTGGGTCACTGTCCGTGTGGAGTTTGCACATTCTCCCCGTGTTTGCGTAGGTTTCGCACTCACAACCTGAAAGATGTGCAGGGAAGGTGGATTGGCCACGCTAAATTGCTCCTTATTTGGAAAAAAAAAATGAATTGGGTACTGTAAATTTAGAAAAAAAAATAGAATCATAGAATTTACACTGCAGAAGGAGGCCATTCGGCCCATCTAGTCTGCACTAGCCCCTGGAAAGTGCACCCTACTTAAACTCACACCTCCACCCTATCGCCATAGCCCCACCAAACCTTTTTGGACACTAGGCAATTTAGCATGGCCAATTCACCTAACAAGCACATCTTTGGACTGTGGGAGGAAACCGGAGCACTCGGAGGAAACCCGCGCAGACACAGGAAAAATGTACGGACTCCGCACAGACAGTGACCTAAGCCGGGAATCGAACCTGGGACCCTGGAGCTGTGAGGCAACTGTGCTAACAACTGTGCTACCGTGCCGCCCCATGCGAACTTCAAGGTTGGTGCTGCAGAGATTTTGTCAACATTTGCTGCTTTCACCATGAAACCTTGAGCATTTCTTCTCAAGCTACTTGCATAGACGTAAAGGTATGAAGGCACTGCTGAGAGATGAACCCGGAGAAGGCCCTTGAACTATCGGGCCCCCAGGCCGCTGTTCCATAGCAGACAGAGAGACTAAAGTGCCACCAAGAGATTACTTTCACCTTTGTTTGTATGTGCTCGAGCTTAGATTCTGGGTCACAAACTGGTAAGAGCACTTCACACTTGTCCGAGAGCCAGACAAAGGCTATGAAAGGTAAGGCCATAGACAGTCGGAGGAGTGTGAGACGCTGTGAAAGGTAAGGCCATAGACAGTCGGAGGAGTGTGAGAGGCTGTGAAAGGTAAGGCCATAGAGGGTCGGAGGAGTGTGGGAGGCTGTGAAAGGTAAGGCCATAGAGGGTCGAAGTGAGGCCACAGACAGTCGGAGGAGTGTGGGAGGCTGTGAAAGGTAAGGCCACAGAGAGTCGGAGGAGTGTGAGAGGCTGTGAAAGGTAAGGCTATAGAGGGTCGGAGGAGTGTGAGAGGCTGTGAAAGGTAAGGCCATAGAGGGTCGGAGGAGTGTGGGAGGCTGGGAAAGGTAAGGCCATAGACAGTCGGAGGAGTGTGGGAGGCTGTGAAAGGTAAGGCCATAGACAGTCGGAGGAGTGTGGGAAGCTGTGCTATGCTAAGCCCAGGTTGATGATGAACCAATCGGCAACACAGGAAATGCTGGAGTTAAAGGAAACACGAGGGAGCATTTTTCAGACTTACTGTGGACAGAGAACAGTCATGAGTGGACGATGCAGGAGTCCACCCAGGCCATAAATGCTGTCATAGAATTTACAGTGCAGAAGGAGGCCATTCGGTCCATCGAGTCTACACCTGCCCCTGAAAGAGCACCCTACCTAAGCCCACACCTCCACCCTATCCCTGTAACCCAGTAACCCTACCTAATGTTTGGACATTACGGGGCAACTTAGAGTGATCAATCCACCTAACCTGCACATCTTTGGACTGTGGGAGGAAACCGGAGCACCTGGAGGAAACCCACGCAGACATGGGGAGAACATGCAGACTCCACACAGACAGTTACCCAAGCCGGGAGTTAAACCTGTTGTCATGTCTCAGGAATGTGAACTTTTTTTTTAATAAGGGGCAATTTAGTGTGGTCAATCCACCTAACCTGCACATCTTTGGGTTGTGGGGGCGAAACCTACGCAAACATGGGGAGAATGTGCAAACTCCACATGGACAGTGACCCAGAGCCAGGATTGAACCTGGGACCCCGGCGCCGTGAGGCTGCAATGCTAACCACTGCGCCACCGTGCTGCCCCCAGGAATGTGAACTTAAAGCTTCCTCCACTGAGAGGTCGGTGACCTTCACATACAGTCAAATTCGCAGATGTGAGCAGAGCTGCATACCTTTGCCTTGTCCATTAGTTCAATACAGTAGCAGCAGCAAGGTGAGAGAGGTACAAGACATCTGGACTCTCCACCAGGTCCCCATCCTTCGCTGGTCAGCAGGGAAATTCAAGTGAGCCTGAGGACCATAAGACATAGGAGCTGAATTAGGCCATTCAGCCCATTGATTCTGCTCCACCATTCAATCACGGCTGATATGTTTCTCATACCCATTCTCCCCATAACCCCTGATCCCCTTATCAATCAAGAACCTATCTATCTCTGTCTTAAAGACACTCAGTGATTTGACCTCCACAGCCTTCTGCTGCAAAGAGTTCCACTGATTGACCACCCTCTGGCTGAAGAAATTCCTCCTCATATTATTGGTTGTTGCGAGACTTTAAATAAAACAAGGTCACATTCATTGTAGAAAATCTCTCATGTTTCCCTTAGTGTCTTGGCAGAAGCTACCCTCACCTTCAATGGGCTGCCAGTGTAGGGTTTGCCAACATTGGCTTACCCTCTCAGCTTTTTGAGGTGTGCATGTGGTGACCTCAGCGCTTGGTGTTGGATTGTGACAGGAAGGCGACAGGCACTATACAATGAGGTGAATCTTTACTGAGTTCATTAGGAAAGGACATAACGGAGGCAGGAACTGGGTATATATTAGATTATTTTGTGTCCCCTTGTGCATCGCTCAGTGTCCGTCATCGACAGATCAAGGGCTTCCTCACCCTGAGCTGCCTGCTCAGCATCCACCCATGTTCTCCTCATTGGATGAAGACTGGCAATCAGCCATGTCTTCGTGATGCAAGGCCTCCATTCTCTGCATTGCTAAATTGTAGAGAGCACAGCAGATTAGCACACTGCACATGAGCCTGTCTGAGGAACAATACAGAGCTTTACCAGATCAATGGAGGTATCAGAGTTTCAATTTCAGCAGCCGAATGACCAGCACGATGGTCGCTTGAAATGTCCCATGACAGATATTGTACCTCTCCCCTGCTGCATTACCCACAGTTGTGAGTGGCCATGTCTTCAATGGGTAGCCATTGTTACCAAGAGCACATCTCTGAAGACGTCCAAGGTGGGGCTGTGGAAAGACTGTGGGGCATGGTACTGCCTGAGTATACAGGTGTCAAGGCTACTTCCTGGGAACCATGCACTAATCTGCAGGATGGAGTTTTGGTGGTTGCAGACCAGTTGGATATTGATGGAATGCAAGCCCTTCCTGTTGATGAAGGCTGCTGGCTGGACCTAGAGGACCTTGATGGCCACACGTATGCAGCCATCAGCTTTGAAGCCATGGACACCTTGCACCTGTAGAAATCCAGCAATGGCTCCAAAGCTGTATTCACCAGCTCTCTTGAACAAGGTATCAGTCAACTCCATGGTGCAGTGATTTAGATTTAGATTTACTGTCATGTGTACTGAGGTACAGTGAAAAGTATTGTTCTGCGTACAGTCTAAGCAGATTGTTCCATTCATGAAAAAACGGGCGACACGGTAGTATAGTGGTTAGCACTATTGCTTCACAGCGCTAGGGTCCCAAGTTCGATTCTGGCTTGGGTCACTGTCTGTGCGGAGTCTGCATGTTCTCCCCGTGTCTGTGTGGGTTTCTTCCGGGTGCTCCGGTTTCCTCCCACAAGTCCCGAAAGACATACTGTTAGGTGAATTGGACATTCTAAATTCTCCCTCTGTGTTCCCGATCAGGCGCCGGAATGTGGCGACTAGGGGCTTTACACAGTAAGTTCATTGCAGTGGTAATGTTAGCCTACTTGTGACAATAAAGATTATTATTATTAAATACACAATATAAATACATAGACCTAAACAGCGGGTGAAGCATACAGAGTGTAGTGCTACACAGTAGAGAAGATGCATGGAGAGATCATAAGAGGATCATTCAGGAGTCTGGTAACAGTAGAGAAGAAGTTGTTTTTAATCTGTTAGTGCATGTTCCCAGACTTTTGTATCATCTGCCTAATGGAAGAGGTTGGAAGAGAGAATAGCCCAGGTGGGCGGGGTCTTTGATTATGCTGCCCGCTTTCCAAAGGCAGCGGGAGTTGTAGACAGAGTCAATGGATGGGAGGCGGATTCGCATGATGGACTGGGCTATGTTCAGGCTCTCTGTGGTTTCTTACAGTCTTGGGCCGAGCAGTTGCTATACCAGGCTGTGATGCAGCCAGATAGAATGTTTCTATTGTGCATCTGTGAAAATTGGAAAGATCAAGGTGGACATGCCGAATTTCCTTTGAAATGTTGCCTGTGAGGTTTTACACATGTCCCCCGTGGATCCTTATGAAGATCCAGATGCATAAAAGTTGAATGCCACAGTGGTCTTCAGGGCCACAGGTATTGAGTATCCATTGAATCCTTGGTCTCAGCTCATTCTGCAATATAGCTAGGTGGAGTTACGGAGACAAGGCAGAGAATGGGCCTGGGTGGGGTGCTCTTTCGGAGGGTCGGTGCAGACTCAATGAGCCGAATGACCTCTTCTGCACTATAGGGATTCTGTGGCAGCTACCTGAAAGAGCCACCGTCTTCACTGGCACTGGCAATTGGACATTTGTAGGCAGATGTTGCAAATCTGATATACTGTATGCAACTGATAAGCCCTTCTTAGTATGGCCAGCTGTCACTCCACTAGTGGAGCACTGCCTGTCCAGGCGACACCTGACCATTATGCGGAGGTAGTGGCGTAGTGATATTGTCATTGGGCTAGTAATGAAGAAACGCAAGAAGACTCTTAGGGTCTGGGTTCGAATCCCACCACGGCAGACGGTGACATTTGAATGCAATACAAAATCTAGAATTAAAAGTCTAATGATGACCATGAAGCCATTGTCGATTGTTTAAAAACCCATCTGGTTCACTAATGCCTTTCAGGGAAAATCTGCCATCCATATCTGGTCTGGCCTACATGTGACTCTAGATTCACAGCAATGTGATTGACTCTTAAAAATGTGCCCGCACAAGGGCAATTAGGGATGGGCAATAAATGCTGGTCCAGTCAGTGAAGCCCACATGCCATGAAAGAATTTTAAAAAATATTTCTGTGGCTCTGCTGCACAGCACAGGTGTCTATGAAGATCAGGGGTGGGATTCTCCTTTCTGGGGACTAAGTCCCCATGCCAGCAGGAAAACCGGCGGCAACGACTCTGGCGCCAACGGGCCCCCAAGGTGAGGAATTCTTACTTGCCTTGGGGGCTAGTTGGACGCTGAAGGGGTTGGCGCCGCCCCAGCTGGCGCCGAAGGGACTGCGTGAGTTCGCGCATGCGCAGAACCGCTGCCGTGGTTTGCTGCATGCGCGGGGGGGTTCTCCTCTCCGCGCCGGCCATGGTGGAGCCCTACAGGGGCCGGCGCAGAAGGAAGCAGTGCCCCCATGGCACAGGTCTGCCTGCAAATCGGTGGGCGGCGATTGCGGGCTATGCCACCATGGGGGCCCCCCCGGGGTCGGATCCCCCACCCCCCGCGGACCGCCCCAGCCGACTTACCTGCCAGGTTCCGCCATGTGGGACCATGCGTAACCCGCACTGGCGGGAATGGCCAAAAACGATGGCCGCTTGGCCCATCGAGGCCCGGAGAATTGCCAGGGGGGCCGCTGCCAACGGCCCCCGACCGGCGTGGCATGAACCCCACCCCCACCCGAAAAACACGCCGGAGAATACAGCAGCCGGCGTCGGGTCGGGATTCGCGCCGTCCCCCGGGGATTCTCCGACCCAGCGGGGGGGTCGGAGAATCCCGCCTCAGATATGTGAGATCCATGCCCACTGGTTCCACCTCCCCACATATGATGCTGGAAAGAGGAACCTGCCTTTGATACCTTGCCACTCCGATCCTCTGAACATGTCCCCTCTTCCCCCAGCCTTTCCGTGAATACGGCAGCCCGTCTGCTCCGTCTATGCTGTATTGCTGTTGGCTGAGGTCGGTCCGGCTCCCTGTTCCCCTACCTGCTTTCGCTCAGCACCACCAATGACTGCATTTCTGAAGCGGCACAGGGGGTTTGCTTAGGTACCATTACCTTTAAGTGGGCGCGAATCAGAAGGATGTGATCCCAATGCGCTGCTCATTAAATTCAAAAGCCCTCATAAAGTTGAAGAGATCTTCATGCAAATGTATGTTCAGTGCCTGCTCAGTAATTTAACTTGCAGTCCGGCTGCATCATGGCGGTAGTTTTCACGCCATTGCGAAAATCCCGAACCGGCGTCACAACGTCAATTTCTGGGCGAGTTCCTCCCATCCCAGTTTTTCAAATCCCCGAAGCCTCCTCACCCATCCCTTCAAACCACACAGAATTCATCCCACATGTGTGAATCCCATGCCCCTTTTCATTGCAATGTTTTTACAAACTCACTCTGCCAAAGCACCACCTGCTCGATAGTTTTTGCAAAAGTGAGCTACATTTTTAGATGAAAGAAAATCATACAAGCACCACTATGATTGATAAGACCCAGTCAGTGCCATTATTTTCTGAGCTTTGTATGACAAAACAAAAATGTGGTGGGTGATTTTATGATTATGCGCTCTCAGACAGAAAATCCCACAGTGTGTTGCCCTCTGCAGCCAAGTTCTCTTTGGTCTCTGAACTTAAGCTGGTAGTAAGGGCAACTGTGCATTCCCGAGGGGTGAAACACCACCTGAGGAACATGAGAACGTAGGAGCACGAATTCACAAAATTGCCCAAGTTTATTTTATCATTTCTGCGCCATCAATCACTGTTTAAAAACTTGAGCAAAGTTATGTTTTAAACAAGCAGAGATTGTTTCTTTTAATTCCATTTTTAAAATAAAGTCTCAGGAGACTAATAATGCGGGTCTTGTAATCTAATAGCTGCTCCATCTGTCCATCACCTCTCGAGGCATGGCAGCAACAACTGATTTACTTACTGCAGGAAACATGCATCACTTCTAAGTTTTCACATAAATATTTGACCCATGTAAGTCTTTCTCATAATAAAAAAGATTCTAAGGGCATTTAAAGAAGGCAGAATATCAATAGCTGCAGTTCAACTACGACTTAAGACTGCTTCCTGCTGAACATTTTGTCAAAAAGGCTGGCAGCTGTAGAACACAAAGCATTACTTTGTAGATTTGAGTGCCACTGTTAAAACTGTATTTGCATCATTGACGTAAGTGCACTTTTATTCCAAAGAACCCAGATGTTTCTTTTTTAAGAAGCGGCCCTGTCCCAGACTACCAGTAGACCTCTGCATGGTTTGGACTGTGAGAAGTTAATGTCAGTCCAGTTATTTGCCGCATGATATTATGTCCCCATTTGTTAAGGTAGAGGATTGAAGTTGAGTTCTGAATTTACCAGAAGTCGCATTAGATGATACTTTGAAATTATGTCATTTGATTAAAAATGTAACACTCAATTGCAACACAATGGTGGTCGTTTGGTGTCTGAACTTACGTTGACACCAGGAGCTGGATTTTGTTCTCACTACCCTGCCTGAAAATGGAAACAAAATTGGCACAGAGGCCTACCAATGTCTCCGAAACTCAACCCTACCTCACCCCTGCTAGGACCATTGCTGCCGCCACCCTGTCTGCCCAGTGCATGCAAATACAGATGGTTGGGTGGGGGGGCACAGGTTAGATTGGGGGTTGGTGGGGGTGTGGTACATGACCCTGATTTTCATCCCTGTTCCTGCTACAAGTGGCATATAATGCCTAATGGTCGTTTCGAGCCTGGCAGCGAGGAGGCTGGAAAGAGTTTTGTAGCAGTGCCGTCTCTCTCCATTTCATCTCCAGCACCTGCCTTAATCAAGGTCATCAACGGTATATGTGCTGATGATTTTGGGTCCTCTCTTCCCTGTTCATAGCTACCGTCTCTTATGATGGCTTTTCCCATAGAATAACAGGGGAGGTCACCATTGACACAAATCCTGTTGGATGCTACCATGGATGCTTAATAATCTGGGTCATGGAATGGTGTAAGATGTGTAAGATCTGCCCAAACCCTGTAGAGACAAGACTAGGAAAATCCATACATAATAGTTCTATCTTTGCACTACCCTGAGTTCTACTGAGAGGATAGATAATTTCTTCTTTGGTCTTTACCAACCTTAGGCAGTTGCTAGGAGGTTGGAAGCAAATTTCATTAAGCATTTTCCCTCCAACTTTGTCTCTTATGGACAGGCCACTGGTTTCATATTAGTTCTATGCACTGTAATGCACCTCATATTGAACACTCATCAGCATGAGACAGGAAAGCTGTACCACGGACTGCGGAAGCAACACACCAGAGAATGCCAACTAATATCTTTATTTTAGTAATTATACACAGACGAAAGAAATCATTGTTGATTTCAGTTAAATTCAAATGGCTTAATTTCATGTTTTAGAGATATTTGCTTGAAGTTGTAATATAGATTAAATAATTTCTTTATTTATCTCTTTCTTTCTTGTCCAGTTTGGGTCAATCATTGTTGCCTCCCATTTCTACACTTCTATCCTTCGTCAGGATGTCAAGACTTTTCTCTATCAATGCAATTCATGATATCTGATTTTGTGGAACGTGGCTGTCCGATCAGGTTTTAATTCTGCTCAAATGATCATAAAACTGGAAAACCTGTCAGCAATCACATGTGGATGGCAATGAGCTTGAGATACAACCTTGTGGAGACTAATGCACTCAACTAATACAACTATGAATTAAAACCTTCACATATGGAACAGGGCTCACATTTGAATACTTTTTGTGTAACATGCTTAGTTCTGGAATATAGTCGATCTTGGAGTAAATCCTTCTATCAAAGGTTTGCTTTGACCACAATTTGTAAATATGGACCCTTTCATTTACTACATATTTTTAGACAATAGAGAATGCCAATCGATTACTCTGGCATTAAACACGGCAGTTCTGTGACATACAGAATGAATAACACCCGCGATCAGTATTTAAACAATGTTCCTGTCAGTGATTAGAAATCTGGCACAATGGAGTGAATTTTCATCTTCACTGACTGGGCATTAATCTAGTGGAGTTGGTTGCCAGTCTGATTCAGAATCCACCTGATTTCCATTCTATCGAATGAAAATCAAGAAGTTTCTATCATGAGCAGGTAATTGCTCCACTGGTCTGCCACCCTGCCAGCAAGTCGGACCAACCAGAAATACCCTAATCTCCCTGTTGCAGCATCCAATTAACTCATTGGTGATGATTCATCATCATCAATGATGAAGAGATTTGGCTTCCACTCGAATATCAGGGAGTACGTTCTATGTATTGATCACACTTCATCAACAAGAATTTCCTGATACTAGTTCTCTTTTACCATTGTCTGCTCTTGCAATATAAATTAGTTTCCTGGATTTCCCTTTTACATACAATTTACTACTTTACATGCCCCGATAAGATCATTATTCAGACACCTACTTTCAAGGCTGTAAAGCCCACATTCTTTCAGTAAATCAGAACTCACTCCAACACTAGGGACCAGCTTTGTCTTTTTTTGCTACACTACCTCAAACTGTTGAATGTATCCCTTATGTCTTGGTAACCAGGATCATATACTATATCACGGGTGTAGTCTGAACAGAGCATTCAACAGTTCAGTCACAACATCCTCTGGCTTCCTTTTGCTAATTTGACTGTGAGGTTTAACATTCTATAGGCAGCATTAATTGCTGCTCTCCATTGGTTAGACAAACTGAGCATCAAGTCGACTCCACAATCTCTTTCAACTTAATCATTTGTTCTATCTCTCTTTCTTTAAATAATGGGCTGGATTCTCCGTCCCACCGTGCCACATTTCTGTTTCAGCACGCCAGTGGGATGCTCCGTTTCGCCGGCTGGTCAATGGGGTTTTCCATTATGGAGCTGCCCCACGCCGTCGGGAAACCCCCAGGCTGCCGTCAAAGTGGGGCATTCTGCCGGCGGAGAATATGTTTCCCAAAGAAAACAGCAGTGCTAGCTATCCAAAATTACAAAACAAAATGTGTGTTATTAATCCCAGAAAACACCCCATCAAGTTGAAGTCAACATAGAGGTAGCTGTAGAATGTGTCTATGATGTTCGCTTTGTTGTATTGGATTCGCTTAACAGGGTCTCAGCCTAAACAATTGAAAGTAATTCAGACTATTAGAAACCTTTAGATCAAATGAGCAACTGAAAGAGAGTAAACCTGGACTAAAATAAACCTTTTGGATTTCAAAGACACAGTTTTCTCTTAATTGAAGTCGTGTAATTCAAACTAATGATTCAAACTCTTTTTATAGCTTTTTCTTTGTAGTTAGTTCTGTTATTTCTATTGTTTAATCAGAATTGTGGAATAATTCAACGTTTTAAGTAGTAAGATCACTTCAAATTCTCTGGGGTAGATTGTCTATATTTAAGATACTTTTACAATTTAATTTTTTGGTGAATATTTGTGTGATCAAGGGTGGAATATGGTTCTTTTCATTTGACAGTTAGATTGAGGTTATTCTTTTTGGGGTTAGGTTCCAAAGGAGCGATACCTCTGCCAGCCTTTTCAACTCTCCACAACCTTGACCAACTTCTCTGGCTTGGGCCACAACATCCATGTACGGTAGGTTCATGGTGGTCTTCCTGCTTCCAAGAGGGAACTGACCCTGTAATAAATGAAGGAACGTTGACCAGGCCAGCTGTTCAACTGAACCTGTCCTTTACAGTAATGTTGGAATTGATAATCACGATCCACAATGTTCCTTATCCACCAGCAATCTCTTGCCATAAAACAAGGTATTACAGGGGGAAAAAAAGCGGAGGCCAAGTATGGAAAACGATTCCTGTGGAAATTCCTTTCCAATTGCCCCCAGAGGTGATCAAAGTGTGGGAAATCTGAACAGTGCTGCAGCGGGATCTGGAAAAGCCGGAATGACGTAAGGGGCAAGAACTAAGAGAGTGACCAAAGTAATTTCATCTAGGGCTAACAACCAGCAAAGGCAGGAAACTTCCAACCCCACTACTTTCAGCTGGTTTCATAACTCAGGGGAATCTGAGAGTGAAAGCCGGTGCACTAATCCGTATGCCATTTATTTCCTGTTTTACTTTTCAATTGAAAGCACTGGCTGAACGCACTCCCTAATCCATTGAACCTTATGTCATTTCTCAACACCAGACCTCGAAAAAAGTCCCACAGAAATCCAGTATAAATGGTTGCTTACACTATATGAGAGGAATGTTACAATCTATGGAGATCTATCTGCAGAACTCCTTAAACAACTATAACTAATTCAAAACAGCTGTGGGAAATAGAGAGATTTGATACAAACTGCTACAACTTGCTCATTTTTAAAGGCATAATTCCACTCTTTACGATGTGACAGTGAATATTCTTAGACAAACGTCGCGCATTGTTTCAAAATTCTCCAAATCACCCTGCCAATTCTTATTGCTCTCAGCTTAGGTAGTTTCAAAGAAAATGGAGATCTACATGTACATTTATTCTACTCAGTGCTAAGTGAAGGAAATATATTATAGTAGGTATGGAGAACAAAAGACTGTAAATACGAAAGAAATCCACACTACAGTTTTAGTTTTGCTGCATTAAAGTTTTTTTCTGTTGCAAATTTTATATTATTTTATGATCCAGCACTTACAAATTTAGATCTGCTTTGAGTGGAAACAGAGGCACATCTTGGAAAAACAGGCTGCTATTGTGGGGAGCATTGAACCTGATGTACAACGTACCATTTATGTTGCTTTTGTAATTTTCATGTTTAGCTATTACAACGCTAATCTAGATGTTTTGGTTAAACCTGCAACCAGAAAGAGCAAGCGTTAACCAATTGTACATAAGGTGTGGAAAAATTAGAGTAAAATATCTATTTGTGTAGTTATTTTATTGGTGGGTAACAGAGGCAATTTTAAGTCATCTATAGTTGCATTTGCGGGTATTAGAAACAAGGTATAGCTTTAGGTAAGTTTAATTTTGTGTTTCTCTGTAAAAAACGGTTGAAGCTTTAATCAGAGGCTCACGGACATGAAGGGCTGCTAAGGCCTGCAAGCGACCCCACCCCGAGGTGCCAATACTGAACCCTCCCCCAGCCCCGAGTTACACATATCTGGGTCCGGTGCATCCACCCGCTGCCCCCTCTGCGACTGGCACCCTGGATGGTAATGGCAATCCGAGTCCGTTGTCCCGTTCAGAGGTAAGCACTCATTCTTGTTTTCATACAGCTGTTGTAGATTGCGCCGGTTGGACTGATGAATATTGCGCCGGTTGGACTGATGAAGTTCCAGCAGGAGGGCTCGTTAATGATATAATAATGTTTCAAAATGAGGTTCCCAACTTTCTGTGGTGTTGTTCTCATTATGTCCCTTGAGACAAACCTAGAAAATCAGAAATCACAATCTCGCCAGTGAGAATTGCCTTTACTGATTCTCGCCGAATTTTCCGCCCGCATCATTGTTCTCGATGCTGATTTAACACGGGCTTAAAATCACCCCCTATGCTGTCGCTTAGCAACCAGAGGCCCACATTAAAAAGCATTGGCACTTGTGGTTCAGTTGGAACCAGGTACCTGAGAAGAAAGCAGCTCTCGCAGAAACTGAAGTAAGGAGCTGAAAGCAAGTCTTAGAAACTAAAGAAAAGATTGTTCTCAAAACCACGGAATGAAAAGAGGAGTATCAGGAAGAATTAAGTCAAAGGGGCAAAGATTTGGAATCTGAACAAGGTATTGTTCACTGAATTTAAAAGGGCAGAGGAAGGGTCCCGGTTAAAAATAAAACTGAAAGGTGCAGACCTGGTGACTTTGGCTAGCCAGAAGCTAGATATTTGAAGTAATCCTAAGGTTGGTAATACCTTGGTACAGGCTATCAAGCAGTAATGTTTTGTTGGTGTGGCTAGGTACCTGAGAGATTGCGTGGAGTTTGGAGTTTGAGATGCCTTTGGAGGAAGGCAACCCGAGTGGGGCGGGAGTAAAAGATTGGGTGGGAGCTTCCGATGTGCCCAATGGGCCCTTCAAAGAAGAAACCCACAATCCTTGGTCTCCCAACCAGAAAACCTTCTGGCTGACCACTTGGTGTGAGCCTGTCCTGGTGGTGGCATAATAAGATCCTTAAGTGGGCACGTCACATGACGCCACTCCCATCGCCGGTGTAATTGTGGTGGGGGAGGAATGGACTGGCAGGTGGCAGACAAGCCGCCCACTGGACTTAATGAACTCCTCCTGCCTTGAAACCCATAGGCAGTAATGGGGGTGTGGGGGAGAGCATTCAATCAGCCTGTGTGCTGACCCTCCACAAGAGCAACTCACCAAGACCCACTCCACCACCCATTTTCTGTAGCCTTTCAAGTTTATTCTTTTCAGGTGCTTATTCAATTCTCTTTAGGAAACCTCAACTGGATCTTCCTTCACCACACCCCCAGGTAGTAGATTCCTGATCCTAGCCCTTCACTGAGTAAAGAGGTTTTTCCTCATGTCACCGTTGGTTGGGCGGCACGGTGGTGCAGTGGTTAGCATTGCTGACTCACGGCGCTGAGGACCCGTTTGATCCCAGCCCTGCATCATTGTCCATATGGAGTTTGCACATTCTCACTGTGCCTACGTGGGTCTCACCCCCACAACCCAAAGATGTGCATGGTAGGTGTATTGGCCACGTTAAATTTCCCCTTAATTGGAATTTTTTAATAAATGTCACCGTTGGTTCTTTTTCTAAACACCTTAAATCAGTTATGTTTGGTTCTCAATTCTTCCACCAATGTGAACAGTTGCCCTCTATCAATTGTGCCTAGACATCTCATGATTTTAAATAATTCTATCAAATCTCCTCTCAACATGCTGTTCTCTATCCCAGTTTCTCCAATCTATCCATGTAACTGAAGTCCTACATCACTGAACCATTCCAGTAAATCTTTTCTGCACCCTCTCCAAAGCCTTCACACCCTTCTTGAAGCCCCAAACTCCAGTACTCTAGCTGAGGTCAAACCAGAGTAGTTATGGGATGTGATTTTCCCACTGTGTTGTGCCCAGCTACAATCCGGGTGCACAGGGTGAATCGCGGGAGGGGCCCAAATCGAGTTTCACATCGGTCGCAAACCATTTTGGAATTCAAAAGGCCCACTCCCATGGCAATTGCCAGATCTCTTCAAAAGTGGTGAGAGTGCATTAAGACTAATTTGTATTCATTTTAATTTCACTAGCGACTCCCCAGCAAGAATCCACATGGGCGTTGTTTAGTATTCCACTACAAAATCGGGAATCTGGCGCAATGGCTACCGAGGGGAAGTAAGGAGGTGAGTCCTTTCCATTTATCAGCATCGGGGTAGGGGTGCTGGGGGTCCTTCAGGGAGATTGGGGTTGATCAGGGGGCACCCCTGGGTCAGGGCAGTGAGGGGCTTTGCTTCTGTGAGACCTTCAAGTCATTTTTATATATTGTGGAATCCCAAAACAGGGGAAACCACAGGTGCAGGCTGTCTCCAAACACCTCCAGACAGAGCCCTGCTGTGGCTTCTCTCATGAAAGTCAACTTCACCCCCTTTGACTGTGAGCAGTCTCTAACTTCACTGCTGAAGGCGATTTCAAAGGAGGGATTAGCCTTGTTAGTTGTGAAAGCACTTCACGCTCCTGAACTCTCAAGTGCCTCCTCAAAGGAACAGGAGAGGATGATTAGTGGACTGGATGTCCTGCAACTTTTAATGCCTGAACAGTGTACCTGTACTCTGAGTACATTAGTACCATAGAGAGTGCTCCTAATAATCAAACACTAAAGAGCAGGGCTTCACCAATGAGGACCTTCTCGCAACCAAAGGGCAAGTGTCTGGATGAGTGGAGGACAGCTAAACACAACCTCCCTAATGTTGCTGGTAGAGGTCTGGAGCTAGGGATTCCTGATCTGGCCGGGGGTGAGTGTGCAGAGCGAGGGCTGCCAGCGCAACTGGCTTGCTGGACGACATGCTTTTTGGACTACTGTTGGAGAAGTGGTGGGGGAGGGGAAGTGGGGAGGGAAATGTCGGTGTCCAGTGAGTGGTGGAGATTGCATTCCAGGATACCCGTCACTATGGGTTTCATGGGTTCTCACTCGTGGTGTCTCTTGGGGGGCTATCAGCACCCATTCAGTGCTCCTCATTCTTCTTGATCTTCCGTGGTCTATTGTAACATCCAGGCTTGCTTCATTCTGTGCCCTGTGGCCTTTGATGCCCTTGGCGAACGTCCTCTGGAGGGCCCGAGGCTGGGGGGCCCCAGTCAACTTACTGGTGTCATAGGCGTTGCCGTACCACCCTGTTATGCCCACTGCCCTTGAGATGCGCCAGTGTCAGGAGGTGGGGGGGGGGGGGCTCAGAAGAACTGGAGACTGCCCTCGTCTCCTCGGAGGCAAGTCCCGGGATGGGCTCCAGCACTTCCACCTCCCTGAATTTGCCGATAGGACCCTGGGTGAGTCCATGGGACGGAGGGGCAGCTGGAGTGAGCACCAGAAGCCAATGAGTCATCTGGCACTGCCAGTCCTGGAGGATCCCCATTGTCAGCACCATGGTGTCAACGCCCTCAGCGATGGTCCTCAGTGACGGGCCACGCTCTGGAGTGCCTCCACAATATCCACCTGCATCTGGGAGATGTCCCTCATTGACTGGGACATGATGTTGAGGCCCACAGCCATGTTCGTCACAGGCTGAGCCATGCCTTGGACACCAGCACTCAAGGCGCTGACGTTGTGCTCCAGGTTTTCCACTGCAGTCGCTACCTTAGCAGTGTTGGCCTGGGTGCCACGTAATGCCAACACAATCTCCTGCACTTTGGGACATTTCCAATCAGCCTTGCAGTTGCTGGAATGTCACTGACACCTCCTCCTGAATGTCACGGCTATGCCCTATCATGTACATCAGCTCTGGGAGAACCTTGTCCAAGGCTCGACATCTGGCTGGGAAGCAGCTGAGTCCTGGGATCCAGCTGACCTCTGACTGCCCTGCCGCTCATCCACTACGTCGAGAAGCCTGGCCAGGTCAGCATCCCCAAAGCAAGGAGCAGACCTCTGCAATGGCATCCTCGTGTCTTGACTGGGAGTGAATGCGGAGGGAGAATTTAAAAGCAGCTCCCCCTTGTTAGTGGCGAGCAGCTGAGACCCCTGTCAGGCGAATAAGACGGCGAGGGAGGTAGGCATAGCCAGATTCACGTGGGGTCTCATTTTTTTGCACTAAATGTGGGTGAATATAGGCTGCAATCTTGCTTTGCAGCTGATGTGAAACATTCCACCAAACGTGCCCAAAATGGCACTTAGTCAATTTTTGGGTGGCTACGGATTAAGTGTGGTTCTGGGAAACCAATTGAGAAGATCAAAAATCTTTCCCTAAGAAAGGTTTATACTTTTGTAATATCTAAAGCCTAGCTAGTAATTAATTTCAGGTCTAAATTGTCCATATTCTTTTTTTAAAAAATATAACAAAGGACATAAATCGAGTCTTTAATTCCTGATTTTAACTCAGGAGAGGGTTCAGCAAAGTTCTGGTGGGACAAAAGTACAGGTTGAATCAACCTGTTGACCTGAGGCTCAGACCATTTTATCATCAAGTCTTATCATCACATTAGCCTCAGTGTGTGTACTGTGAGGCTGGTAGGAGATCAGGGTCTGCCTGGCAGAAGGCTGTGACAGAAACAGCACACTTACGTTTGTGTGTTGATTCATGAATTGATGGTGATGGTGGCATGGATGCACAGACATGATCATCTTTGAAAGGGACTAACCTCCGAGGCAGGAGAGCCCAAGGATTTGCCTGTAGGGCTTGGAGGGACCCTCCTGTTCATTTCAGCCCACAAAGACACCTTAAAAATGTAATAGAATTTACTTTTATGAATTCCTTCTGGGTATGCTCCTGCCCTGGGCGAGAGACTCTGAGCTGGCCCAGATATTCAAACAGGGATGCAAGTGTAGTGTGGGCAAGGTATAAAATATTTTAATTCCCCCCTATCTGCCCTGAAGAGCCACTTCCATAAAATTATTTCCTACTGATGGGACCGCCAAATCTTTGTACTTCCAACATAGATGTTTGACTCCTCAACTGGCAGGATCTTTTGAGGCAAACATTTTTCTCCCTTAAGTTTGTACCACAATCTTTACATTCGGACAGGCACAGATGTGATAATATGTCCTGGTAAGGCTAGTAGGAACCTCAAATGTGGGAATAGACCTGCATCTCTCACCTCAATGCACACAGGTTATCTTATAGGTTGCCTGAGGCACTGATGTTTGGGTTACCTGGGCTCCTTTGTGTTTCCTTCTGGAAAGGAGTCTTTTTCCCTTATCTTTCTGCAGGCCAGACAAAGATTGAGAGCACAGATCATATTTATTTACAAGTGAATTGCTTGGGGATACAGACACATTTTTCTCTTTCATTTTCCTGGCTAATCCGTTCATTAGAATTTTGAAAGAACACTAAAGGTATGAAACTGCCTATGTTGGCGAAGGAGACTTAAGCCTCTTTCACTATGTGTTCGAGCAGCGTTGAGTGACATGACTGCAGATTCTACCATCTCTCCTGGTTTCTGCTTACTGACATTTTACTGAAAATTAAGTATCAAGAACACGTGAACTCTTCACCATTCTTGAAGACTACAGGATGATCGTTTTCATTTTAATAACAGTATTTAGATTTTTTTTGGCTGTATTTTCAAAATAGGGTTGGGAACTCAATTTCTGACCCCGTAAAATGCTGTTTTGAAATGCAAATGCCCTAATTGGCCTGAAGCCAAGCTTAGGCCATAAGACCTAGGAGCAGAAATAGGGCACTCGGCTCATCGAGACTGATTACAAATCTGTCTATTTCAGCCTTGAACTTATTTAATGACCCAGCCTCTACAGCGCTCTGCGGTAAAGAGTTTGACATATTCTCTACCTTCTGAGAGAAGAAACTCGTCCTCACCTTTGTCTTAATTGGACGACCCTTTACTCTGGCCCTACAGTCTCCCATAAGGGGATCAACCTCTCAGCATCTACCCTGCCAAGCACCTGAGAATACTATATGTCTCAATAAGGTCATCTCTCATTCTTCTAAACTCCAATGAGTACAGGCCCAATCTATTTAACTCCTCTTCATAACTAAATCCCAAGTTGGTGGCTTCAGATTTCTCCAGGAGAATAGAGGTGCCTGCAGAGTGTGAAAAGCAAAGCAGGCAACAGCCATGATGGATCCTGCTACTACCTTGCTAAAGGTAGAAGGCAGCTCCTCAGAACGATCGCAGCCTAAATGCTCAGAACAGTAGCTATATGACCAAATAAGAGGTATTATGCTTGAACCAACGCAAGATCGCCCACATTCATATACTTCTCAATGCATCAAAATGGACTTCTCGCCATTTTGAACCCAACAGCTACACACTGACGTGAACATTCTTGCTCTCCCTAACCCATTATTAAGCTCCTCATGGAGTTTAATGGGCCATTAATTGGAGGCAAGTGGGTTCTCTATTCACCACTCCCACCCACCTTTGAAATTAAAGCACCTCCCAGAGTCATCAGCAGCCTGATATGCCTTCTGGGAACATTAGGAACAATTCTCCTGATTGAAGACTCAGTTCTCTCGCCGGTGGAAAAACCGGAGTGATTCCCACCGGTGCTAGGAGCGAACCTGACATGCCATTCAATGGCACATTGGAGTTCTTGCTAAACCTGAGAGAGGTGGGACTGGATGTCTCAGACAGGTCACGCTCCTCAGAGATCGGAGCACAATTTATTAAGGGCAACATCATCTCGAAGAGTGTTGCTGTATCCCACCCCCGCAATCCCCCCCCCACCCCTCCAGTCACCCATCAGACTCCTCGCTCTCCCACCAAATGCCCCCCAATCCCATCAGCCCCCACACTCCTCCTTGACCTTCCCAGACCTCCCTCATTCCCCCCTCACATCCCGTCCCCCTATCAGTCTCCCCTCATTCTCCCCCATCGACCACCCCTCACTCCCCCCTCACCCCTCCCAGGCCCCAACTTGAGCTCCCCCAATTCCCCCTTTCACCTGGCGGCTTGCACTCTGAGGGGCAGCAAGGGTTGAAGCTCTTTCCTGGGAAAGGGGCAGTTTTGCTACCCTCCCCAATTGCGACCTTTAAACCCTTTGAAGTCTGTCAACATCTCAAAATTAAAGTTCTCTGAGAATAAAGTGAAAGTCTCCCCATCTGCAACCTTAAACGCTTTAAACAGTCTATGAGCACAATCAAAAACCAATTCAAAGGTTTCCATCACATTAAAGGGAATACTTTTACCTTCATCTGCAGGGCTGCAGAGTAAGCTCAAGATGGCACTAGAGCATGGCAACTCTTTGCGAGTTCCTTCCCGCAGATCCTTTTCCTACATCTCTTATAACCGTACTAACCTTTTAAAACCTAATTCTAACACTAACATTATCTCTAACGTTTCTCTTTTAAGATCCTCCGACGTCTGGGCGCTGGCCCACATGATCCAAGCAGACTCCCCTCGACCCTGACCTTGATCTGGAAGTGGATGAGGTCCGACTTCGTGTAGGACTCGACCCGGATCTCAGGGTGCGTGGCCCAGCCTGGGAAGCGACCCTGGCCCTCGGAGCGCCTGATCCAGCTACTGGAATGTCCGACATGGCCCCCGGCCACAAGACCCGGCCCGATCTGACTCAGAGAGGCTCGCCCAGCGATCCGACCCGGAGATACCTGCCCAGCGACCTGACTTATTGGCAGATGGATGAAAGGAGGAGAATCCACGTGAAGGCCCGATCACGTCTACGCCAAGGCCCGATTCCAGGAGCGCCCATCCAGACCAGAATAGCTGGAACTGAACACGGGATCCGGCCCAACCTGACCCAGGAAGACCCTGCCTGCGAACCAAACCAGGACTAAAGACCCCCAAAATGGCAGAGAACCCACGCGAGGTCCCGAACACACTGAAAGGTAGAACCATCCTTGCGGAACCCCATGGTCTGACCACATCACGAACGTGCCCCCCATCCCCGCGAACCCGAAATCGCAACCAGCACCCGGGATCACGGCAGACGCAACCACTTGCCTTCCACAAGGTCAGACTTCTCCCATCGGATTCCGGGACCATTCACAAGCAGCTGCCAACCGAGGAAGTGAAGGAAACACGGCGGTCTGCAGGTGAGACTAAAACAACGATGTTTCAAGTCTCTTCTCCCCAGCATACTCCTGGCAAACATCCAAGCAATTGAAAATAAGCTGGATAAGCTTAACGCTAGACTTACCTCTCAGAGGGAAGTAAGAGACTGCTGTATGCTCTGTTTTACGGAACATGACTCACCCCTGGCTCATCGGATAGTGCCATACAACCTGACGGCTTCTCAATATACCAGATGGACCGCAAGGCGTCACCGGGCAAAGCGAAGGGTTTGCCTTCTTATCAACTCCTCTTAGTGCTGAGGCGTGATGACCCTGGTGAACTACTGCTCCCCGGACCTGCAATACCTGACTGTGAAGTGCTGCCCAAACTACCTTCCACGGAAGTTCAGTTTTGCCATCATCACGCCGGTGTACATCCCACCCCACGGAAGGCACTTGACAAATTGTACACCGCTGTGAATGACAATGGAACAGAATATGCAGAGGCCTTGTTGATTGTGGCCAGGGACTTCAACCAGGCCAACCTCAAGAGTTTACTGCCAAAATTCCATCAACACATCTCCTGTCCCACCAGAGGTGCCAACATCCTTGACCACTACTACACAAACGTCAGGGGCGCCTACGGATCCATCCCCCAACCGCATTTCAGAAAATCGGACCATCAGACGGTGCTCCTTCTCCCAGCATACAAGCAAAAATTTAAGCGGGAGAATCCAGTTAAGGAGGTCATGAAGTGCTGGTCCGAGGCAACAGAAGAGCTCCTACGTAACTGCTTGGAGACAGTGGACTGGTCCATATTCAATAACTCAGTGGCCAAGCTAAACGTGTAACCCACCACCGACACAGACTTCATCAGCAGTGTGTAGAAGATTGCATACCAAAGAAGGTAGCACGTACGTTCCCCAACTGGAAACCATGATTCACTCCCTACTGAAGGCCAGGTCTGAAGCGTTCAAGACAGACGACCCTGACCGATACAAGAAATCGAGGTACGACCTCCGGAAAGCCATCAGGGCTGCCAAGAGACAATACTAGACTAAGCTAGAGTTACAGGCTAACAACACGGAATCTCATCGGTTGTGGCAAGGCAATGGGCAATGGTAAACAACACAATGGGCTACAAAGCAAAGCCGAGTAGAATCTCCGGCCACAGCGCATCCCTCCCCGATGAACTCAATGCATTCTATGCTCGTTTTGAGCAGAGAATCATCAAACCCTTGTCAACTGTCTCAGCAGTTTTGGACACACCCATATCTACCATCACAGCATCCAAAGTCATATCGGCCTTCTTGAAAGTGAACTTTCGGAAAGCAACGGAGTCAATGCTCGTGCACCCAGATTCTGTGCGGACTAGCTGGTGATGTGTTCGTGGACATCTTCAACCTCTCCCTACACTGTTCCGAGATTCCCACTTGCTTCAATAAGACCCCCATCATTACCAAAGAAGAACCAGGCAACATGCCTCAACCACTATCGTACGGTGGCCTTGACATTTATCATTATGAAGTGCTTCGAGAGGTTGGTCATGAGACACATCGACTCCAGAGTGCCTTGATTCATTGTAAGTTGCATACCGCCACAACCTGTCCACGGCAGACACCATATCCCTGGCCCTACACACATCCCTGGAGCATCTCAACAACAAGGACTCCTACGTCACTCTCCTATTCATTGACTACAGCTCTGGCTTCAACACTATAATCCCAGCCAAGCTCATATCCAAACTTCAAAACCTAGGACTTGACACCTCCCTCTGCAACTGGATCCTCAAGTTCCTGACCAATAGACCACGATCAGTAAGGATAAACAATGGCACCTCCTCCACGATAGTCCTCAATACTGGACCCCCTCAAGGTTGCGTACTTAGCCCCCTACTATACTCCCTATACACACATAATTTTGTGGCAAAATGCGGTTCCAACTCCATCTACATGTTTGCTGATGACACAACCGTGGTGGGTCGGATCTCGAACAACCATGAGTCAGAGTAAAGAGGAAGATAGAGAACCTAGTGGCATGGTGTAACAACAACAATCTCTCCCTCAATGTCAGCAAAACGAAGGAGCTGGTTATTGATTTCAGAAAGCAAAGTATCGTACACAGCCCAGTCTGCATCAATGGTGCTGAGGTGGAGATGGTTGACAGCTTCAAATTCTTAGGTATGCACATCACCAACAATCTGTCCTGGTCCACCCGTCTCAATGTTATGACCTAAAAAGCACAACAGCGCCTATACTTTCTCAGGAAACTAAGGCAATTCAGCATGTCCACATTGACTCTTTTTACAGATGCATCATAGAAAGCATCCTATATGGCTGCGTCACAGCCTGGTATGGCAACTGCAGGGCCCAAGACCGTAAGAAACTACTGAGAGTCATGAACACAGCCCAGTCCATCACGTGAAGCCACCTCCCATTCATTGACTCTGTCTACACCTCCCGCTGCCTTGGGAAAGTGGGCAACATAATCAAAGACTTCTCCCACCTGGGTTATTCCCTCTTCCAACCTCTTCAATCGGGCAGGAGATACAACTCTGAGAACACGCACTACAGGTTCAAAAACAGCTTCTTCCCCGCTGTTACCAGATTCCTGAATGGGACCCTCTTATGGACTGAACTGATCTCCCCACACATCTTCTCTACGGAGTAGTACTACACTCCATATGCTTCACCCGATGCCTGCGTCTATATATTTACATTGTGTATTATGTATGTCTTATGTTTTTTTCATGTATGGAATGGTCTGTGTGGACTGTACGCAGAACAATATTTTGTACCTCGGTACACGTGACAATAAATCAAATCCAAATCTCACAGGTCTTTGAACTTAGCACTCTGACAGACTGTTTAAAGGGTCTAGGGGGACAGATGGGAACACTTTCACTTTACTGTCTCAAGACCAGTATTTTTAAGATTCTGACAGACAGGGCTATGAGGCTGCAAAGGGAAGAGCATCCAAATGAACCCCATCCCAAGAAAGACCCCGACTTGAGTCCCTCCAGCCCAGCCCAGCACAAAGCCCCCCCTCATGCCAACCTCCCATGAAGGACCCCCTTCAGTACTCTGGAGGCATTTGTAGAGAGGGTAATCACGCCTTTGTCATCCCTCGGACTGCAATCCGCCAGGTCCCCGTTTCTCAAGACCTGCACAATCCATGCCGGTGGGGGCTGGAGAATCCCTGGAGGCAGAATTAGGCATCCTGCCCGAAAATTACATTCAAAACAGTTCTCATATGCTGTATGCATGTTCCCGCCAGGTCTGGGCGGGAACCTCGTTGGGGACGTCGAGAAGCTGGTTGGGGCACGCTAGGAGACTTGCAACGGGTTTTTGGCCCAACGCCTGATTCACTGGACCATCAGGATTTCCTCCACTGACGGGCGGTCCTGAAGAATCCCGGCCACTATTTTGAAGTTGTACGGGCCCCCATTCCCAACTCTATAAAAGTATGATAAATTTTCATCAGTATTCATTGTTCCCCAAAATGCACGACTGTTCTTGTACATTTCTCTTCGTAAACTGCAATAATTTTGGAGAACCCCTGTGTGAGGTGCAGACATTTGCAAACTCAACACTTGCAATCCATTGGAAATTATTTCAAACTTCTTTGGCTATCTGATCAATTACATGGAAAAGGATATTGCAGGCTGGGAGGAAAAACTGTCGTACATAGAAGAAATCACATTCATTGCTTTTAGCTAAAATCTGTCCAGTATCCAAAAAGCAAACATTTGTTTGGTCTTTGGGTCATGCTGTTACAATGTTATTTCATCTGTTGGATACTGACACACACATTTTGGGAAATAAAAAACAGCCAATAATGACTATCAAAGAGCATTGTATGGAGTCCAATAAAGATTTGCGATATTAGGGATTGCATAAGTATATTGGAGATATGAATCAGTTATATATTTGGCTCTGTGTCAAAGATTCAGTGCTCTTTTTTAAATCAAAAATTTACACGTTCATTTTTGAAACACTTCGAACAAATAATTGGCAGCGATGGATTTCAATTTTTTTGAGTTATGTCTGTGAAGAAATTCAAAGCAAATTTTTGACGTCCCAGTGTTTAAACTTTTGCCACTCATTATGTTCCAATTCACTTTTAAGTCTTACATTTAATAACCTTAATAGAGGATTTGAAATTAATAAATAATGATAGGAAACATATCAGTTGATGCTCATGAAGAAATAGGTTGCCTTCATAAATTGAAGGAAGGGTTGCGGCGATGCTCAGCTAAGCCGCACTTTTCGGCGGCTCCAGCTCTGATGGACTTTCGGGCTCTTTTTGAGAGCCCCAACGGGAAATTTTCACGACAAAACCCGGTGTGGGGTGAAGCAACAAGGAGCCCCCCCCCCAGTGTGCAAGAAAAAGATCTGCGGCGGTGGCCAGATCACGGAGGATCCTCGAGGGCAGCGGCAGAGGAAAGAAAGAAACAAGATGGCGTCGGAGGGAGCCCAGGCAACATGGGGACCGGACCAGGATGAATTTCTCAGACGGTGTGTGGAGGAGTTAAAAAAGGAGGTGCTGGCCCAAATGTTACTGGCAATCGAGGGGCTCAAAGAGACACAAAAGGCCCAGGCGAAAGAGCTCCGTGTGGTGGAGCAGAAGGTAACTGAAAACGAGGACGAGATCCTGGGCCTAGCGGTCAAAATGGAGACGCACGAGGCGCTACATAAGAAGTGCATCGAAAGAATTGAAGTCCTGGAAAATAGATCAAGGAGAAAGAACCTCCGGACCCTGGGTCTCCCCGAGGGAGTGGAGGAACTGACGGCGGGGCTTCTGCGAGCACGATGCTACATTCGCTAATGGGAGCTGAGGCCCCCTCGGGCCCCTTGGAAGTGGAAGGGGCTCACTGGGTCCCTGCGAGGAGACCAAAGGCTGGAGAACTACCAAGGGCGATGGTCGTGAGATTTCACCGCTTCAACGACAGAGAGGCTGTTTTGAGCTGGGCCAAGAAGGTACGAAGTAGCAGATGGGAGAATGCGGTGATACGAGTGTATCAGGACTGGAGCGCGGAGGTGGCGAGAAGGAGGGCGAGTTTCAATCGAGCCAAGGAGGTGCTGCATAAGAAGAAAGTAAAGTTCGGGATGTTGCAGCCGGCGCGATTATGGGTCACGTACCATGATAGACATTACTATTTTGAAACGTCGGAAGCAGTATGGACCTTCATCCAAAAAGAGAAACTGGACCAGAACTGAGGGGCTGATGTTGGAGGGGAAACGACAATGTTGATGTATAGAAATGTAAATTGGGGAAAGGGAGGTTCACTGTATAGGGACGGTCTTTGACGGGGGGGGGCACTGAGAAATGTGGGCGCCGGTGGGGGGGAAAAAGAGACATAGGCGGGGGATGGGGAATGGGAAAGGGGCTGTAGGGGGAGCTGCGCCATAGGGGGCGGGACGGTTCTAGGAAAGCGCGGGTCTTTTCCCGCGCTAGAGAGGTGATGGCGGGAAGATAGGCGCAAGGAGGATGGGAGTTCCACACACGTTGGGGGGGGTCAAGGAAAGAGCGGGAGAAGCCGGGGTCAGTTGAAGTCAGCTGACTTTCGGAAGCAATATGTGGGGAGTAACCATGCTAGATGGGGATCTAGCGGGGGGGGGGGGTGGGGGAGGGGGGGATAACTGGGTTGCTGCTGCTGGGATCGAAAGGGAGCTGGTAAGAGAAGAGGTGGTCGGGGCGGGAATGCGCCACCTGGGGGACTGGTGGGTGCGCGGGACCTGGACGTGGGACTGGCCCAGAGTGGGTGATGGCTAGTCGACAGGGGAGGGGGGCGAGCAGCCCCCCAGTCCGGCTGATCACGTGGAGCGTGAGAGGCCTAAATGGGCCGATTAAGAGGGCCCGAGTGTTCGCGCACTTAAAAGGACTGAAGGCAGACGTGGCAATGCTTCAAGAGACGCATCTGAAGGTGGCGGACCAGGTTAGGTTAAGGACAGGTTAGGGTGGGACAGGTGTTCCACTCAGGGCTGGACGCAAAGAATAGAGGGGTGGCCATATTGGTGGGGAAACGGGTGTCGTTCGAGGCTAGGAACATTGTAGCGGACAACGGTAGCAGATATGTGATGGTGAGTGGCAGACTGCAGGGAATGGAGGTTGTGCTGGTAAATGTATATGCCCCGAACTGGGATGATGCGGGATTTATGAAGCGGATGCTGGGACATATCCCGGACCTGGAGGTAGGAAACCTGGTAATGGGGGGGGGACTTCAATACCATCCTAGACCCAGGGTTAGATAGATCTAGATCCAGGACCGGAAGAAGGCCGGCAGTGGCCAAGGTGCTTAGGGGGTTTATGGACCAAATGGGGGGAGTGGATCCGTGGAGATTTGCTAGGCCGCTGGCCAAAGAGTTCTCCTTTTTCTCCCATGTCCATAAGGTATACTCCCGGATAGATTTCTTCGTTTTGGGAAGGTCACTGATTTTGAGGGTGGAAGGAACGGAGTACTCGGCCATAGCTGGTTCAGACCATGCCCCGCATTGGGTGGATCTGGAACTAGGAGAGGAGAGGGAACAGCGCCCACTCTGGCGACTGGATGTGGGATTATTGGCGGATGAGGGAGTCTGCGGAAGGGTGCGGGGATGTATCTGAAGGTACCTGGAGACCAATGATGATGGGGAGGTCCGAATGGGGGTAGTATGGGAAGCGCTGAAGGTGGTGGTCAGGGGAGAGTTGATCTCCAACAGGGCTCACAAGGGGAAAACAGAGGCCAAAGAGAGGGAGAGATTACTGGGGGAGATTTTGAGTGTGGATAAAAGATATGCGGAGGCCCCGGACGAAGGACTATATAGGGAGAGGCGAAGACTCCAGACGGAGTTTGACCTGCTGACCACAGGGAAGGCAGAGGCACAGTGGAGGAAGGCACAGGGGATGAGATATGAATATGGGGAAAAGGTGAGTCGCCTGTTGGCCCACCAGCTTCGTAAGAGGACAGCAGCGAGGGAAATAGGGGGAGTTAGGGATGAAACGGGAACTACGGTGCGGAGAGCAGGGAAGGTAAATGAGGTGTTTAAGACCTTTTATGAGAGGTTATATAGGTTCCAACCCCCGGAGGGAAAAGAGGGGATGCAGCAGTTTCTGGACCAACTAAGGTTCCCGAGGGTGGAGGAGCAGGAAGTGGCAGGCCTGGGGGCGCCAATTGGGGTGGACGAGGTGACCAAAGGGCTGGGGAACATGCAGGCAGGGAAGGCCCCGGGACCAGACGGGTTCCCGGTGGAATTTTAGAGGAAATACGTGGACTTGCTGGCCCCGCTGCTGGTAAGAACCTTTAACCAGGCCAGAGAAGGGGGGTCTCTACCCCCGACAATGTCGGAGGCGACGATATCACTAATCCTGAAGCGAGATAAAGACCCGCTGCAATGTGGGTCTTATAGGCCTATCTCGCTCCTGAATGTGGACGCCAAGTTGTTGGCAAAAGTGCTGACAATGAGGATAGAGGATTGTGTCCCGGGGGTGGTGCACGAAGATCAGACAGGGTTTGTAAAGGGGAGACAATTGAATGTCAACGTGCGACGGCTATTGGGGGTGATAATGATGCCCCCAGCAGAGGGGGAGGCAGAGATAGTGGCGGCAATGGATGCAGAGAAGGCATTTGATAGGGTAGAGTGGGAGTATTTATGGGAGGTGCTGAGGAGGTTTGGGTTCGGGGAGGAGTTTGTCAGCTGGGTTAAACTCCTCTATAGGGCCCCAATGGCAAGTGTAGTCACAAATCGTCAAAGATCGGAGTATTTTTGGTTACATAGGGGAACAAGGCAGGGGTACCCTCTGTCCCCATTACTGTTCGTGCTGGCAATTGAACCACTGGCCATAGCGCTGAGAGACTCCAGGAAATGGAGAGGGGTGGTTAGAGGGGGAGAGGAACACCGAGTGTCACTCTACGCAGATGACCTACTGCTGTATGTGGCGGATCCAGTGGGGGGGATGACAGTGGTTATGCAGATATTGAGGGAGTTTGGAGGTTTCTCGGGATATAGGCTTAACATGGGAAAGAGTGAGCTTTTCGTAATACACCCTGGGGACCAGAGTAGAGGGATAGATGGCCTGCCGCTAAGGAGAGTGGAAAGAAACTTCCGCTATCTGGGGATTCAGATAGCCAGGAGCTGGGGAACCTTACACAAACTCAATCTGACTCGGCTGGTGGAGCAAATGGAAGAGGATTTCAAAAGGTGGGATATGCTGCTGCTGTCACTGGCGGGCAGAGTGCAGGCGATTAAGATGATGGTCCTCCCGAGGTTTCTATTTGTGTTTCAATGTCTCCCCATCTTGATCACTCAGGCCTTTTTCAAGAAAATAGATAGGAGCATCATGAGCTTGGTGTGGGCAGGGAAGGCCCCGAGGGTAAGGAGGGGGTTCCTGCAACGTAGCAGGGACAGAGGGGGACTGGCGTTGCCGAACTTGGGCGGCGATTACTGGGCCGCCAATGCGGCGATGATCCGCAAGTGGATGATAGAGGGAGATGGGGCGGCGTGGAAAAGGCTGGAGACGGCGTCCTGTAAAGGAACAAGCTTAAAAGCGCTGGTGACGGCGCCGCTACCGCTCTCCCCGAAAAGGTTTACCACAAACCCAGTGGTGGTGGCAACATTAAGTATCTGGGGGCAATGGAGGCGACAGAAGGGTGTATTGGGAGCCTCGGTGTGGTCCCCGATCAGGAACAACCATAGGTTTGCCCCGGGAAGGTTGGACGGAGGGTTCCAGAGCTGGCACCGGGCAGGAATTAGGAGAGTGGGAGACTTATTTATAGATGGGACGTTTGCAAGCTTGGGAGCGCTAGAGGAAAAGTATGAGCTGCCTCCGGGGAATATCTTTAGATATATGCAGGTGAGGGCATTCACGACACAACAGGTGAGGGAATTTCTGCTGCTCCCGACATAGGGGATCCAGGATAGAGTGCTTTCGGGGGTGTGGGTCGGGGAGGGCAAAGTGTCCGAAATATACCGGGAGATGAGAGAAGAGGGGGAGGAGCTGGTAGAAGCGCTGAAAGGAAAATGGGAAGAAGAGCTCGGGGAGGAGATTGAGGAGGGTTTGTGGGCTGATGCCCTAAGTAGGGTAAATTCCTCTTCCTCGTGTGCCAGGCTTAGCCTGATCCAATTTAAGGTGCTACATAGAGCACGCATAACGGGAGCTAGGTTGAGCAGGTTCTTTGGAGTGGAGGACAGGTGCGGGAGGTGCGGGGGAAGCCCGGCGAACCACACACGTATGTTTTGTTTGTGTCCAGCATTGGAGGAGTACTGGAGGGGAGTGGCAAGAGTGATCGCGAAGGTGCTGAAGGTCCGGGTCACGCCAAGCTGGGGGTTAGCTATATTTGGGGTAGCGGATGAGCCGGGAGTGCAGGAGGCGAAAGAGGCCGATATTGTGGCCTTTGCGTCCCTGATAGCCCGGCGAAGGGTTTTACTCATGTGGAAGGAAGCGAAACCCCCCGGCGTGGAGGCCTGGATAAACGATATGGCAGGGTTCATAAAACTGGAACGGATGAAGTTTGCGCTGAGAGGATCGGCTCAGGGGTTCTCCAGGCGGTGGCAACCGTTCCTCGACTATCTAGCGGACCGTTAGGGGGAAAATAGATCGTCAGCAGCAGCAGCCCAGAAAGAGGGAGTGGGGGGGGGGGGGGGAGAGTGAGGGAAGAAGGCGGGGGGGTAAATTGTTTTTGTTCTAGATGGGGTGGAGGGGCGGGGGGGGAGCACTATTTTGTGTTACTTTGTTAGTTCACTACTTTATTTAAACAATGTTATTTATTAGTTATCGTGTTACCGTTTTTGTTGATTTGTAAGGAGGAAAAATTGTGTTTGAAAACTTTAATAAAATATATTTTTTTAAAAAATAAATAAATTGAAGGAACACCACATGAACACAATTTTCCTCGATAAATTTTTTTGATATTTTCTCAGGTGCACATCCAAAGCAGCGCTTATCAGGAAAAAGAGAGCAGGCTATTACCAGATTCTCCCTGAGCTGGTCTCGCCTACACATGGGACACCACAAAGTATCCTGAATATCTGATTAAACTAAATTAATTTAGGCAAACCCTTCTGAATCACAAGAAGCCAAGTCTGGTTGTTGAAATTAAGTCCTTCAGTTATTTTATTCCAAGTTACTGGACTGGTTCACGCCAGACTTTCCTTAAAAAAATGAAGACCTCTTCACCTACCTGCAGGGGGCTGGCAGGACCCCAGAGTGCTTCTCACAGCGGGCGAAATTCTCCATTATCGACGGAAAGTCCGCCGATCGGCGCAAAAAACGGCGCAAATCCCACTTGCGTCACGTCATAAAAATGGGCCGATAGTCTGCGGCCCGAAATGGGCTAGCAGCGACGTAACGGGATCCGCGCTTGCGCAGTGGTTCACGCCGTGCAGCGTCATACGCGCTGCACGGTGTGACGGCTCATAAGGCCGCGCAGCTCCCCCCCACCCGACCGGAACAGCCGACCGCAACACCCGACTTGATGGCTGGCCGTCGCTCAGCCCCGAGGTTCAAGTCACGCGATGTGGAGGCGCTCCTGGACGCGGTGGAGCAGAGGAGGGACGCCATGTATCCCGGGCACGGCCGCAGAGTTGCCCCACGCCACAGCCGGCGTCTGTGGAGGGAAGTGGCAGAGGCCGTCACCGCTGTGGCCCTGACACCACGGACAGGCACCCAGTGCCACAAGAAGGTGAACAACCTCGTCAGAGCAGGCAGGGTGAGCCTCCCCCATATCCCCCCTCCCCCATATCCCCCCCCTCCCCCATATCCCCCCTCCCCCATATCCCCCCTCCCCCATATCCCCCCTCCCCCATATCCCCCCCATATCCCCCCTCCCCCATATCCCCCCCTCCCCCATATCCCCAAGTGAATCCAGCCCTAACCTTAACCTCTGCAATGCACGCGCAACCGATGGCGTGCATTCATATACCTGCCTAACACTGTTGCCTTTTACCCCTGCCACCACCGCCCCCCCCCCCCCACAGGAGAAGCGCGCACACAACAATAGGGAGCATGTGAGGACTGGAGGAGGGCCCGCTGATGAGAGGCCACTGACCGTACACGAGGAAAGGGCCCTGGAACTGGCTGGCGGACCTGAGGACCGGGAGGTTGCTGATGCAGAGGTCGGGGGCCCACGAGCAAGTGAGCCATCAACAGCCCGTCCCCATATCCCCCCTCCCCTATATCCCCCTCCCCCGTATCACCTGATCACTGCCTGATGTCTAACCATGCATGCTTCATTGTGTATCGCAGGACCAAACGTCCAGGCACCCATCCCCGCAGATGCACACCGCCCGCAGGATGCCCCTCGGAGACCACAGGAGACGGAGAGACCCGCACCCTCTAGCATGCGACGCCCGCAGGATGCCCCTCGCACACCACGGGAGACGGAGAGACCCGGACCCTCCAGCATGCGACGCCCGCAGGATGCCCCTCGCACACCATGGGAGACGGAGAGACCCGGACCCTCTAGCATGCGACGCCCGCAGGATGCCCCTCGGAGACCACAGGAGACGGAGAGACCCGCACCCTCCAGCATGCGACGCCCGCAGGATGCCCCTCGCACACCACGGGAGACGGAGAGACCCGGACCCTCCAGCATGCGACGCCCGCAGGATGCCCCTCGGAGACCACAGGAGACGGAGAGACCCGCACCCTCCAGCATGCGACGCCCGCAGGATGCCCCTCGCACACCGCGGGAGACGGAGAGACCTGGAGCAACAGGGAGACGACACCCCCGTCACGTGCGGGAGAGACCACCCAGCGATGACGGGGGCAGCCACAGGCCCCCGTCACATCCGAGCCAGGACACCACTACCCAGGACACCACTATCCAGGACACCCCTACCCGGGACACCACTACCCAGGACACCCCTACCCGGGACACCACTACCCAGGACACCCCTACCCAGGACAGCACTACCCAGGACACCCCTACCCGGGAAGACGAAATACCGGACAGTGACTCAGAGTGGATGGGTGGAGACGAACCCCCACCCCAAAGTGCCATGGAGTCAGAGTGGGACGAAGAGCACGACACAACGCCACTGCTGTCACCAACACCCTCCACCATCGCAGAAACACTCACCACGGTTGGGCACTTTAGTGATGAGGCGTCTGGTACACTCACTGGTGCGCACAACACAGCCGTCCCGGTACAGCAGGTGGAGGTAGGAGCAGCAGAGGGACCGGGTGGTCGGAGGGCAGCCCAGGCCAAGCGAACATCTGCCGCCCAGATGGATCCCGGGTTCCTGCAGTTACCACACCCACACATAGATCCGATGCAACCACCGACACGGAGACGAGCGAATAGGGTGACGGGTGGCTTGCGGCGGCTGCGGTCGCAGGTGGAGGAGTCCACCCGCGTCCAGGAGCTGGGAGTGGTCCCGGTCATGCGTGCCACCCAGGCTGACACCGCACGGGTGGCGTCCGCGGTGGAGGCAATGGGTGCGACGGTGTCAGACATGGGGAACGGTTTGCGAGGCCTGGGGCCTTCCGTGCAGGCGGCGTCTGTGGCCCAGGAAATGGCTGCCCTCTCACAGGAGGCCATGAGCCAGTGCCAGCGCCAGATGGCAGAGGCGCTCAATGCCATAGCCCAGTCTCAGCAGGCCATGGCCCAGTCTCAGCAGGCCATAGCCCAGTCTCTGCAGGCCATGGCCCAGTCTCTGCAGGCCATGGCCCAGTCTCTGCAGGCCATGGCCCAGTCTCTGCAGGCCATGGCCCAGTCTCAGCAGGCCATGGCCCAGTCTCAGCAGGCCATCGCTGAGGGCATCGGCGCCAGTGGCCATGTGCGAGCCGGCGTCGCACTGTCACAGACAGGGTTTGACAACCCCCTGGGCTCCATGGCTGCAAACCTGCAGACCCCTGTCGATACCAGCACGGGCCTCCAGGACTGGCAGCGCCAGATGTCAGGGGCGCGTCGGATGGCCAGTCCGTTCGCATCCCCCACCCATGTAGAGGCCTGGGGGCCATCGGGCACCCCGAGGGAGGAGGAGGTGGTGTGGTCCGTCCCGGCTCCCTCTGTAGGGGAGGTCCCGGTACACCGCGACACCTCGGACTCCCCCCCTTCCGTCCCAGGTGCATCGGGTGGGCAACGGGCAGGACAGGCTGGCAGCTCGCCATCCCAGTCGCCCGGGCCGCAGCCTTGCCCATCTAGGCCAGGACGCCCCAGGAAACGGCCGCCAAAGGGATCCAGTGTCAGAGGGCAGGAATCACAGGAGTCCACCTCCAGTTCTGCTGTACCGTCTGGGGAACCACGTAGACGTAGTCAAAGGGCCCGTAAGGCCAAACAATTAGACACTGAGTAAGTTGGCATGGGTGCAGGGCACAGATGAGTTTTAGGGGCTAGGGCACGTGCATGAACTCCTTTGGTTATTAAAGTCAATGTTACACCTACCGAAGCTGCCTTTGTGCTCTGTCCAAAGTGTGCGGGCGTGTCATGTACGTTGAGCGCAAGTGTGTGTGTGACGGGTGGTCTTACCTCAGCCCCAGGTGAGTCTGCCCCCTTCCCCCTGGGCCGCCATCAACATCCCCCGGGCAGAGGACGGGACCGTGCGCTGCAGTGTCACAGCCGCATGCAGGGATGGTCCGGGTGGATGGTGGTACTGTGGCCATGGGTCAGACATAGTCCAACGATGTAGAGCCAGGAGCTCATCGGAGGCGGGTTGTCATCATCCTCCATGGCCTGCGATAGACACGCGTCCACCCGCAACTGGGTGAGCCCGGCCCGTTGTGCCGCCGGTGGATCGGCAATTGGAGGGGGGGGGGGGGGGGTGTGCATGCTGGTGGGGTGTGTGGGGTTGGGGAGGGGGGTGAGGGTGCTGGGTGGGTGGATGGATGGGGGGTGTGGGTGGTCGGCTGTTGCCATGGTGTGCGGTCTGTGGCCATACTACCCGATTCCCACGCCCATCTAGTCAGTGAAGCGGGCGTCTATCAGTCTGTCCCGTGCCCGCTGGGCCAGCCGGAAATGGTGGACAGCCACCCGCCTGTGTCTACCCCGTCTGCCCTGACCATTGCCCCCATCCCCCTCATCTGGGGAGGACTGCGCCTCTTCCTGCTGCTCCTCCACTCCGCCCTCCTCTGCCTGCGGCACATCGCCCCTCTGCTGGGCTATGTTGTGCAGGACGCAGCACACCACAATGATGCGGCCGACCCTATCTGACCGATACTGGAGGGCGCCCCCAGAGAGGTCCAGGCACCTGAAACGCATCTTCAGCACGCCAAAGCACCTCTCGATCACTCCCCTTGTCGCTACATGGGCATCATTGTAGCGGTTCTCCGCCTCATTGCGTGGCCTCCGTATAGGCGTCATCAGCCACGATCGCAATGGGTAGCCCCTGTCGCCCAGCAACCAGCCCCTCAGCCGGGGATGGCGTCCCTCGTACATGCCGGGGATGGATGACCGCGACAACACGAATGAGTCGTGTACACTGCCTGGGTGACGGGCGCAGACGTGCAGGATCATCATGCGGTGGTCGCAGACCACCTGTACGTTTATCGAATAGGTCCCCTTCCTATTAGTGAACACGGCCCTGTTCTCTGCAGGTGGCCGCACCGCGATGTGCATCCCATCGATCGCGCCCTGGACCATGGGGAACCCGGCAACGGCAGAGAAGCCCACGGCCCGGGCATCTTGGCTGGCCCGGTCCACGGGGAAGCGGATGTAGCGGTGCGCCATGGCATAAAGGGCATCTGTCACTGCCCGGATGCACCGATGTCTGCGATATGCCGGACAGGTCCCCACTCGGTGCCTGGAATGACCCCGTTGCATAAAAGTTCAGGGCCACCGTAACCTTGACGGACACGGGGAGAGGGTGTCCCCTGCCAGTGCCACGCGGTGACAGGTGTGCCAGCAGGTGGCAGATGTGTGCCACGGTTTCCCGGCTCATCCGGAGTCTCCTCCTGCATTCCCGGTCCGTGAGGTCCTGGTATGACTGCCGGGGCCGGTACACACGGGGCGCCCTCGGGTGCCTCCGTTGCCGTGGGGCCGCGACGTCCTCCTCCCCCTCCTCGTCCTGTCGGTCAGGTGTCCCTCCAGCCTGGGCGGCTGCCGCCTGCCCCTCTGCGGCAGCCTGCGCCGCCTCTCTGGCACGCTCCTCCTCCGCATCCAGGGCAACATAGACATGAGCGGCTGCCACCACGGCGGCCAACATCGCTGGATGGTCTGAAAACATGACGGCCTGGTGGGGGGGGGAGGGGAACGACGACATGTCATGATTGCCCATATCCCCTCCTCCCCCCAGCCAGGTGGCATGGACCGCATGGGTCCAACTGTTGGAGGCTGGCACCTGGCCAGGTGGACCAACTCATTTGCCCTCCCATCACCCACCCCGGCACGGACCCCCCCCCCCAACCTCCACCCCGGCACGGACCCCCCCCCAACCTCCACCCCAGCACGGACACCCCCCCCCAACCTCCACCCCGGCACGGACCCCACCCCCAACCTCCACCCCAGCACGGACCCCCCCCCCAACCTCCACCCCAGCACGGACCCCCCCCCCAATCTCCACCCCGGCACGGACCCCCCCCCAACCCCCAACCTCCACCCCAGCACGGACCCCCCCCCCAACCTCCACCCCAGCACAGACCCCCCCCAACCCCCAACCTCCACCCCAGCACGGACCCCCCCCCCAACCTCCACCCCAGCACGGACCCCCCCCCCAACCTCCACCCCAGCACGGACCCCCCCCAACCTCCACCCCAGCACGGACCCCCCCCCAACCTCCACCCCGGCACGGACCCCCTCCCTAACCCCCAACCTCCACCCCAGCACGGACCCCCTCCCCAACCCCCAACCTCCACCCCAGCACGGTCCCCCCCCCAACCTCCACCCCAGCACGGACCCCCCCCCCAACCTCCACCCCGGCACGGACCCCCTTCCCAACCCCCAACCTCCACCCCAGCACGGACCCCCCCCAACCCCCAACCTCCACCCCAGCACGGACCCCCCCCCCAACCTCCACCCCAGCACGGACCCCCCCGCAACCTCCACCCCGGCACGGACCCCACCCCCAACCTCCACCCCAGCACGGACCCCCCCCCCAACCTCCACCCCAGCACGGACCCCCCCCCCCCAACCTCCACCCCAGCACGGACCCCCTCCCGGCACTCCCCCGGAGCCCAGCCTACTCTAACCACCCCCCCCCCCCCCCCCCGCCGCACACACACACACACAAGCCGAGACACACCTCTCCTCACGCAATCAGTCTGCGGCAACGCCATTTCCTGCCCAGAGCCAACCCCCCAGGCCGTCACTCACCTCCTCGCTGGTCGGCGTGAGCCTGGAGCACCGGGTCACGCCGATGAAAAGGAGGTTTGATTCACGTCGACGTGAACGGTCATCACGTCGACGGGACTTCGGCCCATCCGGGAGGGAGAATATCGGCAGGCCGAAAATCGGCTGCCTTGCGCAGACCCGTGACATTCTCCGCGGCAGCGGCGCCATTAACGCCCCGCCGACTTTTCTCCCTTCGGAGACTTCGGCGGGGGCGAGGGCGGGATTCACGGCGGCCAACGGCCATTCTCCGACCCGGCGGGGGGTCGGAGAATGACGCCCAGCGTTCGTTGCGCAAACGGGCCCCTGCATGTCCGGTTCTGAGTCTGTGCATTGCCCACGGCGGCGGCCTCCAGCGGCCGCACCGAACGTGATGGCGGACTCAGCCGCCGGACCTGGATCAACAAAGAAGGTCCCAACGATCTGCCCACACTGCCCATAAGGCTGCCTCCCAGGTACTTGATCCCCCCGCCCCCATGCTAGGGCGGCCGCGGACTGAGTCCGCAGCCGCCGCGCGAGAGTCCCGACCAGCCAGACATGGTTAGAACCACGCCGTCGGGAATTTGGCCAGTCGGGACCGGAGCATTGCTGGGGAGGGCCTCTGGCAATGGCCCCCCAGCCGGACTGCATAAATCACGTGCGAACGATTCTCCGGGGATTGGAGAATCGTGGGAGCAGCGCCGGGCCCGATTCGGTCGTAAAAGTGGATTCTCCGCCTCTCATGCCAAACGTGACTTTGGCACAGGGCTGCAGAGAATCCAGCCCCATATCTGTCACATTATGCCTTAGAAAGACAGATTTGAATACAATTTGACTCTGGAGGCAGCTTTGCTTCGTAGTTGTGTCTCGAAGGAGCCTGAATGAAGAGATCAATGGGTTTTGCTGAATAATTCATCCATGGAGTATAAATTCACCAAATCTATCTTTTACTGCTTGGTCTTTAGATTAACATGTGAAACGTTGCTATTACTATGCCTGACACATTGAAAGTATCTGAGTAAATCACTCGATAGTTATAGTAACTGGAGTTCTATTTGAGCTGCAAATGTCAACACTGCTCAGGCACATTGCCAGCTAAGTGCCAAGAATTGTATGGCCACCTTGAAATTAGTAAGTGGGATTTTACAGGATACAGTCGAATCTTGCCCTATCAAAATAAACCACAAAGGGGCCTTTTCACTGGACCAGGAATTTAGTATTGTTGGAGTACTGGCATTTATTTTATTTACTTATTGCTTTTTTAAAGTTTCAGAGAGCCTTTTCTTATACATTTCTAAATATTATATGCATTAATTATACTTAACAAAGGGCGGAATCGTACCAGAATTTGGCAAAGTGTCAGGCTCACAGAATACTGGCGTGGAACTCGGACTAGTTTTCTCACGGAATTTTGAGCCTCTTTGCCAAAATTAAGTGAGTGAGGGTGGTTTACAACATCACACTGGTGGGGCGCGGCCTCCTAGAGCTGGGAAGTGGCTCCAAACAGATTGGGGCACCATCTTTAACGGGCTGCCCAACCAGCGCTGCAGTCTAATGGCCCCCAGCCATACCACAGAGGTCCCGCGGGCTCTCCCCCATCACTCCCAACCCCCGATATTCATCCCAGACAAAAAGCAACATTCATTGTCGGCATCCCCCCCTATCAGTGTCAGCTCTCTCCAGCCCACCACACCCTCCCTCCCAATGGGGCTTGCACTAGGGTCCGCCCCTGCCAACCTGGCATTGCCAACCTGGTAGTGTGAACCTGGCCATGCCAACAGGGCTGTGCCAGCCTGTCCCAGGGAGGAGTACCAGAACATTTCGTCCCCTCCCCCCGGGGCGATATACTTACCTCTGCATCCCCAGAGGGATCCCCTCAACTGCCTCACGTCTGGCCCAAATTGTTGTCAGCGAGGTATGAATATTTAGTAAGAGGGGTCATTTGGCAGGGGGGAGGGGGGAGGGCATTAAAATTAGGTCCACGGCCTTTGTGGTTGTGAATCTTATGATATCACTGGTGAGGGGTAGAAACAAAATCGATAAATGCAATCCCTCCGGTGAGAACCGCGCTTCCCGATTCTCACGCGACTTTCCGCTCTGGCCGCCGATCGAGCAGGCGGCGAGAATGGCCTCGAGAGTCCACTCAAAGTCTACAAATTCACAGGAATTTAGTGACAGTAAACTTGCTGCAGGTACGTGTTGCATACAGCCAAGGGAAGCATGGGGGTGTATGACAACATCTGTGTGAACAAAGCAAGATCCCATCAACGGTTAAGCTGGACTTTCAGTTTGCGTAAAATAAGATTTTTTGAATGGTAATAAAATGGCAATATGGTAAATCAGATTAGAAATAAGTGAAGGAGGCACTCAGTGGAGCAAATACCTCCAAAATGCTTTGTTAACACAACATTATTACAATTACACAGCCCATCCTGAGGCTTTTCCGAGCCTGGCTATAAACTATAAACCTGAAAAAATAAATATTTTTATTGAGAGCTTTCACCTCACAAAGGAGGCTTCAGTCCAATCCATGTCTAACAACCTGCTGTGAAAACTCTGCTTGCATATTGGCAGTTGAGGCAAATTTCAACACAGCAGCTGAGACAATCCGTAACATTCTAAAGCAATCAACAATGTACTAAATCAAACAACCCACACCATTCTAAAAAAAAGCCGATTCACCCTATCTCCCAATATTAATGGATGGATCCTTCAAAAAATTCCAGGATCTGAATTGACATCTTCGGCAAAAAACTAATCAGTTCTTTTTTGGGCCATATAGTATCTGTGTACCAAGTTTCATTGACAGCTGTCCATTAGTTTTGGAGATATCAGGCGAACAGACTAATGGGCAGACACATTACCTCTACACACCATCAGTGGTGGAGATTATAGGCTGTACAATGGTAGTAACTAAATGAGCTACAGAGTCATTTCCATAATTTCAGAGAAAAATAGCAATGCTCTTACAACTGCCTTCCCTGAATTTGGGGAGGGCCAGTTAATTATAATAATTTGAATGAGTTTCCTATTCTCATGCACAGGGAAAGTTCTTGGAGCTGTTGGACAGGGAATAAGAAATGCAGCAACTCTTCATGCAACAACATGTATAATTGCAACTGGAGTTTGATTACTTTGTCTCAGAAGCTGTCATCAAAAGACGTGAGAGCCCAGAGATGCTGTTGCAGGAAGTGCAGTCAACAAAAGTGGCCATTTAATGTTGAGGAGAATCCGCCAGGTTGCCAATGTTCAGTGGGCAATCCAGGAAGGATATTGAGTTTACCTCTCTAGGTGATGATGATTTGTCCCATCCAGTTGGCCCCATGAGAGAGCAATGGAAGAAGCAGGTGGAATGGTGTGGCTCACCTGCACAGTAACTAAAGTCCTTGCTGTTGTCGTAGGACTTTCTCATGACTCAGCAGAAAGTGAGGAATTGGCACATGCACTGAAGAGCAGTAACTTGTCACCAAACCTGCTCCTTCCATCTGAGATGACATTTAGAAGCAACATGAGACTAGGAGCTAGACAAATACATCCCATACTCTCTCCAGGGGAAAACATCGAAAACAACTGAAGTAAGCACTCAGCAGAGTGCATATCTCTGCCATGCTATGAACTCAACATTATCATAATTATGCAGCTTTTCCTTGAGGCTTTTTCCTGTCCAGTGGATGCTCTGTAACGAGAAAGCTGAAACAAGAAATCTTTTTATTAAGAGCTTCCATCTCACTGAGGAGGCTTCAGGTCAATTTGCATCCAACTACATGTTCAGAAAACTCTGCTCATATTTTGAGAGCGGTGACAAATTCTGCTATTGCCGCTGAAACAATCCACAACATTCCAAAACAATCACCAACATTCTGAACAACGCAACCCCGAAAACGTTCTAAAATAAATCAATTCACCCTATCACCAAATGTTAAAGGATCCTTTAAAACTTCCAATATCCAGATCCACAACCTGGCCAAAACAGAATAAGTTCTTCCTTGGGAAGTTCTTCCCTAGCTGTGTAACAAGTTTCACTGAAACATTTTTGAGATATATGCATAGAATCCCTACAGTGCATAAGGAGGCCATTTGGCCCATTGAGTCTGCATCGACCCTCTGAAAAAGCACTCTATCTAGGCCCACTCCTCCATCCTATCCCCATAACCCCACCTAATCTGTACATTTCTGGACACTAAGGGGCAATTTTAGCATGTCCAATCCACCTAACCTGCACATTTTTGGTTTGTGAAAGGAAACCGGAGCACCCAGGGGAACCCACACAGATTGCATACAGACAAACAAACCGGCAAAAACTCCGTTCACCTTCAGTGATGGAAGTAAAAAAATAGAATATATGGCACATAAACAGACCATTCAGCCCTGATTGTTCATGCTGGTGCTTATACTCCTGATGAGATTTCACCGACTTCATTTGCGTCATCTCAGGTGCTGACCGTGTCTTTCTATTTCCTTCTCTCTCATGTATGCATCACGTTTTCTTTAGAAAGCATTTAAGCTATCTGTCCCAATCACTTTGTGGGGTAAAGAGTTTCATATTCTAACCACTCTCCGAGTAAATTTGTTTATCCTGATTTCTCTATTGGATTCAGTAGTAACTACTAGGCTGTATTTATGGCCCTTAGTTTTGAATTCTTGCACAGTTTCTCTCCATTCGAATTCCCAATCAATTTGTAATTTTAAAGTGCACTTCAGGTCTCTTCTAAGATTCTTTCCTAAACAAAATACACAAACTGTTCAATCTTTTCTAATAGCCATAATCTCTCAATTCTGGTACCATCCTTGTAAATCTATTTTTTTATTTTATCCAGTGCTTCTCTGTCATTTTCAAAATGTGGAGACTGGAACTGTGCACAGAACTCTTATGTGCATCCTGACCAGGAACCTATAAAAGTTTAGCATCACTTTTCAATTCTATGCTCTATGAGTAATTGAGTGTATTGTTAGCATTTCAACTGCTTTGTTGACCTGTGATGTTGCTTTAAATGATTTTTGTACCTGTATTCTTAGATACCTTTGCTTTTCCACCCCCATTCAGTTTCTTATTTTTTCAACTTTTCCCACACATTTGCCTCACATTTTTTAATGTTAAAGTTAACTTGTCGCCTAACTGTTCAATTTCGAAACTTCCGGTTGCGGCTATGCGGAGCTAAGTCGCAGGTTCGGGAGCTCCCGCTAAAAACGGACTTTTGGGATCCTTTTAGGGCCCATAACGGCGCTTATTCGACGTTTCCCAGTGTGGGAAGGGGACAGCAACATTCCCCCGATAGTGTATGGATTGGACCAGGAGTGGGGCGATTAAAAAAGTGGCATTGAAGCAAAGAAAGGTGCGAGGGAGGAGGACCAAGATGGCGGCGGGCGGAGACCAGGCAGCGTGGTGTCAGTGGGCGCAAGAGCAGCAGAAGCATCTCCAGCACTGTTTTAAGGAACTGAAAGAAGAGCTGCTGGAGCCGCTGAAGGCTTCAATGGATAATCTGCTGGAGACTCAGACGGCCCAAGGGGCGGCGATCCGGGAGGTCCGGCAGAAGGTCTCGGAGAACGAGGACGAGATCCTGGGCCTAGGCGCTCCACAAGAAATGGCAGGCGAGGTTCGAGGAGTAGGAGAACTGGTCGAGGCGGAAGAACCTGCGGATCCTGTGTCTCCCAGACGGGCTGGAGGGATCGGACGTGGGGGCCTACGTGGTCACCATGCTGAATTCGCTGATGGGAGCGGGGGCCTTTCAGGGGCACTTGGAGCTGGAGGGGGCCCACCGAGTGCTGGCGAGGAGGCCCAAGCCCAGCGAGCCGCCGCGGGCGGTGCTGATGCGGTTCCACTGTTTGCTGATCGAGAGTGGGTGTTAAGGTGGGCCAAGAAGGAGAGGAGCAGCAGGTGGGAGAACACGGAGGTCCGGATCTACCAGGATTGGAGCGCGGAGGTGGCGAAGAAGAGGGCCGGTTACAACCGGGCAAAGGCAGTGCTGCACAGGAAGGGGGTGAAGTTCGGTATGCTGCAGCCGGCGTGTCTGTGGGTCACCTATAAGGACCAACACCTTTATTTCGAGTCCCCGGAGGAGGCGTGGGCCTTTGTTCAGGCCGAAAAACTGGACTCGACTATGGGTCGGGGATGAGGGGTCGCGGTGGAGGGATGGTTGGGGATTGTTGTGTTGTGTTTCGAGGGGTGGTTCTTTGTTTTTCGGCGGTTGATTGGGCATTGTTTTGATTAGGTCCGCTGGGTGGGCTCGTGGGGCGGAGGGTAGGTAAACTGCTTGGGGGGTTGATGGTCGGTAAGGGAGATGGGGCCCCGCGAGGGGCGGAAAGAGGCCTGAGTTGGGGCTAGTGGGATCGGGCCTGGAAAGGGAGCTACCCCAGGGGAGGCGGGGCCGGACGAGTGGAAAGCGTGGGCTTTTTCCTGTGCTTAGGGTTGAAGGGGCGGGACCGGAGCTGGGAAGCGCGGGCTTTTTCTCCCGTGCTGGGAGTGGAATGGATGAGATCCTGCTGGTGGACAAGGGGGGGGGGGGGGGGGGGGGGGAGGGGAAGTTCCACACTGGGGGGGGGGGTCGATGGAGTGGCGGGAGTGGCCGGGGTCAGCAGGAGTCAGCTGACTTACGGGAGTGGGGGGAGCAATGCAGCAAGGGGAGGACCTAGCTGTGGGGGATGGGGGGGGGGACCGGGTTGCTGCTGGAATGACCAAGGGGTAGCTGGGGCTGGAGGAGGAGATCGGGAGGGGGGGAGTCTGCCGCTGTGGGGAATGGGTCGTGCGGGGGGCGTGGGCATGTGGCTGGCCTAGGAAGGGTTATGGCTAGTCGGCGGGGGAGGGGGGTGAGTAGCCCCCTGATCCGGCTGATAACCTGGAATGTAAGGGGACTGAATGGGCCGGTCAAGCGTGCCCGGGTGTTCGCGCACCTGAAGGGGCTGAAGGCGGATGTGGCCATGCTTCAGGAGATGCACCTGAGGGTGGCTGATCATGTAAGGTTGAGAAAGGGGTGGGTAGGGCAGGTGTTTCATTTGGGTTTGGATGCAAAAAATCGGGGGGGGGGGGGGGGGGGGTGGCGATCTTGGTGGGGAAGAGAATGTAGTTCGAGGCGTCGAGCATTGTGGCAGACAATGGCGGTAGGTATGTGATGGTAAGTGGCATGCTGCAGGGGGAGCGGGTGGTGTTGGTCAATGTATATGCCCCGAATTGGAACAATGCGGGGTTCATGCGGCGTATGCTGGGCTGGATTCCGGACCTCGAGACAGGGGGCCTGATAATGGGGGGGGATTTCAACATGGTGCTGGACCCGGCACTGGATCGCTCTAGGTCTAGGACGGGCAGGAGGCCCACGGCGGCCAAGGTGCTGAGGGGGTTCATGGACCAGATGGGAGGGGTGGACCCATGGAGGTTTGCGAGGCTGGGGGCCAGAGAATTTTCATTCTTCTCCCATGTTCACAAGGCCGACTCCCGGATTGACTTATTTGTCATGAGCAGGGCGCTGATTCCGAGGGTGGAGGATACGGAGTACTCGGCGATAGCCATTCCTGATCATGCTCCGCACTGGGTAGACCTCGAGTTGGGGGAGGAGAGGGACCAGCGCCCGCTGTAGCGCCTAGAGGTGGGGTTGCTGTCGGACGAGGAGGTGAGCGGGCAGGTCCGGGGGTGTATAGAGAGGTACCTGGAGGCTAATGACAATGGGGAGGTGCAAGTAGGGGTGGTCTGGGAGGCGCTGAAGTCAGCGGTCAGAGGAGAGCTGATCTCCATTAGGGCACACAGGAAGAGGGGGGAGAGGAGAGGTTGGTGGGGGAGATGGTGAGGGTGGACAGGACGTATGCGGAGGCCCCGGAGGAGGGATTGCTTAGGGAGCTGCGTAGCCTCCAGGCTGAGTTTGATTTGTTGACCACCAGGAAGGCGGAGGCGGAGTGGAGGAAGGCGCAGGGGGCGGTATATGAATACGGAGATAAGGCGAGCCGGATGCTGGCGCACCAGCTTCGGAAGCGAGAGGCAGCTAGGGCGATCGGGGGAGTTAGGGATGGAGGAGGGAGCACAGTGCGAAGTGCGGTGGGTTTCAATGGGGTCTTCAGGGACTTCTACAAGGATCTGTACTGGTCTGAGCCCCCACTGGAGAAGGGAGGGATGGGTCGCTTCCTGGACCGGCTGAGGTTTCCGAAGGTGGAGGAGGGGCAGGTGGCGGGGTTGGGGGCGCCAGTTGGGTTGGAGGAGTTGGTCAAAGGGATAGGGAATACGCAGGTGGGGAAGGCACCGGGGCCGGATGGGTTCCCGGTTGAGTTTTACAAGAAGTATTTGGACCTGCTGGGCCCGCTGTTTGTAAGGACCTTCAACGAGGCAAGGGAAGGGGCGGCTCTGCCCCCGACGATGTCTAGAGCGCTGATTTCCCTGATCTTGAAGCGGGACAAGGATCCCCTGCAGTGGGTCATATAGGCCGATCTCACTCTTAAATGTAGATGCAAAGTTGCTGGCAAAGATTTTGGCCATGAGGATAGAGGACTGTGTGCCGCAGGTCATACACGAGGATCAGACGGGGTTCGTGAAAGGGAGGCAGTTGAATACTAATGTACGGAGGCTCTTGAATGTTATAATGATGCCGGCGATGGAAGGGGAGGCGGAGGTTGTGGCGGCGATGGATGCGGAGAAGGCCTTTGATAGGGTGGAATGGGGGTACCTGTGGGAGGTGTTGAAAAGGTTCGGGTTCGGGGAGAGGTTCGTCAGGTGGGTGAGGCTGCGATATGAGGCCCCGGTGGCACGAACAGAAGGAGGTCAGAGTATTTCCAGCTACACCGGGGGACGAGGCAGGGGTGTCCCCTGTCCCCCCTGCTCTTTGCGCTGGCGATTGAACCCCTGGCCATGGCATTGAGGGAGTTGAGGAACTGGAGGGGGCTGGTGCGGGGTGGGGAGGAGCATCGGGTGACGCTCTATGCGGATGATTTGCTGCTCTTTGTGGCAGACCCGGTGGGGGGAATGCCGGAGGTGATGAGGATCCTGAGGGAGTTTGGAGATTTCTCCGGGTACAAGCTTAATATGGGGAAGAGCGAGTTGTTCGTAGTGCTTCCAGGGGACCAGGAGAGGGGGATTGGTGAGCTCCCGCTAAAAAGGGCGGAGAGGAGTTTCAGGTACCTGGGGGTCCAGGTGGCTAGGAGCTGGGGGGCCCTACATAAGCTTAACTTCACGAGGCTGGTGAAGCAGATGGAGGAGGAGTTTAAGAGGTGGGACGTGCTGCCACTCTCCCTGGCTGGTAGGGTGCAGTCAGTTAAAATGACGGTGCTCCCGAGAATTCTGTTCCTGTTCCAATGCCTCCCTATCCTGTTCCCTAGGGCCTTCTTCAGGCTGGTTAACAGGAGCGTTATGGGGTTTGTGTGGGCGCAGAAGACCCCGGGGGTGAGAAGGGTGTTCCTGGAGCGGTGCAGGGATGGGAAGGGGGGTTGGCACTGCCTAACCTCTGTCGGTATTATTGGGCCGCCAACGTGGCGATGGTGCGTAAGTAGGTGATGGAGAGGGATGAGGCGGCATGGAGGAGGCCGAAGATGGCGTCCTGCGTGGGCACGAGCCTGGAGGCGCTGGTGACGGCGCCGCTGCCGCTTCCTCCAACGAGGTATACCACGAGCCCGGTGGTGGCAGCTACCCTCAGAATTTGGGGGCAATGGAGACGTCACAGGGGGGAGGTGGCGGCCTTAGTGTGGTCCCCGATTCGGGGGAACCACCGGTTTGTCCCGGGAAGGATGGACGGAGGGTTCCTGAGCTGGCACAGGGTAGGTATTAGAAGGATGGGGGACCTGTTTGTGGACGGGAAGTTCGCTAGCCTGGGTGAGCTGGAGAAGAAGTTTGGGCTCCCCCCGGGGAACACCTTCAGATATATGCAGGTAAGGGTATTTGTTCGGCGGCAGGTGGTGGAGTTCCCACTGTTGCCGCCATGCAGGGTCCTGGACAGGGTGCTGTCGGGGGTGTGGGTTGGAGAGGGGAGGATCTTGGCAACGTACCAGGTGATGCAGGAGGAGGAGGAGGCCTTGGTGGAGGAGCTAAAGGGTAAGTGGGAGGAGGAGTTGGGTGAGGAGATTGACGAGGGGACGTGGGCGGATGCCCTGGGGAGGGTGAACTCTTCCTCCTCTTGCGCGGGGCTCAACCTCATACAATTTAAGGTGCTGCATAAGGCTCACATGACCGTGGCAAGGATAAGCCGGTTCTTTGGGTGCGCGGACAGGTGTGTTAGGTGCTCTGGGAGTCCAGCAAACCACACCCACAAGTTCTGGCATGCCCAGCGCTGGAGGACTTTTGGAAGGGTGTAGCGAGAACGGTGTCAAGGGTGGTAGGTTCCAGGGTCAAGCCGGGCTGGGGGCTCGCAATATTTAGGGTGGCAGAGGAGCCAGTAGTGCAGGAGGCGAAAGAGGCCGGAATTCTGGCCTTTGCGTCCCTGGTAGCCCGGCGAAGGATTCTTCTTCAGTGGAAGGATGCGAGGCCCCCAAGCGTGGAATCCTGGATCAACGATATGGCGGGGTTTATTAAATTGGAGAGAGTGAAATTTGCCTTAAGGGGATCGGTGCAAGGGTTCTTCAGGCGGTGGCAACCGTTCCTAGACTTCCTGGCAGAACGTTAGAAGATGGTCAGCAGCAGCAACCTGGGCGGGGGGGGTTTGTTTGTTTTTCTTGAGTGGGAGTGTATATTTGCCTGTGTTGATGGAGGTTGTTAATTTATTATTTATGTATATGGGGGGGGGGGTTCTTTTCTTTCTATATTTTGTTGTTGATATTTTGTGAAAATTTGAATAAAAAACAAAAACTGTTTAATTTCAAGTTTTCTAATGTCTTCTTGCACAATGATGCATACCTCCTCAGTGGTAGCCTACCCTCCAGTTTGATTTCATCTGCAAATTTTGACACCGAGTCACTTGCTTCTAAACCCACATCACTAAAATCATGAATAACTTTGGGCACCGTTTTCTACCTTTGATCAATATGAATAACTAGCCTATACCTCTACTCTCAACAATGATTTAGCTAATTTGCTCTTCATTTAATTATTTGTCAAAACCTAGTGTACTTTATTGCATGCCTTTTTAAAATCCAACTATATAACATCTACAACCCCCTTGTCTATTCTTTCCATTACCTCTTTAGAAAACGCCAGCAACCTTGTTAAGTACGTCTTAGCCTTTTGGAATCCACTCTATTTTTTACTGGATATTCTGTTTCAAGATGCTCATCTACCATGTCTTTTATTAAAGATTACAACATCCTTTCTATCTAGGAACTAAACCCTAAAGTAAATATGCAGCATTGCATTTGGAAAATAAACTGCCTGCGCCTTCGTATGGATGTATCTGGAGATTTACTCTCAGAACGAACATATGGGTACTGCTGGGAGGAATGGCAGTCATGGTAGGTGAGGCGTTATAACCAGCAGGTGAATACTGGAGCTAATATTGAGTGGAGAGAATTCTAAAATTATTAATGCAGAGCAACAAGTGGAGCTTCTTTTTCAGTTAATAACCCCGGCAATCAACAATTGACTCGTCAGTCTTTCTGGCTGAACATCAGCCTTGGTTATTCATCCTCCTCCTCTTTCATCAAGTTATATGTTGACCTGTCCAGTCCGCTGGCTGAATGGGTCAGTTAGACTGTTATGCCCCACACATCCTTGCACGATCCCACTTATTCAACAAATTCACTTCCATGGCATAAACAGATGACCATAGCAATATCTTTCGCACTCCTGAACACTTTTAAAAAAAATTTGGATTGCGAACAGGTAACGGATAGTCTGAAAATAATTTGCAGTTTAATGCAAGTAATAAGAACCAGAGTTGATTTGGCCTTGTCTTAGTATTTGGTTATTTTAATGAACACATAAATGTTTTTGTGTCACTTCTTAGAAATGATGTGAGCAGAACCTCTGCAAAACAGATGTGCAACGGAGCAGCCAAGTCGTGATAATACTGTGATATTCATTAATTTGTTCTTAAAACAGAAACATCAAACAAATAAATAAGGAGTAGGACCTGCAAACATGTCGCTCTCAGGAAATGCTGATCCATAAGGGACTACAAATTGTTGTCTAGCAACGTATGTTGATGAAGGAAAACAGTGATTTTAATAGCTTCAGCTGGCATGCTCGGACACAATTATTTGCAGGTTTCTGTTTTCTCCAAACAAAATGGTTTGAATGTTGAAGCTATGTGATCTGTGTCTGCAGATTCTCAGTCAGGTGTGGCCTGTGAAATGGAAAGCCAACATTCAATCAGTATGATACTGTAACTCGCTGAAAGGGTGTGGAGGAAATACAAGTGAGTTTGGGATAGATGGATCAGCACGGTAGCATTGTGGATTTGGGCAGCACGGTAGCATTGTGGATAGCACAATTGCTTCACAGCTCCAGGGTCCCAGGTTCGATTCCGGCTTGGGTCACTGTCTGTGCGGAGTCTGCACATCCTCCCCGTGTGTGCGTGGGTTTCTTCCGGGTGCTCCGGTTTCCTCCTACAGTCCAAAGACGTGCAGGTTAGGTGGATTGGCCATGATAAATTGCCCATAGTGTCCAAAATTGCCCTTAGTGTTGGGTGGGGTTACTGGGTTATGGGGATAGGGTGGAGGTGTTGACCTTGGGTAGGGTGCTCTTTCGAAGAGCCGGTGCAGACTCGATGGGCCGAATGGCCTCCTTCTGCACTGTAAATTCTATGTATAACAAAAATCATGCCTGAAAAAATAATGACTGTGCAGAAAATGGTCATTTTTTCCACACAAATGGTATAAAAAACAAATGGAATTTTAGTTTACTATGAAAGAATTTTCCAACAAAAACGGATCTATCAAGATGTGTGCATTAAGGCAAAAGAATACAACTATCTGATTTGAACAAGATTTTGGGTCTGTAGATGGGAGTTCAGCTCAGGATTGTTGGGCACTTTATGTGTCAAATCAGGTTTTGTGTGACCAATGGATTTGGAAGTTTTAAGAATAACAATTTAAAAAAATCTAACCAAATAAGGATTCAGTTGCGACCTATGCCCTATAGTTACATAGAACCGTTAAGGTAATAAAGCAGGCCATGGCACTTTGCAGAGGCAGGAAAAAACCCAAATTATAACACAAGAGCTACATGAATAGATATTAAGTCAGATGGCCAAAAGCTTGGTCAATGAGGTAGGTTTTAAGGAGGGATTTAAAGGAGAAATAGAAGATGGAAGGGTAAAAGGTTTAGGAAGGAAATTCTAGAGCTGAGACCCTAGGCAGCTAAAGGCAGGGCCACCAATGATGGAGCAATTACAATCGGCTACACTCAACATTAGAGGAGCACAGATATTTTGGATGTTTGTGGAGCTGGAACAGATTACAGAAATAGAGAGAGGGAAACCCATGGAGCAATCTGCAAGCAAGGATGAAAATTTTACAATTAAGACGTTGCTTAACTGGGAGCCAGTGTAGTTGAGCGAGCACAGGGATAATGGGTGAACAAAATTCGGTGCGAGTTAGGACACGGGATGCAGAATTCTGGATTACCACCGGTGGGGAATCGTGATAAATGCATGCTACTGCTATGCACGCAGTTCATGTCATGCAAATGGGCCAGCACACAGCCAATGAGCAGCCTGCCCGAGTCCAGACACGCAGGCGTTTGATTCGCTGGGGTCGGGATTCGCGTGCAGAGCCTGGCAAACTGGAGCAGCTTTTAAGCTCAGTACAGACTGTCATTCCACCCAAGAAGATGCTAAAAGATCAGCACTAAGATTCCTGGATGCTGGTATTGACCGAATGCTGGACGCCTTTGAGGAGAGGAGAGGTGAGGCGGAGACTCAAGCCCGTTATATTGAATGAGGCCTTGGGATGAGCTGGCAGAGGTTGTGAGGGCTGGCAGCCTCACCAAGAGGATCGGCATGCAATGCAGTAAGAAGATGAATCACCTCCTTCAAACAGCTCGGGTGAGTAACCATGTCTGGGCCCTTGGCATCACTCCCATCCCTCTGGGGCAGGAGAGGGTGCTGACAATGCGTGGTGCAAGGCCTGCAGCGGGACGTCAGGGCCATCTGTCAGGACGTCAATGTTGGGGGCACACTGTGCTCTCCATGGCTGAGGTGCAGGACAGGAGAGCCCAGTCACAGACAGACATGCCCTGGGCATAGATGGACATTATTTCAGCACTCCAGAGCTTAACCCATTCACAAGGGTCATGGCTGAGAGCATCGAGAGCATTGACTGGGCAATGACTGACCTTAGCCCATCAAAGAAGGACATGATCGAAGCTATGAGGATATTGCTCACTCGGTGATGGACATGGATGAGGGAATCAGCACCATGATTCAGTTGACAGCGAGCCTCCAGGCCTGGCAATGCCAGGGGATGGTTGGGCCTCTGGAGTTCACTTTGGCTTCCCCTCTGTCCCATGGAGTAGCCCGGGGGCCAGTGAGCACCCCAAGTGAGGAAGTGATGGGATCCATCCTGTAGCAGGCCCTTCAGAAGACAAACGTCAAGGGCATCACAGGGCAGAGGGTGAGACAAGCAGCAGGCCGCCTCCACTCCTGGCGTGTTGTCTGGGGAAACACGTAAAAGAAGCGGTAGGCCACAAAAGATAAGAAAGATAGATGACACCTTGAGGTGGCACAGGTGTAATAGAGAGTAGACAGTCAGGGGGAAGGACACACATGTTGTAAACAGTCACCATAAAACATTTTTGCACTACCGGTCCAACCTCCCTTTAACCTATGTCTCATGGGTATGAAGGATTAGCTGGGGCTGGGTGTTGTGCGGTGGCCAGGGGTGGGATGGTAGGGGGGAGGCAGCCATGACACATGAACGTTCCACATGGTTACACCCTCACCAAGAAGTGTCAGGGCATGGGGCAACAGTGTAAGCCTGTCTTATACGTCAACATCCCTCGCAAATTCAGGGCGGCACGGTGGCACAGTGGTTACACTGCTGCCTCACAGCTCCAGGGTCCTGGGTTCAATTCCGGCCTTGGGTGACTGTGTGTGTGGAGTTTGCACTTTCTCCCCGTGTCTGTGTGGGTTTCCTCCGGGTGCTCCGGTTTCCTGCCACAGTCCAAAGATGTGCAGGTTAGGTGGATTGGCCATGCTAAATTGCCCCTTTGTGTCCAGAACGTTAGGTGGGGTTATGGGGATAGGGTGGAGACGTGGGCTTAAGTAGGGTGCTTTTTCCAAGAGCAGTCCAGACTTAATGGCCAAATGGCCTCCTTCTGCACTGTAAATTCTATGATTCTATGCTGAGAGCTGGTGTTCGGGCAGGTCTTACAGCTGGGGGTGAGTGAGGGATTTGTGCATTTGTTGGGCCCTTAGCTGCAATGTAATGTGGAGCCTGGGTTTTACACACAAGTTGTGACATGGAGCTGTTCACGTTTCCTGGCTGGGTTGGATAGGATCGGGGTGTGGTGGACAGGCAGAGCTTGGACTCAGCTGGTGATCCTCAGGGGTGGGCTAGCTGATAATGCCACTGGTGGAGATTTTACTCGGAGAGGGGTTGTGTGCCAGGGAAGGTTCCGACGGCTATGGTGAATGTGTCCTTTCTTTGGGATGAGCTCTACTATTCCCCTGCTTCCTCTGCTGTGGGGTTGTGCTTCTAAGGAGTGCACTGAGGAGTGCCAACACCTGGTGGGCCAGCGATTGAGCATTGCCATGCCCATCCCCTTAATGATACTGCGGGAGTATGAGGGGTTCCAGAAGGGCGGGATGGGAGGGGATCCACATGACCAGAGGCCCGCAGAGCATTTGCAGGATACTGTTCGAAGCAGGTAATTTTCTGTCTAGGGGGTGGATTTAAAATAATTTATTGCAACAATGGGGTTCTCAGCCAGAGCACCATGATCCCGAGGGGGCCTATTGAGTCCATGCACTTGACACCAAACCGTTTCCCGCTACTCCCTGTGGTCCAGGCCCACATCCGCCCCCTGCTGTCGCCGCCTGCAAGGGATCGGAGCATCACAATGGGCTAGGAGCCTGGCACCAATCCCATTTTTCTCGGGTGCTCCATTCTCCACCCAATCAGGAACCTAAGCGTTGGATTGGATTGGATTTGTTTATTGTCACGTGTACCGAGGTACAGTGAAAAGTATTGTTCTGCGAGCAGCTCAACAGATCATTAAGTACATGAGAAGAAAAGGGAATAAAAGAAAATACATAATAGGGCAACACAACAGATACAATGTAACTACATAAGCACTGGCATCGGATGAAGCATACAGGGTGTAGTGTTAATGAGGTCAGTCCATAAGAGGGTCATTTAGGAGTCTGGTAACAGTGAGGAAGAAGCTGTTTTTGAGTCTGTTCGTGCGTGTTCTCAGGCTTCTGTATCTCCTGCCCGATGGAAGAAGTTGGAAGAGTGAGTAAGCCGGGTGGGAGGGATCTTTGATTATGCTGCCCGCTTTCCCCAGGCAGCGGGAGGTGTAGATGGAGTCAATGGATGGGAGGCAGGTTCGTGTGATGGACTTGGCGGTGTTCACGACTCTGAAGTTTCTTGCGGTCCTGGGCCGAGCAGTTGCCATACCAGGCTGTGATGCAGCCCGATAGGATGCTTTCTATGGTGCATCTGTAAAAGTTGGTACGGGTTAATGTGGACATGCCAAATTTCCTTAGTTTCCTGAGGAAGTATAGGCGCTGTTGTGCTTTCTTGGTGGTGGCGTCGACGTGGGTGGACCAGGACAGATTTTTGGAGATGTGCACCCCTAGGAATTTGAAACTGCTAACCATCTCCACCTCGGCCCCGTTGATGCTGACAGGGGTGTGTACAGTACTTTGCTTCCTGAAGTCAATTACCAGTTCTTTAGTTTTGCTGGCATTGAGGGAGAGATTGCTGTCGCTACACCACTCCACTAGATTCTCTATCTCCCTCCTGTATTCGGATTCGTCGTTATTCGAGATCCAGCCCACTATGGTCATATCGTCAGCAAACTTGTAGATGGAGTTGGAACCAAGTTTTGCCACGCAGTCGTGTGTGTACAGGGAGTAGAGTAGGGGGCTAAGTACGCAGCCTTGCGGGGCGCCGGTGTTGAGGACTATTGTGGAGGAGGTGTTGTTGTTCATTCTTACTGATTGTGGTCTGTTGGTCAGAAAATCGGGGATCCAGTTGCAGAGTGGGGAGCCAAGTCCTAGGTTTTGGAGCTTTGATATGAGCTTGGCTGGGATTATGGTGTTGAAGGCGGAGCTGTAGTCAATAAATAGGAGTCTGATGTAGGAGTCCTTGTTTTCGAGATGCTCTAGGGATGAGTGTAGGGCCAGGGAAATGGTATCTGATGTGGACCGGTTGCAGTGGTATGCGAATTGCAGTGGATCAAGGTGTTCTGGGAGTATGGAGGTGATGCGCTTCATGATCAACCTCTCGAAGCACTTCATTATGACTGGAGTCAGGGCCACTGGTCGGTAGTCATTGAGGCACGTTGCCTGGTTCTTCTTTGGTACCGGTATGATGGTGGTCTTCTTGAAGCAGGTGGGGACCTCGGAGTGGAGTAGGGACAGGTTAAAGATGTCCGTGAATACCTCTGCCAGATGGTCCGCGCAGGCTCTGAGTGCACGACCAGGGATCCCGTCTGGGCCCGTCGCCTTCCGTGGGTTCACTTTCAGGAAGGCCAATCTGACTTCGGAAGCTGTGATGGTGGGTATGGGTGAATTATGGGCTGCTGGGGCACTCGACAGCGGATTGTTGGTTACCTGCTCGAACCGAGCATAGAATACATTGAGTTCATCGGGGAGGGGTGCGCTGCTGCCAGAGATACTGTTCGGCTTCGCTTTGTAGCCCGTTATGTTGTTTAGTCCTTGCCACAACCGCCGAGAGTCTGTCTGTGACTCTAGCTTGGTTTGATATTCTCTCTTGGCATCTCGGATGGCTTTGCGGAGGTCGTACCTGGATTTCTTGTATAGGTCAGGGTCGTCTGCCTTGAACGCCTCAGATCTGTCCTTCAGTAGGGAGTCAATCTCGCGATTGAGCCATGGTTTCCGGTTGGGGAACGCACGTACTGCTTTCCTTGGCACGCAGTCGTCCACACATTTGCTGATGAAGTCTGTGACGGTGGTGGCATACTCATTTAAGTTGGTCGCTGAGTTCTTAAATATGGACCAGTCCACTGTCTCTTAGCAGTCACAGAAGAGCTCTTCTGTCTCCTCGGACCAGCTCTGCACAACCTTCTTAGCTGGATTCTCCCGCTTGAGTTTCTGCTTGTATGCCGGGAGAAGGAGCACCGTCTTATGGTCTGATTTCCCAAAGTGCGGTCGGGGGATGGAACGGTAGGCGCCCTTGATTTTTGAGTAGCAGTGGTCAAGAGTGTTGTCGCCCCTGGTGGGACAGGAGATGTGCTGGTGGAATTTTGGCAGTACACTCTTGAGGTTGGCCTTGTTGAAGTCTCCGGCCATGATGAACAAGGCCTCCGGGTGTTCTGTTTCGTAGTTGTTTATTACTGTGTATAGTTCGTCCAGCACCTTCCTCACTTCTGCCAGGGGTGGGATGTAGACCGTGATGTCGGGCAAAGGAGAATCCGCCCCATATGTTTACAGAGGGTAGAAATGGGAAGCTGGCCAGGACTGGGTTAAAATTGTCAAATCTAGAGGTAAGTAATCTCCATGCAGGAGTAATTACAGTGGAAGACTTAAAAATAAATAGTTGCAGCATATGGTTACTTTGTGAAAATATGATGCAGAACAACATCATTGCAGTCGTGTGTATAATACCATAAGATTTAGAATATGTGCTGGCAATGAGTATGTTTATTGGTGTTCAGACTCAAATGTATGACTGAGGGGATTGACTTGAAGTTATTCATCCAACGGAAATCCCTTCCCCGCTCAAGCCATCCGTATCCCACCAACTGGGACCTTTTTACATAAGCATCTAAAGATGGGGTTAAGCTACACATCTGTAAGTATTTAAATATGCAAATTGAGGACCAATTATGTAGGTACCCCCAAAACATAGTTTTAACTCGGGGCTGAGTGGGGACGCTCCAGTGACCTTCTCACCAGGCCGAAGAGAATCGCTGCTTACCCAACAAATATAGAGGCCCAATTTTGTTGTCTTCCTTTGTGAGGCCAAGTGTAGATGCTTTGTCAGAGGTAGAAACTGTTCCCTGGCTGTTCTCTGTCTGTACTAGACAGGAAGTGGTACAGCAGCATGTTAATGAAGTCCAAGAATTTAAATAGGCCTCTTTTCTGCAGCAGCCACCCATTGGCTAAACCCCATACAAAGTTAACATGGGGGCCATGAAATGTTTTGGGTGTTAGAAAGTTAAGAATGCTAATTGCTTTCTCAAATAGACATCACTTGAAGAAAAGTTAGTATTTTCTTTATAATCAATGTCAATCTGACCCATTCGGTGGAATATTTTGATCCTGAGGCCTATTTTGTTTGATTACTATCTCAATGAACACCAAAATTGTTCATTAAATGTGGTTGTTGAGAAGCTGAGTCTTCCTTCAAATCTCTCCGGACAACAGACATGGGGTGGGATTCTCTGGTCGCCGATGGCGAAATCGAATTCGGTGATCGGCTGGGGAATCCCTGTTTGCGGCGAAATCGGGGGCGACGCTGCTTTTGCGATGCTCTGCCCCCTCGAAAACGGCATACGTTGAGAATGCCGCACGGAGTTGGGGTCACCTCAGGACGTCACCTGAGGCCCTTCCCCGGTGCTCCGCCCCGATGGGCTGAGTTCCCGACAGCGTGGAACACTTTTTTCAAGAACCCAGCATGGCGGCTGCGGACTGAGTCCAGCGCCGCCACAGTCGGGAGGGGGGGCGGGAGCCGTTCTAATGGGTCTAAAGGTAGACAAGTCTCCTGGCCCTGATGGAATGCATCCCAGAGTTCTAAAAGAGATGGCTAGGGAAATTGCAAATGCACTAGTGATAATTTACCAAAATTCACTAGACTCTGGGGTGGTCCCGGCAGATTGGAAATTAGCAAACGTGGCACCACTGTTTAAAAAAGGAGGTAGGCAGAAAGCGGGTAATTATAGGCCAGTTAGCTTGACTTCGGTAGTAGGGAAGATGCTGGAATCTATCATCGAGGAAGAAATAGCGAGGCATCTAGATGGAAATTGTCCCATTGGGCAGACGCAGCATGGGTTCATAAAGGGCAGGTCGTGCCTAACTAATTTAGTGGAATTTTTTGAGGACATTACCAGTGCGGGAGATAACGGGGAGCCAAAGGATGTGGTATATCTGGATTTCCAGAAAGCTTTTGACAAGGTGCCATACAAAAGATTGCTACATAAGATAAAGATGCATGGCATTAAGGGTAAAGTAGTAGCATGGATAGAGGATTGGTTAATTAATAGAAAGCAAAGAGTGGGGATTAATGGGTGTTTCTCTGGTTGGCAATCAGTAGCTAGTGGTGTCCCTCAGGGTTCAGTGTTGGGCCCACAATTGTTCAGAATTTACATAGGTGATTTGGAGTTGGGGACCAAGTGCAATGTATCCAAGTTTGCAGACGACACTAAGATGAGTGGTAAAGCAAAAAGTGCAGAGGATACCGGAAGTCTGCAGAGGATAGGTTAAGTGAATGGGCTAGGGTCTGGCAGATGGAATACAATGTTGACAAATGTGAGGTTATCCATTTTGGTAGGAATAATAGCAAAAGGGATTATTATTTAATTGTTAAAATATTAAAACATGCCGCTGTGCAGAGACCTGGGTGTGCTCGTGCATGAGTCACAAAAAGTTGGTTTACAGGTGCAACAGGTGATTAAGAAGACAAATGGAATTTTGTCTTTCATTGCTAGAGGGATGGAGTTTAAGACTAGGGAGGTTATGCTGCAATTGTATAAGGTGTTAGTGAGGCCACACCTGGGGCGGGATTCTCCGACCCCCCACCGGGTCGGAGAATCGCCGGGGGCGGCGTGAATCCCACCCCCGCTGGCTGCCGAATTCTCCGGCACCGAAAATCCGGCGGGGGCGGGAATCGCGCCGCGCCGGTCCGCGGCCCCCCCCGGCTATTCTCCAGCCCGCGATGGGCCGAAGTCCCGCTGCTGTCATGCCAGTCCCGCCGGCGTGAATGAAACCACCTACCTTACCGGCGGGACTGACAGCGCGGGTGGGCTCCGGGGTCCTGGGGGGGGGGGGGGCGTTCTGGCCCCGGGGGGTGCCCCCATGGTGGCCTGGCCCGCGATTGGGGCCCACCGATCCGCGGGCGGGCCTGTGCCGTGGGGGGCACTCTTTTCCTTCCACCTCGGCCATAGCCTCCGCGATGGCCGATGCGGAAGTGACCCCCCCGCGCATGCGCGGGGATGACATCAGCAGCCGATGACGCTCCCGCACATGCGCGGACTTCCCCCGACGGAGTCCCTTCGGCCCCAGCTGGCGTGGCGCCAAAGGCCTTTCCCGCCGGCCGGCGGCGCGCTAACCACTCCGGTACGGGCCTAGCCCCTCAAGGTGAGGACTTAGCCCCAAAAGCTGCGGAGAAATCCGCACCTTTGGGGCGGCCCGACGCCGGAATACTCGTTGGAATTTAGAAGGATGCCGGGGGATCTTATAGAAACGCATAAAATTATGAAGGGAATAGATAGGTTAGATGTGGGCAGGTTGTTTCCACTGGCGGGTGAAAGCAGAACTAGGGGGCATAGCCTCAAAATAAGGGGAAGTAGATTTAGGACTGAGTTTAGGAGGAACGTCTTCACCCAAAGGGTTGTGAATCTATGGAATTCCTTGCCCAGTGAAGTAGTTGAGGCTCCTTCATTGAATGTTTTTAAAATAAAGATCGATAGTTTATTGAAGAATAAAGGGATTAAGGGTTATGGTGTTCGGGCCGGAAAGTGGAGCTGAGTCCACAAAAGATCAGACATTATCTCATTGAATGGTGGAGCAGGTTCGAGGGGCTTGAAGGCCTACTCCTGCTCCTAGTTCTTATGTTCTGCGGGCAGGGGGGGCTTTGGCGGGGGCACTAGTGAGGGAGTGGTCCGGGGGTGGCGAGGGGCATTACTGGGGGAAAGTATGTGATAGGCCGGGTCCGCGCACGGCCGGCGCCACGTTGTACAGCGCGGTCGCTGCAGGACACCACTGTGCTCATGCACGGCCATGAACCCGTCAATTCGCCGGCCGTATCCACTCTGCGTGGCTGCTAGCCCCCCACCAGACGGTGGATAGGTGCAGCTTTTGCGCCATTTTAACTTTTTCTTAAAATCTTTTTATTGCCATTTTCAAAAATTAGAAACAATCATGTACATCGCTGGCCATGTTCATTTACTGTACAATACAGAAAGATTTGTCTTCTCCTTCCCTTAAATTCTCCTCTATACATTCTGCTGCCCTCTGGCTCGGCGTGTGGTCCCTCCCGTCCCCAGCGCTGTGTTTTATGGCAACTGTTCCCACGCCGGAGTCAGCACTTAGTCTGCAAATCGGAGAATCCAGCCCATGACCTGTCAAGAAGTATATTTCTCAAACTGTGGGTTACTCAAACAACAGTATGGAACTTTCACAATGTCCATGGTACTGCAGATGTACATAGTAATAAGATATAGAATGACCAACTGGAATGTAATCCATTACAAAAGCCAGTCATCACATTCTGGGAAGCACAATCTAGGCATGAGTTACATTGCAATGTTACTTTAAAATCAAATTTAATTCATCAGAGTTTACAAATTGCACCTGCAGCATGAAGCAGGGGGAGAAGTATATATGAAAACAAGACGGAATATGGCCGGTTTTCTCACCAAATAATGGCAGGCTGTTACAAAATCTTCCCTGTGGACCATCCTAGCTTGTTTCAAGGTGACTAGGAGATTTTCAGAGTAACTTTATTGCAGTGTTAATGTAAGCCTACTTGTGACACAAATAATAATAATTATTATTACAGAAGCAGACCTTTTGGCCCATCGAGTCTACTCTGCCATTCAATAAGATCATGATTGAAATGGTATAATAATCCTCAACTCCACTTTCCCGGCTTATCCCATAACTCTTGATTCACTGACTGATTAAAAATCTGTTTATTATTATAACAATGATGAGTGCTTCAATTGTAGATATTTCTGGTCTTTCTTGGTGTTGGGCACTTTGTCCTCCCATTTGATGTCCATAATGTTCCAAATGCATCTCATGATGAACCTGTCCAACTGCCTAATATATCTCGGGTTGGTAGTCCATGTCTCACAGACATACAGGACCACATTTTTATCACAATGGAGAGTTGCTCTGTCATCGCGAAAGTCTCTGAAATGGCCAAAATTTCTAAATCTCGGCCCCAACACGCCATGTTCCATTTTCACAGGGCAGGAGTGGCATGAGGCTGTGGTTCTCACATGAGTAGAGATAATGGAGCTAGCCATTTAAACCACAAGCTGCCTTCACAGAAATGGGATTGTGGTAGGCCAGAAGAGTGAAACTCAGAATGCGCAGATTAGATCAGGTAAGAGGAGATCTGAGCTTGATGGATTCACTTGAATAGCCGGGGTAACCCTTTGGAAAGTAAAAGGTACTCCTTTGGAACTGGTTCTGGGACACCTTTGGGAGAGGTACGGCAGCCATTTGGGGAGCTGAGACACTCATTAGTGAGGTAAGACAACCTTTGGAACTGTTAAATGTAAACATTATTCAGTGTAAAAATCTGGGTCATTGGAGGATAGGTACTAGCACAGCTTTGTACTAGCAGGTTTTGCTGCAAGTTTGATAGCTCGTTTCCTCAGCAGTCTCTTTCATGAACAAGCAAATGGTGAGTCTTTTTTTGACAATCCTAATTGCCACCTCGTTGTCAACATAAACATTCCTGGAGATTGTACTTCTGAGATAGGTGAAGCCATCTGTAGCCTTCAGTGTTGTGCCATAGTTAGCTATAGAAAGTGGGGTACAGACAGAATTTGGTGGTGGTTAGTGGAGCATCTCTGTCTTCCTTAAACTGATGGTTATCCCACAGTCGTTAGCCACTTTTGAAAAACAGTCCATGATCCTTTGAAGTGTGCCACATGGGTACCATCACTGGAAAACAGTAATTCCCATATCTTCATCGCAATGAGCACAGTGGTTAGCACCGTGGCTTCACAGCACCACGGTCCCAGGTTTGATTCCCGGCTTGGGTCACTGTCTGTGGGCCATGTGCCTGTGTGGGTTTCCTCCGGGTGCTCCGGTTTCCTCCCACTATTCCCGAAAGACGTGCTGTTAGGTAATTTGGACATTCTAAAAATTCTCCCAAATAGGTGCCAAAATGTGGCGACAATGGGCTTTTTACAGTAACTTCATTGCAATGTAAGCCTACTTGTGACAATGAAAATTATTGTTAAAAAATTAGTTGAGGATTTCAGTCGTCTCAGGTTGAAGAGATTGCCACCTGTTCTGAATTGGATTCATGTTCCATCGACATTTCCATCAAACGCTCCAGAAAGCATGGTAGCAAAGAATATACTGAAGATCACAGGGGCCATGACACACCCTTGCTTCACGCCACTTATTACGCCAAAGGGGTCTGCATATTCTCCGCAGTCAGTGACTCTGGCAGTCATTCCATTGTGAAACTCCAGTATCAGATTTATAGCTTTATCAGGACACACAAATTTGGTTAAAAGACTTTCCATAAGGTCTCCCTATTTATGTGTCAAAGGATTTCATCAGGTTACAGAGGCACAGTAGAGTCCCATCTATTTTTTGGAGCATTTTTCTTGTATTGCAAATGTCCCTGACTTTCCGGAACCCACTTTTACTTTCTGATTGTACATGTTCCCGTATCTGGTTCACCAGTCTGTTGAGTACAACATTTGCAGGAATCTTACCAGCTATCATGAGTAGCAAGATTCCTCTGTGATTGCCATATACACATTTTTATCCTTGAGTTGCTTTATTCTAATGAATATGGACAGTAACATTAATGGCAAATTCCACAGTAAATAATAGGGACAGTGTAGTGTGGCTTACTAATTTTTTTTAATATGACAAGGGAAAATATTAATTTAAAGTGTTAGTCAGTCTGTTGCATAGACGTTTGTGGAAGCACACTAGGACATGAGTGAGTTTATAATAAACAATTCATACAATATGTCTCTTGCTATTTATCCTCTGAGTCACATTAACTAAATATTAGTTGATGAAAATAAATTCAGAAGCGAAAGAGACTTGGGAGCATTTTTGAAAAAAAATGTATTTTATTACAAACCTGTATCAAAGCCGGTTACAGCCAATAAACGCCCTGGGAAACATACTTCCCAACAATCAACTATACAGTCTGTACAGATTTTTCCCCTTTATCGCCCTCCTTCCCCCCTCCCCCCACGACAAACAGCTCCACAAACACGGTCACAAACATCCCCCACCTTTTCTCAAACACCCCTGCTGAGCCCCTTAACTCATACTTTATCTTCTCCAACCACAGGAAGTCGTACAGGTCACCCAACCTTGCCGCTATCTCCGGTGGCGATGCTGACCGCCACTCCAGCAAAATTCGCCGCTGTACAATCAGAGAGGCGAAGGCCAAGACATCGGCCTTCCTCTTCTCCATGAGCTCCGACTTCTCTGAAACCCCAAATATCGCCACCAAAGGGTCCGGGTCCACCTCTTCCTCTACTACCCTGGCTAAGATCACGAACACTCCCGCCCATCTTCCCAGTTTTTCGTAACCCCAAACATATGCGCGTGATTCGCTGGCCCCCGCCCACACCTCTCACACTCATCTGCTACCCCCTGAAAGAAACCACTCATTCTCGTCTGAGTCATATGCACCCTGTGCACCACCTTAAACTGTATCAGGCTCATCCTTGCACAAGAGCAGGTCCCGTTTACCCTTCGCAGTGCCTCACTCCATACTCCCCAATTGATCTCTCCTCCCAACTCTGCTTCCCATTTTAACATAGAACATACAGTGCCCTATCGAGTCTGCACCTACCTCACTTCCACCCTATTCCCGTAACCCAATAACCCCTCCTAATTTCTCCTATACCCCTCCCTGCTCTCCCAGCCACTTGTATATTTCCCCAATTCTTCCCTCCCCTTCCACATCCGGAAACAGCAGTCGCTCCAGCAGGGTGTATCCCGGCAACCTAGGGAACCCCCTTTCGCGCAAAGTCCCTAACTTGTAGATACCTGAACTCACTACCCCGAGGAAGCTCTACCTCTCCCTTAGCTTTTCCAGACTGGCGAACCCTTCCTCCAAATACAAATCCCTCACTTTGACCAGCCCCACTTCCCTCCATCTCCTGTATACACTATCCATCCCCCCCGGCTCAAACCGATGATTCTCGCACAGCGGCGTTAGCACCGATTTCCCTTCCATCATAAAATGCCTCCTCAGCCAATTCCATATCTTCACCATGGACTGCACCACCGGGCTCCCTGAATACCTACTCGGAGCCATTGGCAACGCTGCTGTCACCATCGCCCTCAAACTAGACCCCTTACATGATTCCTCCTCCATCCTAATCCACTCTACCGCTTCTCCTTCCCACCATCGCTGCACCTTGCCCACATTCGCCGCCCCGTTATAATGAAGTAAATTCGGCAACGCCAGCCCCCCCTGCTAACTTGGGAGCATTTAGGAAAGAGATCAGAGGAATTAGGACAGGACATTTGTTCCTGGGTCCGAAGGAAGTGTGGGCTGGGAACCCATTTGCCAACGGTGGGATTCAGAGTACGATTTTGGATGAGGCGGCCAGTTAAGTTGCCCCCTCCAGGAGACCCATCCAATTAAAGATAGCGAACAGGCTCCTGAGACTGGAGAGCTAATAGGAGCCTGTCCAGCAGTAACATATCAGTAGCCCCATCATAAAGGTAGGCACTGCTGAAGCATACAGGGGGTTGTTAATGGAGACTCCATTCTGGCCACTGGCCACAAAAGGGTTAAATAAGAGGGCTGAAAGAATTAGAGTTTGGATATGAGGGGATAAGCACCCCACCACCCCCCACCCCCTCCCCCATCAACAGTAACGGGCATCGTCTGGATGTGGCTGATCTTTAGAGCAGCATATTCCATATTGAAAGGAGCCTCCCGTTCTGATGTCTACCCAGTCTGACACTGCAATGCTGCCTACGTAGAGAGGATTGAATCCCTGGGTGTTTCCCATGCCTCCTCTCCAAAGCGTCAAACTGCCTTTCAATTTGCTTGTCCGCATGCTGCATTACAAAGCACCAGTTTATCGATAATTTGCCTGTACTGGCTAACTGAACATAGATCGGACAATTTTCATGTTTAAAAGGGGTACCCTTTGGCCCATTTGCGAATTTGCGTGATACACAGTAACAATTATTTTACCAGGATAGCTTTGATGCGCTCTCTTTCTGTATCAAACTTGCATGATGAACAATTAGCTTTTGACTTATTTGCAAGATTGCTGACAAGGCCAAACTTATAGCACATGGAACAAAATGAATCCCGTGTATATTGACCAGGAGAAGGTAGACTTGTGGTATACGGTAGTGGAAAACCCATTAGTGGATTTCTCAACTGGAAAGGGGTGCATTAGACTGTCCTGTCTCAAAAGTGAATTGTAGTGTGGGATGGAGGGTACTAAAGCGTGTAAGAAAATCTTCACACGTGGCTGCAGATTCAAAGAATATTTTGGATATGTATCGGAATGATAGGAGGTTAGGGCTCATTCCTTCAAAAACACGTTTCCCATGGAAACCGATGAAATTTTAGTGGGCCCTGGAACGAGAGGACACCACATGGCTCCACTATCTATTTTGCACACATAGTGTGATTTAAACTGATTTTTATGAGATCTTCCTTTTGACTGCACAAATGACCACAAATCAATGGCGCGATTCTCCGACCCCCCACCGGGTCGGAGAATCGGTGGGGACTGGCGTGAATCCTGCCCCCGCCGGTTGCCGAATTCTCCAGCACCGGATATTCGGCGGGGGCGGGAATCGGGCCGCGCCGGTTGGCGGGCCCCCCCGCGCGATTCTCCGGCCCGGATGGGCCGAAGTCCCGCTGCCAGAATGCCTGTCCCGCCGGCGTGGATTAAACCACCTTTTGAACGGCGGGACAAGGCGGCGCGGGCGGGCTCCGGGGTCCTGTGGGGGGCGCGGGGCGATCTGGCCCCGGTGGGGGCCCCCACGGTGGCTTGGCCCGCGATCGGGGCCCACCGATCCGCGGGTTGGCCTGTGCCGTGGGGGCACTCTTTTCCTTCCGCCTTCTCCACGGTCTCCACCATGGCGGAGGCGGAAGAGTCTCCCTCCACTGCGCATGCACGGGGTGCCGTGAGCGGCCGCTGACGCTCCCGCGCATGCGCCGCCCGGCAATGTCATTTCCGCGCCAGCTGGCGGGGCGGAAATCAGTCCGGCGCGGGGGATAGCCCCTCAACGTTCAGGCTCAGCCCCCCAAGATGCAGAGGATTCCGCACCTTTGGGGCAGCGCGATGCCCGACTGATTTGCGCCGTTTTTGGCGCCGGTCGGCGGACATCGCGCCGATACCGGAGAATATCGCCCCTGATCAGTTCGCGCTGTCTTCAAATGGATAACAAAATTGACTAAATTAACTATTCTACATAAAGGAACACCACTCAAACATTTCACTCTTGCTTGTGGCGAATGATAAAGATTCATCTCTTTCAAAATCAACAATAAGATTTTAAAACTGGTAAATTCTACTTTTCTATATCTGGCATAATTCATTTTAAAAATTGCTATTTCTTTTGCCAAAATCAGAATCTGTCATGAAAATAAACATCAATAAATTACAGCCTTGTCATAATATCTACTCATGTATATACTGAAGTGCAGACAGGCAGTGATTGACATACAGGACGACCAATAAGCACACAACACAGTGAAGCCAATTACCAGACAGGACACTACCAGGTGCTTTTCACAGTAACTTCATTGAAGCATAAGCGATTATTATTATTATTACCACTATAAAGCCAGAGGGCACTAAGTTTCCCGCTCTCTCTGGACCCAGCCACTGAGACAGTCATAGAGTCCACGAGCTAGCCAGTGCAAACACCATACGGTAGCTAGTAAGTCTGGTCAGGCTAATACAAGGTCTCTAGTCAGTTCAGTATAGTGTCGACCCACACCTGAACATGTATATCAGTTCTATCATTGAATAAAACAGTGTTGGATTTTCTCCAGTGTTAGACGTCTGCTTCTAGCTTCCCTGCATCAAGTGCAGTCCACATCGAACCAGTCAGCCTAACACATCATGGTACAGGAGTGATACTGATATTGACGGACCTTCCTCGAGTGAATCAGCATTGACCAGCAAGCAGCCATCCGGTGAAATGGAAAACATCCAGTCTCCTCCGCAGCTCTGCATCTCCGGCGACCTCGACGCCAATTGGAAGATCTTCAAGCCTCCGACCTCGAAGCCGCATTGGATGCCAGAAAGATTGCGCTATTCCTCTCAACAGTGGGGGACCACACCATCCGCATCTACAACTCCCTTACGTTCGCTGAAGGCGAAGACAAAACGAAATTCAAAATAGTCCTGTTGAAGTTCGACAGCCACTGCGACATTGAGGCAAATGAGAGCTTTGAACGGTACGTTTTCCAGCAGAGACTTCAGGGTAAGGATGAACCTTTTCAGCCCTTCTTGACCCATCTCCGCATCCTAGTGCAGTCATGTAACTATGACTCGACGGCTGATTCCATGATCCGGGATCAGATCATTTACAGGGTCCACTCCGACTCCCTTCGGCAGCAGCTCCTGAAAGTCAAACTGTTGACCCTCCCTGTCGCTATCGAGACGTGCGTTGTCCATGACTATGCTAAGAATCATTACTCCCACATCAGGGCGGCAGAAACTGCGAAGCTGGCCTCCCATGAGGCAGAACGGGTGCAGATCATTGCACAGATGCAGGGCCTGAGCATCGAGGAGAGTGGCTGTTTTGCGCGCTTTCCCAGGGTCCCTGCGCAGGACCGAGTGGACGACGAGGCCGACAATCCGACTGCGCAGGTGCGTATGTCGACCAACTGCACTGCGCATGCGCGATGGCGCATGGAACGCGCTGACGTCGGCATCATGACGTGTCCGAATTGTGGCTCCGCCCATTTAAGGTGGCAATGTCCGACAAAAGGACGCCGGTGTCTACAGTGTGGCAAGCTTGGCCACTACGTAACCCTTTGCAGATCTGCTCCACTGCTCAGCAGCCAGCTATCCCAGCTGCGGCGCAGAAGTGTCTGCTCAATACAACAAGGCCAGATTCCGATCACGACAGCCCAACAGACCCTGATGCTGAATGCCTCAAGTCCCCGCTCCGGGTGGGCATCATAACTACACATGCGCTGCCTTCCACCACAATGGCGCAATGCCTATCCTCCTCAGTGTGGATCCTGATGACGAGTGGTGTGCTGTCCTCACAGTTAATGAGGCTCGCATCCGGTTCAAACTCGACACCAGCGCATTGGCGAACCTTATCTCAAAATCCGACCTCGACACCATCCGCGCCAGACCAAGCATTCTTCCACCGGCCTGCCAGCTCCTTGACTACAATGGCAATGCCATAGCTGCCAGTGGCTCGTGTCAACAAGGCGATCAAGGCAACGCTGCGGTTTGAAATCGTCGGGCCAGACAGAGCATCCCTGCTCGGTGCTCGTGTCTGCAAGCTCCTGAACCTGGTTCAGCGCGTCCACACCATGTCATCATCACCGGCGACAGCCTCACCTGATGGTAACTTGCAAGCTGACATAGATGACATTATCACAGCGTATTCGATGGGATGGGCACGCTCCCATACCGATATAAAATCCTGTCAATGTTAAAGTCACTCAGACTAATGTTCAATCATTCAAAGAAGTAGCTATTTTTCTTAAGTCAAGTGGAGGCATGCTGAATACCATTTGCCTACCAGAAATTACTCAACCTCGTTGGGCAAGTTCAAGATTTGTAATGTGATTTGTAGCTGTTGGTAAACTCATAACATGTTGAGCTAAGCTCTCATAATTAAAGAAACGGAAACTTACCACAAATGACAGGAAGCTGAGAAACAAAGAATGATTTTTTGGGGTTTGAGTTACAGTGATCTCGCTATAGATATCAGACTTGCCAGTAGAATTGACTGTCTAATTGGTTTAAAGCTTGTAATGACTAGTTTCACAATAAATGCAATATGAGTGTAGCTCAAAAACAGATCTTTTCAGCTTATTCAGAACGGTTATAGTTGCTTAGAATTATACTAATCTGACACAAATAGGCAGGATTTTCCAGACCCCCGTGGGTTTTTTCTGGCGGCAAAGGCGGCTTGTCATTGGCCTGTGGCTGGGTCTTCCAGCCGTGCCAAGTCTGTGGGGTTTTGTGTGGCTCGCCAACCCCGACACCAGAGAACCCACTGCGGGGGGGGGGGGGGGGGGGGGGGGGCGGTCACATACAAAATCCCATAGTTTTCCTGCACCCCCTCAAACAACCGACTCATCCTGGACTTCATCAGGTGCGCCCTATGCACCACCTTTAATTGTATTAATCCAAGTCTCGCACACGAGGTTTGAGGTATTCACCCTCCGCAACATCTCACACCACAATCCCTCCTCCAGTGCCACTCCTCCTCCCACTTGACCTTAACATCCACCAACCACACTGAGTCCTCCTCTAGACTCCTCCCGTAAATCACCGAGATGAACATCCCTTCAACCCCATCACCGACAACACCCCCTCCAACAACCAGGAGGGCAGTGTCACCGGAAACGTCGGGAAAACCTTCCATGCAAAATCTCGCACCTGCATATACCGAAAGGCTTCCCTCCGTTGAATCCCAAACGTCTCCGCCATTTCTCCAAGCTTGCGAACCACCCTTCCAGAAGTAAGTCCTTTAATTCCACCCCCTCTTGCTCCTCCCAGCCCTTAAACGTGGCATCCAACCCCCGGTTCAAACAAATGATTCTCTCCGATTAGATTCAACTTCGACCTCGCCCCTAACTTAAAATGCTGCCGATATTGTCTCCATATCTTCAGTGTGGCCACCACCACCAGACTACTGAAATATTTCCCTGGGGCAAACGGGAGTGGTGCCATTGCCAGCACCCGCAACCCTGACCCCCCTACAGAGCCTGCCACCATCCTCACCCACATTGCCTCCTGCTCCCTACACCAACCTTGCACCTTTGTGGCAGTCGGCGCCCAATAATATTACATCAGATTCGGCAGAGCTAAACCCCCTGACTGTTGCCCTCACTGAAGCACCAATTTCCAAACTCTCACTACCTTATCTGCCCAGACAAACAAAATAATCAACCATTCCACCCCCACAAAAAATGCTTTTGGCATGAAGATGGGTAAACACTGGAATAAAAATAAAACCGCAGCAAGACATTTATCTTTACCGACCGTATCCGGCCCGCCACTGTCAGGGGGAGGGTGTCCCACCTCAACAGATCCGCCTTGTCCCTGCCCACCAGGCTTGTAAAATTCAATTTATAGAACCGGGCCCAATCTCGTGCCACCTGCATCCCCAGATACCTGAAGTGAGTAGTAGCCACATGAAACGGCATTCCCACAAAGCCCGCTCCCTTCCCGGTGGGGAAACCAAAAAGCATTCGCTCTTCTCCAAATTTCATTTGTATTGAATCCCCAAAAAGCCCCAAATCTCTTGAGCAGCCCCATTATAACCCCACCGTAGGAACTGGGTTGGAAATATACAACAAAAGTTTGTCGACATACAGGGACACCTTATCCACTTATCCAAGCTCCTCAGAGAAATGGCCAAGAGCTCTGTCGTCAGCCCAAACAAAAGGGGGGGGGCATTGGACACCCCTGTCCCATTCCCCTATGCAGCTGGAAATATCCAGACTTCACTTCATTCAGATGAACACTCACCTTCGGATCATGAGATAACAATTTGATCCACGCCACCAACTTAGGCCCAATCCCAAACTGTTACACAACCACAAACAAATAACTCCACTCTACCCGATCAAACGCCTTTTCTGCATCTAATGTCACCATCATCTATGCAACCCCCTTCTAATGGAGAGTGCACCATGTTTACCAACACCACACATTCGAGAATAACTATCCCTTCCCAAACCCCGTCTGATCCTCCCCAACCACCTGCAGGAGGCACTCCTTCAGCCTAAGTGACAACAGCAAGAAACTGGACATCCACATTTAACAGAGATATTGGGATATTGGCTGATAAGATTCACACTCCACTGGGTCCTTATCTTTTTTTAACGAAAGCAAAATAGATATCAGTCCCATCATCTCCAGAAGCGCCCCCCCTAGCTACCACATCCTCAAACTTCTCCACCAACAACGGTGCTAGCCTGCCCGAAAACTTATAAAATTCCACCAGGATCACATCCGGCCCTGGTGCTTTACCTGTTTGCATTTTCCCTATCGCCGTCAACCTCCTCAATCCCCACTGGCTTATCCAGCCCTGCCCTATCCTCCTCATCCACTGTGCCCCCTTCAAAACTCCCTAATATCCGACTCAACCCCCAGGGGATCCGATGCAACTCCTCAAATACCCTATTCACCTGCTCTTGCGCCATCACCAGCCCGTTCACCATCCCGGACCTGAACAATCTTCAGAACGACCGGCTGCCGGTGGAGCTGTTCCACCAGCAAGGGACTGGCCTTCTCCCCATACGTACACCGCACCCTTTGCCCACCTCAACTAGCATACCCAGTGGACAAAAGGTCAAACTGTGTCTGCAGTTCCTTTCTACTGGCCAAAAGTTCCAGAGTGAGATCTTCCGCATACTTCCTATCAACTTCCAAAATTTTGTGTTGCCTCCCTATCCACCTGTGCCTTATACGAGATGATTACTACCCCCTTCAATTCATCCCATACCACCAACGGCGAGACCTCCCCATTTTTATTAAACCTCACATAATCGTCAATCACCTTTGCCACGCTCACACAAAACCCCCATCTGCAAGAAGCACCACATGCATCCTCCAAGCCGGCCTCCATGCTGGCCTCCAAGCCGGCCTCCATGCTGGCCTCTTCTCCAAGGTGACATCCGCCAGGTGAGGAGCACGATCTGAAGTGACAATCGCCGAGTATTCCGCTTTCCTCACCCCCGACAACAACGGCCTCCGTATAATAAAGAAATCAATCCCCGAGTTTACATTATGCACTGGTGAAAAAAAAAACACTCTCTACCCCCTGGATGCAAATATGGCCACAGGTCTGTTCTCCTTCCATCTCCTCCATGAACGCTGCCAACACTCTCGCCGTGTCCCCCACCCCCACCCCTCCCCCCAAAGGGGTCAACGAGCCATCTTTGGATGCAACACTGTGTTTAAATCCCCACCGAACATTAACTGATGCGCGTCCAAGCCCAGGATGGCCCCCAACATCTTCATAAACCCTACATCATCCCTATTCAGGGCATACACGCCAACAAACTCCACCAACCCCCCTCCAAAGTGCCCGAAATTATAAAGTATTTGCCCTCCTGTGGTGCCACCACATTCTCCATCTGAAACCGACCTTTCTTATCCACCACTATCGCTACCCACCGGGCCCCGCTATCAAAGCCCGAGTGAAACTCCTGGCTCACCTAACCTTTCCGAAGCCTAACCTGGTCTTTCACCCTCAGATGGGTCTCCTGCAGCAGCATCACATCGGCTCTCAAGCTCTTCAAATGCGAAAAGGCTCTCACCTGCTTTACGGGTCCACATAACTCCCGCATGTTCCAGGTTACCATTCGGACTAGGGGTCTCTCACCTCCCCCACTCCTATCAGCCATGACCGCCCCGCGGGGCATACCCGCCCCCCCGCCAACTTCTTCGGCCCACCGTCCATCTAAAATGGCCCCTGGCCTCCCCCACCAATGGCACCAAACTCTGCCCCTAGTCACCATCAACCAACTACCCCTCCCTCCCAGAAACCCCCCAACCACTTCCTTTCGAAATCGCTCCTCTCTGCCTGCATGGTCCCCATTCCCTCCAAAATTCACACCTCTGAGGCCAGTCGAAACCTGTCCATGCTACTCCTCCCCCATCTCTCTCCCGTTCACTAGCCAACTTAAGTTTGCTGGTGAAGAGACCTCTGCCAGCGCTTCCTCCCCCCACATACCTTACACAAAAGACAACAGAACCCTCCCCACCAACAACCAGCCCTTTTAAACATCCAAGCACGTTGAACACAAAACCCAACACATTCCAAACTCAGTTCAGTCCCAATCTTCCAGCCCTCATGAATTTCTCCGCCTTTGCAAAGTAATCGTCCTTGGAGTTATACGTATCCCTCAGCTTCACTGGGTAGACCACCCCGAATCACACATCACTCACGTAAAGCACTGCATTAACCTTGTTAAAGCTAGCCGGCTTCTTGCCAGCACCACCGTGATAATAATAACAATCTTTATTGTCACAAGTAGGCTTAGATTAACACTGTAATGAAGTTACTGTGAAAAGCCCTAGTCGCCACACTCCGTCACCTGTTCAGGTACACAGAGGGAGAATTCAGAATGTCCAAATTACCTAACAGCACGTCGTTCGGGACTTGTGGGAGGAAACCGGAGCACCCGGAGGAAACCCACGCAAACATAGGGAGAACGTGCAGACTCCGCACAGACAGTGACCCAAGCTGGGAATCGAACCTGGGACCCTGGAGCTGTGAAGCAACAGTGCTACCCAAGATGCGGTCTCACCAATGTCCTGTATAATTGACACATAACATCCTTACTTTTATGTTCAATTCCTCTAATAATAATGGGTATCAGTCCATTAGATCTCTTAATTATTTGCGGGAGCTGCGTACTAACTTTACCTCGTCTTAAAATTCTCATCTAGTCCTGGTGACTTACCAACTTTAAGTACAGCCAGCCTCGATAATACCTCCTCCTGATCAATTTGAAACTCATTAAGTATCTCCAATGGGATCTTGCGAGATGTCGCGATCTGGATTCCGTCCATTGTGGGTTGAGACACTTTGGAATTCTCCTCCTCAAAAGGTGGTTGAGGCAAAATCTTTGAATATCTTCAAAGCAGAAGTAGATTTATTTTGGATAAGCAGGGAAGTGAAAGATTATTCAGTGTAGGCAGGAATGAGGACTTGAGGTTAAAATTAGATCAGACATTGTCTTATTAAATGGCAGTGCAGGCTCCAGGGCCCGAGAGGCCTACTGCTCCTCATCTGTACGTTCGCATGTATGTTATAAAACAAGAAGAGAGTGGAGAATGTAACCATTTCCAATTGGACATAATTAATAGAAGTGCTGAAGCACATTTCCTTACAGTGAGATTCCGTACCTGTGCAACCAACGTGGACTGACAGGATATGATTATTTCCATAAAAGCAGCTAAGGATAAAAGTATCTTGTATGTGTTGATGCATAATCACAGAAATTCTGGAGATTCTCTTACTGGTTTACCTTTGCCACTGACAGTGGATGGAGCAAGGCTTTTGCCCCTGCCCGTTAGTCTGTAAACAATATATCTCAAAAACTAATGGACAGATTTCAGTAATTAATGGAACACTGATAGAACAACTAATGTGTCTTTGGTAAAGTTGCACTTCTAGATCTTGGATATTTTAAAAAGCGTTCCTCAATATTGTGAAATTGGATAAATTGACATGCATTCAGAATGTTATTGATTGTTTTAGAATGTTGTGGATTGTTTCAGCTGCTGTAGTGGAATTTGTCACAACTGTCAAAATGTGAGCAGAGTTTTCAGAGCAGGTAATTGGATGTGGATTGGACTGAAGTCTCTCAGTGAGCTGGAGGTTCTTAAAAAAAAAAGATAATTTTTTTCAGCTTTATAAGTACAAAGCATCAACCAGGCAGAGAAAGACCTCAAGGAGGAGATATGTAATTGAATAACATTGAATTAACACATAATTGTGGACGTATAGCTCCACTGAGTGTCCTCTTCAATTGTTCAACTCAATGACCACAAATGATTTTGAGACCAAGGAGGGGATTTTCCACGCCTCCCGAGGCATCTTTCTTGGTGGTGGGAGGTGGCCTGCCCTTGGCAGGCAGCAGAATCTTCTGGTCCCACCATTAATTCACCCCTCGCCACTGGTGAGCTGTTGGCGGAGCTGGATGTTACTGCCTGGAACATCGGTGGGAAAACTGCACCCTATTAGTGTAGTTTACGTGTAATTGGAGAAAATCCCAGCTCAGAAACCTGCCGGAAAATCAAATGACTGGTAGTTCTCTTGTCCCAGCAGTGGTGGCCAGCACTGGAACTGCTCCAGAAGGGGACATGCAATGATGGAGCAGGATGGTCAGGGAAGGGGAAGCTCAGGGCAGCGAGGAACTGTGTGGTGAGGGGTGCACTCTGAAGACCACAGAGGACCCAAAAAGGAAAGTATCCTCCCTTATGCTGATTTCATTTGGTAGGCTGGATTCTTGGCTCCGGTCTCCCTTGGCGCAATTAAAATCCCAGCGACAATAAGAAGACTCTCTCAAGCGACCATTTATTGGGCACTTCTGGGCCTCAATCTGCCCATAGGCAAGCGGGCCTTCCCCAGCACCAGAAATCACAGCACGGATTCGGCTTCTGGTGGGGGAAGAGAGCAGTCGCGGTTAGAAGAGCTCCTGAGGGGGGAACACAGTTGCATCCTATTCCCCGAGGAGAACTCACACCTAAGCGCGCAAACTTGCTCGACTGGGCCCCAGCACAGCAAGAGAGTGCGGAAGAAGAGGAGCGGCGACCCGGACTGCAAAGTCGGAGACCTGAGCACTGGTGAGTGGAGCGAGCCACAAAGAGAGAGGACCCCACCCGCTCTCCGTCAGCGACCACGAGGTGAGTGGCGACACAACGAGGGACTCCCATCCCGACTAGAAACTTCTCTCTCGCCCTCCTGACCCGGTGAGAGGAAAGGGGGAAGAGAAGACGAAAAGAAAGGAAGGGAACCAACCAGAAACCAAAACACAACCGGACAAACAAAGAAAGCCAAACCTGAAACCTGAGGCAGACCAGACCCAGCGAGAGCAGAGGAGCGGGGGAAGGGAGAGCAACCTCAGGGTAAGGGACAGCAGTGTGGAGGGAGAGGGAGAGAGAGAGACAGATGGCTGGAGGAAAGAAAAATACCAAAGTGAAGGGATGGCGAGACGCAAGAAGCAGCAGCAGCGAGGGAAAAGCGCAGGAGCAGTGGACGCGCAGGCAGATGGCCCCACGAGACGAGACGGAGGTTCGGGCGAGTCTGGAAGGGAAAAGGACGGCGGACCAAACAGCGGAGTGGGAGCAGGAGGCAGTGACCAGCATCCCTCCCGCACAGGGGGAAGAGTGGAGAAATGTGCTAACAAAGGAGTTAAACACTACAAAGGAGGTGCTCAGGACGGAGCTCCACACGATGATGAAGGAGGTGCTGGCGGAGACAACGCACAAAATGCAACAGACCATCAAAGGCCTGGGAAGGAAAGTGGAGGTGCAGGAGAAAGCGATCCTAGAGTTGGAGAGGGCCACCTCGGACCAGAGCGGCAGAGTGATAGCTCTGGAAGCCAAGGTGATAAGGTTGGTAATGTCCCAGGGGAGCCTAAGGGGGAAAGTGAAGGACAAGGAAAATAGGTCCAGACGGCAGAACATTAGAATAGTGGGCCTGCCAGAGAGGATAGAGGGCAGAGACCCAACAGGCTACATCATCCAAATGTTGGGCAAGCTAGTGGGAAGGGAGGGATTCCCAAACCCCCAGAACAGACAGGGCACACAGGTCTCTCCGACCCAAGCCCAAAGCAGGGGAGAAACCCAGAGCGATTATCGCAAAGCTACACCGATTCCAAGACCGTGAGAAAATCCTAAAGTGGGTCCGGCAGATGAGATCAAGTACATGGGAAGAGAAGAACATAAGGATGTATCAGGACATTGGGGCGGACCTGGTCAAAAAAAGGGCTGAGATCAACAGGGCAAAATGGGCACTCTACAAAAGCAAGGTGAAATTTGGCATGTTATTCCTGGCCAGACTCTGGGTAACATTTAAGGGGAAAGAGCTGGATTTTAACGCCCCAGAAGCGGCTGATACGTTCGTTAGATCGAACAAACTGGGATAGGAAGAGCCGCAACCGCAATGAAAGCCACGGGGATGGAAAAGGAAGGGAAAATCAGAACAAAGAGCGGAGGACAGCTGTACGGCCAAGGTTCCTCTTCCTGTTTAGATCCATTCTGATCTTCATCCCCAAGGCCTTTTTCCAAAACTTAGACAGTCTTATCATGGCGTTTGTGTGGGGGGTAACAAGAACAGAGAAAAGTACAGTACAGGAACAGGCCCTTTGGCCCTCCAAGCCTTCGCCGACCATGCTGCCCGTCTAAACTAAAATCTTCTACACTTCCTGGGTCCGTATCCCTCTATTCCCATCCTATTCATGTATTTGTCAAGATGCCCCTTAAATGTCACTATCGTCCCTACTTCCACCACCTCCTCCGGCAGCGAGTTCCAGGCACCCACTACCCTCTGTGTAAAAGAATTTGCCTCGTACATCTACTCTAAACCTTGCCCCTCTCACCTTAAACCTATGCCCCCTAGTAATTGACCCCTCTACCCTGGGAAAAAGTCTCTGACTATCCACTCTGTCTATGTCCCTCATAATTTTGTAGACCTCTATCAGGTCGCCTCTCAACCTCCGTCGTTCCAGTGAGAACAAACCAAGTTTATTCAACATCTCCTCATAGCTAATACCCTCCATACCAGGCAACATCCTGCTAAATCTCTTCTGCACCCTCTCTAAAGCCTCCACATCCTTCTGGTAGTGTGGCGACCAGAATTGAACACTATACTCCAAGTGTGGCCTAACTAAGGTTCTATACAGCTGCAACATGACTTACCAATTTTTATACTCAATGCCCCGGCCAATGAAGGCAAGCATGCCGTATGCCTTCTTGACTACCTTCTCCACCCGTGTTGCCCCTTTCAGTGACCTGTGGACCTGTACAGCTAGATCTCTCTGATTGTCAATACTCTTGAGGGTAAGAACCCGAGAATTCCCAAACCGGCACTGCAAAGAAGGAAAATCAAAGAGGGCTTGGCCTTACCAAACATACAATACTACCACTGGGCAGCAACGGCAGAAAGAGTGAAGGGATGAGTATAAGAACCCGACACAGATTGGGTATAAATGGAGGAGGCATCCTGTAAAGGAATGACCCTCCGGGCCCTTGCTACAGCAGCACTCCCATCCTCTTCAACGAGATGCACAACAAGCCCAGTGGTAGCGGCCATGCTGAGAATGTGGACCCAGTTGAGACAACATTACGGGATAACTAAAATGTCCCCCACGGCCCCCATCTGCGGCAATCACAGATTCCCCCCAGCCATGCGAGATACCACCTTCATAAGATGAAGGCGGGATGGGGCACACTGACGGTTGGGGACTTCTTTTTAAAAAATAAATTTAGAGTACCCAATTAATTTTTTCCAATTAATGGACAATTTTAGTGTGTTCAATTCACCTACCTTGCACATCTTTGGGTTGTGGGGGCGAAACCCACGCAAACACGGGGAGAATGTGCAAACGCCACATGGACAGTGACCCAGAGCCGGGATCGAATCTGGGACCTCGGTGCCGTGAGACTGCAGTGCTACAACTGCGCCACCGTGCTGCCCTTCAGTTGGGAACTTCTACGTAGGGCGTAGACTAGTGACACTGGACGAACTGACAAGGAAGTGGAAACTAGCAAATTGAAACACCTCCAAATAAAACACTTCCTCCGCAAAGAGACAGTAGGGTCCCCCGGGTCCCCAGAAAGCACACTACCAGAGGACCTGATAGGCACAAGCAGCGAGAAGGGGGGGACTATGTGGGAAAATATACAGATAACTACTGGTCAGAGCTCGAACACGACTGGACGAGACCAGACAAAATGGGAGGACGAACTGGGGACAGAGGTAGAGTGGGGACTCTGGAGCGAAGCACTGAGCAGGGCTAACTCCACCTCCTCCTGCGCAAGGCTAAGTTTAATGCAGCTAAAAGTGGTGCACAGAGCGTACCAGACCAGAACCTAAATGAGCAGTTACTTCTCGGAGGTGGAGGATAAATGTGAACGGTGCTAGAGGTTCCCGGCCAACCACACCTACATGTTTTGGACTTGCCCCAAACTTGCGGGGTTCTGGACAGCCTTCTCCGAGGCAATGTCCAAGGTTGTGGGGGTGAGGGTGAAGCCATGCCCAATAGTGGCAATCTTCGGGGAATCGGAGCAGCCAGAGCTACACATGGGGAAGGGGGCTGATGCCCTTGCTTTCGCTTCCGTAATCGCACGCCGGAAAATCCTGCTCGGCTGGCGATCAGCAGCACCACCCACAGCTGCAGACTGGCTGGCAGATCTTTTGGAATTTCTCCACCTGGAGAATCCACCTGCCATCCGAGGGTCGGAGGAAGGCTTCCAGGATACTTGGGGGCAGTTTGTCAGCCTGTTCCAAAACCTGCTCGAGGCCAGCAACGAGGAGTAAGTTAAGAATGAAAAAAACAAGACAGGAGAGGAACCAAAGGACTGCACTTCGGAGGGTTGGAGGGTGGGGGGGGGGGAAGGAAGGTGGGGAAACCACAAGTGAAGAGGAGGGGTGCTGAAACCAAAGGGGGGGGGGAACTATAGACCGATCCAGAGGGCAACGAAATGTATATAGAGTCAGTTAAATGAAGGACAAGATAAACCTATCTGTGCAATAAAGTAAATTAGTATGGGCAAGAAAAATATAAGGTATAACATAACAACTGTTTAGAGATATGAGAAATGCTAATAAAAAGATTTCCAAAAAAAAAAAAAATCACAGCACGGTGGGCAGGGCAGATAATTGGTGGACACGGCACCACTCCCATGGCACCCAGTTTTACAGAAGCCACTCCAGCAACTACCACCTCACCCCCAGGTACCATAAAATTACGGCCATCATATTTGGAGTTTCACTTGACCCTATTTTAACTCCATGTATGTGAATGGGATTGAATTAGTTAAAATTGGGTCCGCGGTACTCCATAAAACATTATTGCAAAATAAATGAAAGTGAAAAAGCAGCTAATTTAAGTTCAGTGAAGTTTGACAATCAGAACATTTTGCAATGAATCATAAACTAAAAACCAGATGTAAAGCTGACAATTACATTAAAAAGCTTGCAATCCTGAAAATGTTCTTTCCTACAGCTAAGTGAAGCTAACATTTTTCAAAGTGTAATTACGAGTTTCAGTGTAAGAACTATAGTTCAATTCCTTCCAACTTGGAGACACTGGTTTTCTTTGATCTTTGAACCACATTCCACTGTTTCGTCTGCCTGAATCAAATAAAGATTAACATTCAGATTTTACTACAAGCAGGTAGTAATTAGTGGAATACTTCCACTATAAGTTATAATTTAAAAGCAGATACTTTTAAAGATGCATATTAGCCAGGGGCTGCAGAGTAAGGGGCAATAATCAATCTCAAACTAATTTGACTCTGGTGGCTGGCATGAACACAAAATATTTGTAGAAATTGGAGTATACAAAAGTTAGATTACAACTTGCCACAATCCAATGGGTGCTGCAAAAACCCTGCCTCAGCTAACCTGTGTCTCAGTCTAAGAACCAGCCAGCAAGGGAGAAAGCCCACAAGGTTCCCCATTTGTTTTTGATTCCAGGTACCATCCCAACTCCATCATTAGCTCCAGTTTGCATCTTCCCATGTATCAGAGCCACACCTCTGAAACGTACAACTGCTGCAAGAGATTTGAACCTAAAAATTCCACAGACCTTGGGGTAGAGAGGAAGTACAGTGGGGCAAGACTCCTGTCTGCTGTTTTGCAGTGCTGCCTATACCATCCCAAATCCTGGGAATGGGTTCATTGCAATATTCTGGGTGGATGTCCACATCTGGAGTAGACAGGAGTCAGAGCTGCATCCTTCAAAGAGGAACCTGAAGCATGATACAAGCCCCAAAAATACAGTGGTTCATTTTCTGCAAGGAATCAAAGAGTAACTTTATAATAATCTACACCCACATTTATGGCTTACATTTCAGGCATGAGAATCTGTGCGCCAGCAGTGTGAATTAAACCTATTCTAGAGTGCTAAGCAATTGATGTGAAGCCCTGCCAGAAGACAAAAGATCTTCAAGATACAAGCTCATATGATTCATGGTCCAACAATTTAAAAGACATATGATCTTGTAAATTCTTTGTTTCCCAAGTACAAATGCAGTGCCTTGTGTGAGACTGAGCCACATTTACCAACAAGTTCTCACATTCAATCTGGGGTCAGTGAAGAGTTAGCTGACTCTGCCAGGCAGCAGAAAAAATGAAACAAAACCAGAATATACAAGATACATGAAACAGTCTGTTTTGTTCCCTGTGTGGTAGGTAACTTGTGCTACTCAATCCTTGGTTAGTGATGAGGTATTCTGAATCTCGATGAAGAAGATTCGAACTCTTCCAGTAGTAACAAAAGGTTTATTGAGTAACTACAACAATATTTACATGAGTTCTTTACTTTAACTTTAATACTAGTGATACGGTTAACAAGATCTAACTATGGTAACTGTACGTAACTCCACTGGCCACCTAAACTAGTCTGCTGTTGCTATGATCACAGTGCACCCAAGAGAGAGAGAGAGACCCAATGTGGCTGCCCTTTATACCCCTGTTGGTCCGGCCCTCTAGTGATCATGTGATGCTACTGATTACACAGTAACCCCTTGTGCACATGCACATATAGGGATCACCACATCCCCTTTTTTCCGTGTTACATATTTTCTGTATGTTGTAAAGAAAATTGAACAAACATAATGGATGCAGTTTGCAAAGGCATTACATAAAATCAATGAGTTAGTCCGTCAAATGTTAATACGTCTAGTATCTTAAGGTTTTTTTTTGCTTGCGTGAAATAGGTAGACAAATGATGTTATGTACAAGTTGTGATGATCTTGACGAGTATACAAAGCCAATTAATATTTATGAGTCCAATCTTAATCAAAAAAAAAATGTTTTGTGAGTCCATACTTTATGAGTTTGTTCGGTCGAGTTGCTTTCTTCTTCTGTTGTTGAAGTGGTGATGTGGATGTTGTTAATTCTTTGTGAACGTCATCAGTGTTCCTGTGTTTAAGTAACCAAGAAGTCAGGAATTTGAATGGTCGAATCACTTTGTTGCCTGATTTATGCTTTTTCTTTCTATGCTTGTGGTAGCGATTCTGTGTTACATTTTTGTTGTCTGACCTGGACTTTTTCCTGTGTTTGTGGTGATGATTCTGTATGTCATCTTTGTTGTCTACCTGGACTTTTTCTTGTGTTTGTGGTATTGATTCTGCATGTCATCTTTCTTGACAGCTGGTTTGCTTGTTTGTTGTGGAGCAAATGTGAATTTGTGAGATTTGTTGCCATGCCAGCGATTTGCAGTGTGCTGTGGCATTGTCCTTCATGTGCAGAGTTGTACCATGTTGTACAGGTCATTGTTTCATTGTTGTTGTTTCTGTCTTGGTCGTTTTAGTTGTCGTTCTTGCTGTTGTCGTTCTTGTTGTTGTTTTTGTCATGCTTGTTGTTTCTGTTTTTGTTGTTTTCGCTGTTGTTCTTGTTGTTTTTCTCATCGTGCTCGTTGTTTCTGTTTTTGTTATGCTTCTTGTTGTGTTTGTTGTTGTTTTTGTTGTTGTGCTTGTAGTTTTACTTTGCTGTCATTGTTCTTGTTTCTACAGCGCTTCGTGTTGTTGTTGTTGCTCTTGTTGCACTGCATGTTGTTTACGTTGTTGCTGTTGCACTCAATGGGTGTTCCGTTTGGATGATGTGAGTCATTGTCACAGTTATTGGTGTCAGTGTCCTTTGTGGTATCTGTTACATTGAGCGTTTCATCTTGCGAATTGTGAGAATGATCTGATGTTGCATTGATGTTGGTGACATCAGTCATTTGTGGTGGATTTGATTCCTCTGCTTTGCTTCCTTGGAACTTCTCTTCTAGATTCATTTCTGATTCACTTGAATCATCTGTAATCTCTTTGTGCTCCTCTTCTGGAGTTATTTTGGTTCATTTGAATCACCTTTGGTTTCTTGGTGCTCCTCTTTTGGAGTCAATATCTTCGCGATTTCTATTAACGTGGTCTCTCCGGACTCTTGGTGCTTCTCTTCTCAGAGTCAAAATCTGCAGTATTTCTATTGAGGTGGTCTCTCTGGACTCATGAGTAGCTGTCCTCTGATTATTGAGTGTTTCTGTGCAGACGAGCTGAGATATGTCAGTCTCGCTGTGATCCTGCACATCCTATATGGGAATTGTGATTTATTTGTCACTTGTCTCCCATATAGTGGGTAGACATTCAGTGTCTTCTTGTTGGTTAAATGAGTTGGGTCGACTTTCATAGTCTTCTTCTGGTGGCTCAAATAAGCTTGATAGATCTTCATGGTCTTGTTCATGCATGGCGTTCGCTATGCAATGTTTGCTTGCTTCCATTTTTGAGTCTGTCACCGAGCTGTCTGTGGATGCTTGCGTCACTCTCTTTGTGGAGGCTTGCGTCGTTCTCTTTGTGGAAGCTTGCATTGCTCTCCCTGTGGAGTCTTTCATCGCTCTCTCTGTGGAGTTTTTCAACGCTCTCTCTGTGGAGTCCTTCATCGCTCTCTCTGTGGAGTCTGCCATCGCTCTCTCTGTGGAGTCTGTCATCGCTCGCTTATTGGAGTCGTGCAGTGTTCTCGCTGTAGAGTCGATCTGTGCTCTATCAATGGAGTCGTTCTGTGCTCTCTGTGTGGCGTCGTCTTCTTCTTGGGTATTGCTGTCATCCAATGTATCGCTGATCTACCATGGCACCATGGTATTGGATTCATCTACCATGAGAAGAGTAGTGTTGAGCTTTTCAACCTTGTTGCTGATGCTGTGATCAGCATATCCGAATAACTCAGCCATGTCTGAGCAGTATTGTGTGTTGTGCGAGAGACAAATCATCCCTTTTTGTTTCGGAGTTGTTATTGTTCTCTTCATGTTCAATGAACAAATCATCTTCTTTGGTTTTGGATTTTTTATTGTGCTCTTCACTTTGGGTGGTGCAGACTGCTTGTTCCAGGGTGTTGTGAAAGTTATTTTCAACTGCTGGTGTAAGTTCGAGCATTGTTCTGTGTAAGAAAATTGGGTTTTGCAGCTTTAAATTTCTTTTTGCTCATTTTCGTGCATTTCCCTTTTAAGTGGGCGTGGTCCTGGTCCTCTAACATCATGCCGCTCGTGACGTCATCCGTGGGACTCGATTGCGCATGCGCAATTTGAGTTTCCTTTACTGTGTGCTCTTGGCACAACTGTGCATGTGCGCCTCCTTTCTCAAGATGGCTGCCGCTCAGAACTTCCGTCTTTTTCTGTTTCAACCCTGCCTCTGCCTCGTGGTAAGTTTTGGCACTGCTTTTACTGATTTTGATTTATAGACACTGATTCTGTGCTTGTAAAGACTCACAGTATTGATTTTGTTTTTGTTCATAAGCAAGGCATTTTTGTATAGTAGTTTCTAGAGTCAGATGCTTATTTTGTGATAGTTCTTCCCTCAAATGTTTATCAGATAGTCCAGAAATTAATTGATTCATTATCACAGTGTCTCTGAAAGCAGCATAATCCCAGCCTTGTGGTATTAACTTGAGATTTGTAATATAATCAGTGATGGGCCCTCCGTTTCTCTGGCATTTTTGACAATTGTTAAATCTTTCCAGCATCTCATCAGACGGATTCTTACAGTGTTCATCAAATTTCTTGAGTATTACTTCTATTTTGCTGTCGTCTTCACCTTCGAAGTAATTAAAGCAATTATAGATTTCTCTAGCTTTGTGCCCTCTTATTGAGAGTAGTAGTGCTATTTTCAGTGCGTTAGAGACCGTGCTTAAACCATTAGCTACATTAAATATTTGGAATATCTGTTCAAATCTTTTCCAGTCATAACTTAAATTACCGGTTGTTTCCAGCTGCCCCAGAGATCCAATGAGTCCCATTGTTAGTCGTCGAGGATCCATTTGCTGTGAAGTCTTCCACAGTCGAATGCCCACTAGTTCTGTTAAAGCCACTCGACTGGTACCATGTTTTGTTCCCTGTGTGGTAGGTAACTTGTGCTACTCAATCCTTGGTTAGTGATGAGGTATTCTGAATCCCGATGAAGAAGATTCGAACTCTTCCAGTAGTAACAAAAGATTTATTGAGTAACTACAACAATATTTACATGAGTTCTTTACTTTAACTTTAATACTAGTGATAAGGTTAACAAGATCTAACTATGGTAACTGTACGTAACTCCACTGGCCACCTAAACTAGTCTGCTGTTGCTATGATCACAGTGCACCCAAGAGAGCAAGAGACCCAATGTGGCTGCCTTTTATACCCCTGTTGGTCCGGCCCTCTAGTGATCATGTGGTGCTACTGATTACACATTAACCCCTTGTGTACATGCACACATAGAGATCACTACACAGTCAGTGACTTTGTCTGGAATAAATGCCAATGTTACAGTTCCTCAATAGATCTGATAAAATGGAGGACGAACAAGTTAATAGAATGGGAAGAAAGAGGATGAAGGACCTACAGCGGAAACATGAACACATCTTTTCTGTGCACAAATGTTGCCGGACCTGCTGATTATTCACTGCATTTTATGGTTTTGTTTCAGATTTCCAGCATCTAGACGTTTTTGTTTGCAAATGGCAGAGATGGTACCGCATCAATCAAAGAGTCACTAAATATAATTAAAGACACATTTCATCAACAAGTTTGCGAATGGCTATAAGTAGACACAGGAGAGAGTAAGAAGATTAATTGAAAATCTGTAAATTAAGCCTAAAATTGAATGGGGAAAATTAGGATACAGTCCCTCAAATTCACGAAGAGAAGAACATGCCAATTCTGGGGTAAAGTCCCAGCCTGTCTCTGGAATGGGGAGGGAAGAGCTTTGGAAGAGTTGGCCTCAGATTGCTTGGGCCTGGCACCATCTTATGGTGTCTAGTGTTAAACTGGTTTGAAAAGGGACTCTCTTACCACTTTACAAACCCAGAGTTGTTCCCCATGTGCTGAGGATGGACTAATACTCTTCAACTTTATCAAGTGTCTCTCTCTCTCTCTCTCTCTAGCAGTCCCTTGAAGTGAGGAGGATGCTAGCCATGAAGCACATGGCAATACCTTGCACATGGAGTCCTTGAATTTGGGGGGCTGTTGTGCTGCAGCAGCTGTAGCCATCTAAGGTGGCCACCTGCAAAGGACCGTGGGAAATATGGCCAACCCAGGACTCAAGACAGATGCACAGTCTATGTGTATCTAAAACACAGGTAACCAGACCTGACCGAAACCCACGCTCATTTACATTTTAATGGCCCATTTTCCCAGGACAATAGGACTCCAATCAAGCAACCGGTACAGCCACAGACTGATCGGCACCACTCCCCTTACTCAGAAAGCACAACTGCCAAGGTCAATGACCGCTAAGGACCCGCCCAGCTACAAAGGCACCCGCCCCTTTATTGGCCAAAATCGAAGAGAGTGATCAGAGCCCTGTCGAACTATTGGGTCCAACGTTAAGAACCGCCCCAAAGAGCGCGAAATCCCAGAGGGATGAAAGAGAGCACAGCCATGTGTTCTGTCTCTCTTGGATCTGGCCTGTGCCTAACCCAATTGCAGCAGGAACAGCCAGCTAAGTTCAAGACCAACGATCGCTACTTGACAGTTGAGCCCAGCAGAGACAGAGCCACTTTCTTCGAACCAGCCAAGTGAAATCCAGATAAAGGCCTTTATCCATTTGCACAGTGCCGGTCGCCCTGAAGGTAACTATAGGTTATTGTAGCTGATAGGTGTAGTTTATCTCATAGTAGATATTGAGTTTGCATGTTGAGATAACTCTTGTGTATGTAAATAAACCATCTTCTGAACTAACTCACTGCTTATGTGGTCATTTGATCGATATAAGGGAAAGGCTTGTAGTTCACCGAGATAAATAAATAGAGCAACACAGCCACACGGTTCTGGATGGCCAGGAAACTCTCCCATTCTTACCTCCTCCCATAGGTGGATTTGAGGATTTGCAAGTTTACAATCAACCTGTTTAGCCACGCCATAAACACACCTTCTGTGTCCATTAAATCCTGAGACGGGTCTTAAATCTGCATCGTTCGGCTCAGAGGTAGGGATGCATCATGAGGTCGCACTTTCAAACGCAAATGCTTGGGAATGAACAACTGCAGGCATGAGAAAATAAATCCCCAGACGTCAGAAACCTGTTGTAATTTTAAGTGTCCCAATGGTAGGATTGGAGTATGCAAGACTTCTGCTTATAGGCAGGATGGCTGGCCATTTGCAATCACGAGTCAGCCAGCCAATTAGATATTCATGAAAAGGTGCCCAGTCAATCATGCACTGGAGGTGAGCAAAACGTCGGCAACCCTGGCGATATCTCACGGGGTAAAAAACCCAAGTGCCATATTTAAAGGGCATCCAAATTAGGCATTCATTCCCGGAAATCAAGAAGCACCAGTCTAGCTGCGCAAGTTTATGGCTTGAGACTACAGCAGCTGCTAGAATTTCTGATATTTATCCCTGTCGAATATTCCTGGCAGCGTCAAGTGGTTATAAAGGCTCTAATTTAGTGGCCCCTCTGATCACTGGCACAAATCCTGTAATGGCTGCTAAATCTTGAGAGCGGCCAAAAACAAGATGTGCGCCGGCGAGATCTCAGTTTGAGATCGTCCCTGCCCCCCGCTAGTTATGTGATCAGTATTATGGGCCAGGGTTTAGAGAACCCCAAAGTGTATCATGACGTTCACCTGACCCACAACTTTTAATAGATTGTGGTATGGGGCGCACACGGCCCACTCTACAGGTGTGGTACAGCAGAAATGGAAAAGTATTTTTTAAAGCAAAACAATGTTTATTCTATGAACTCAAGTTAACCTTTTTAAAACATACAGTGAACATCTTAGCAACCATTAATTCAAATAAAACCCCCAAAGAATACAACACTAAGTAATCCTTTAAACTTTCCTTTTAACATCCATTAGACTGAAAACACCTTTTACCAGAAGGAGATCAGGTTAAAGTCACTACTGTTATTAGTTTTAAATCACCAGGATCGATTTGCAGTCTTCAGATTACAGAGAGAGATTCATACACCTTCTGGCTGTGACTGCAGCTATCCAGCTCTGAAAACGAAACTAAAACACACCCTGCAGCAAACAGCCTAAGATGAAAGTAAAAAGCTGACAGGACAGCCCAGCTCCACCCACACTCTCACATCACTGCAGTAATACAATCAGCCAAACATTTCTTAAAGCGACATTCTCATGACACCTCCCCCCAAGAAAAAAAAAACCCATCAACTTCAAAATGGTTTCATTTTTCACCTTTCACTATCCTTTAAGACATGCACACAGTAAATATACTTTTCGTTTCAAAAAACAACACATTCAAACAGGCATAATAATATAGTCCATTTTCTTTTATTCTTCCTCCAACTGAAAAACTTATCGATTGACAGTCTCTTTGAACAAGAAGGTCTCTGCACAATCCGTCCATTTCTCTATGCTGCAGCATTTCTCTTTAAAGTCAGATACTTTAGGTCAATGTGATCACAGAGTCCCTTGTAATTCTCCAACACAGGAGCATTGGTTATCACAGCTTTCAGACTGTCAAATGCCTGTTGAAAGTCCGCAATCCACTGACATTTTCGACGTTTCTTCAGCGAGTCCATCAGTGGAGCAATCACGCTACAAATCTTTTGCACAAATGTTCGATCAAATCCACTCATGCCAAGAAATCGCATTATTTCTCTTCGTCTTGAGGGTATTGAAAACTCCTCAAGAACTGTTGGTTTCACATCCTTTGCGACCATTCGACCCTGACCAATAGTATGACCAAGGAAAGTGACATGGGCTTTTCCAAATTCACTTTTGGCTAGGTTTGCCATCAAATCCGCCTCCTGAAGTCGATCGAATAACTCCATCAGATGTTTCAAATGTTCTGTCCATGTCTGGCTGAAAATTACCAGATCGTCGATGTATACCGCACAATTGGAGAATCCTGAAACATCTTTGTTAGTTAACCGTTGAAATATGGCTGGGGTGTTTTTTATGCCAAATGGCATAACTTTGAATTGGTATATACCATCTGGAGTCACAAAAGCTGAAATCTCCTTCGCCCTTTCGGGTAAAGGTACCTGCCAGGAACCTTTAAGTAAATCCAGTTTGGAAATAAAAGCTGATTGTCCCACTTTCTCAATGCAATCCTCTGAACGTGGGATAGTGTCAGAGTCCGTTCTTGTAACTGCATTAACCTTTCTATAGTCCACACACAACCGTTGGGTACCGTCTGGTTTAGGTACCATCACTATGGGTGAGCTCCATTAGCTGCAACCCACTTCACTTATGCCATTTTTAAGCACACTCTCAAACTCTTTGTTAACCTGTACCAATTTTAAAGTGTTAAGTCGATATGGATGTGGATTGATTAGAACAGCCTTTCCCACATCTACATCATGTACAGCCATTTTAGTACTTCCCAATTTATCTCCGCAAACTAGCCCTTGTGACATCAATAATTCTTTCAGGTCAGTTCGTTTTTCCTCTGGAAGGTGACTCAACAATTTATTCCAATTTTTAAGAACATCATTTAATTGGAGGTATGTCAAATTCATAGTCATCTGGATTTGGTTCGTCACTTTGAGTTAGAATCATTAAAACTTCCTTTTTCTCTTCTTCCCTTTCAAAGTGCCTTTTAAGCATATTCACATGACACACTCGGTGAGTCTTCCTTCTATCTGGTGTTCTTATCACATAATTCACCTCACTTAATTTCCGTTCAATCTGATAAGGTCCACAAAACCTAGCTTTTAAAGGTTCACCTACCACTGGTAACAATATTAAAACTTTATCTCCACTGGCAAAACTACGAACTTTGGATTTCTTGTCCGCTACCCGTTTCATCACATTTTGTGCAACTTTTAAATGTTGTCCAGCCAATTCACCTGCTCTATTTAATCGCTCCCTAAAATTTGACACGTAATCCAATAATGTAAGTTCAGATTTATCACTCACCAATTTTTCCTTAATCAATTTAAGTGGTCCTCTTACCTCATGACCAGAAATTAGTTCAAAAGGACTAAATTTGGTTGACTCATTTGGTGCATTCCTAATTGCAAACAGTACAAATGGAATTCCTTTATCCGAATCCTCTGGATAATCTTGACAATAAGCCCTCAACATTGTCTTTAATGTCTGATGCCACCTTTCTAATGCTCCCTGCGATTCTGGATGGTACGCAGTGATATAAATTGTTTTATTCCTAAACTATCCATAATTTCTTTGAGTAACCTGGAGGTAAAATTTGATCCTTGATCCGATTGTATTTCTATGGGTAGTCCATATCTAGTAAAGAATTTAAGTAATTCCTCCACAATCTTTTTAGCTGTAATATTACGCACTGGAATGGCCTCTGGAAACCTTGCAGACACATCCATTATCGTCAAAAGATATTGATTCCCACTTCTTGTTTCAGGAAGCAGTCTTAAGCAATCAATTAGGACCCTTGTAAAAGGTTCTTCAAATGCTGGAATGGGGTATTAAGGGCGCTGGTTTTATCACTGCTTGAGGTTTCCCTATCACTTGACACGTGTGACATGATTGACAAAATGTATCTACATATTTATGTAGTCCAGGCCAATAAAAATGTTTTTATATTTTAGCTTGAGTTTTCCTTATTCCCAAATGACCTCCCACTGGTACCTCATGTGCAACTCCCAACACCTCCTTTCCATACCCTACCGGCAATACTACTTGATGAACTTCTGCCCAGTTTTCATCCACCTGCATATGTAAAGGTCTCCATTTTCTCATCAAGACATTACTTTTACGGTAATAACACTCTGGTATACACGCAGATTCCTCTTCCGTGTATGCTTTCTGATACATCCATTTTATTTCCACATCTTTCTGTTGTAACTCCGCCAATTTTCCTGAACTAAAAATAACCGCCTCATCCTCCACCTGGTCTTGTTCTTTTTCAATCATCTGATCAAAAATCGTTTCTGATAATTGCACTTCAACTTCATCTTCACTCTTTGATTTCTCCTCTTGTCTTAACCTTTGACTTTGCGACCTTGTTACTACACAATCCGGAAAAATCCCAGGATATTCATCCTTCAACACTTCAGTTGTCTGATTTTCCACTGGCTGATCAATCACAGTAGGCATCACTCCCACCTGTGATCCAGCTATATCATTACCCAAGATAAACTGTATTCCTGGACAAGATCGTTTCTCTATTACTCCTACTACCACTTCACCACTCTTCACTGGATTTTCCAACCTTACCTTATATTATTGAACACTACTCCTCTCAGCCTGAATTCCATATATTACCACCTTTTCTGGCAACATTCTTCCCAAACTACATAACACCTCATCTCTTACCATTAAAGATTGACTAGCTCCCGTATCTCGGAAAATTGTGCCTTCATTACCTGCTCCTCCTGATACACATGAGTAAACTTTACCCACACAAGTAAATTCTTTGAAGAGATCTGGCACCTTCTTATCAATCACCTCTTGATCACGCTGTACAATCTTTTGCACCTCCTTTGCTTCACTTGGGCTTTCCTTTACCCCTTTAACAAACCCTACTATCTTATCCTGTTTTACAACATCAGCCTTCCCAGTGCTTTTCTTCAACCACCAACAGTGTGACTTTACATGGCCTAGTTTATTTCAGTGAAAACATTTGAAACTTTTCATTTCTATTCCACCATCCTGGATTTCTTTTTTAATCTGAGGTACACTCTCCTTTTATCTCCCATCAGATCACCTTTACCTTGACCACTTAAGTATTTCTCATGTCCCCAGTTTCTATCCCTCATAGGCTGAAACTGATGTTGGAAACCAAGCTTTGGTTTATGAACTAATGCATAATTAATGCAATTTCTGCTGCTAACCTCGCAGTTTTAACCCTCTGCTCTTCCACATGAGTTCTCACTACATCAGGAATTGAATTTTTAAACTCCTCCAAAAGTATAATTTCTCTGAGAGCTTCATACGTTTGGTCTATTTTCAAAGCCCTTATCCACCTATCAAAATTACTCTGTTTGATCCTTTCAAACTCCATGTACGTTTGACCAAATTCTTTCCTTAAATTTCTAAACTTTTGTCTGTATGCTTCAAGCACTAGTTCATATGCACCTAAGTTGGATTTTTTCACTTCCTCATACTTCCCAGATACCTCCTCCAGTAGTGATGCAAACACTTCACTAGCTCTACCTACCAGCTTTGTTTGAATCAGTAATACACACATGTCCTGTGGCCATTTCATTTGTTTAGCCACCTTCTCAAATGAAATGAAAAAGGCTTCTCCCTTTTTCTCGTCAAACCGTGGCAATGCTTGGACATATTTAAATAGATTCCCACCAAGGCTTTGACTATGACGCTCTTTCTCACTATCCTCATCACCATCCTCCAACTGTAAATTTCCCTTTCTGTCTGCCAATTTTAACCGACTGTTATGTTTCATAACCATTTTCTGAAGGTCAAACTCTCTCTCTTTTTCCCTTTCGTCTCTATTTCCTTTTGTTCTGCTTGGGCCATTCTTTCTTTGTTTCTTTCTTCTCTCTCCTTTTCTTTTTCCCTGATCTGTATCTCCCTTTCTCTTTCTTTTTCCCTCATTGCATATTCAAGCTGTTTTAATTCTTTTTCATGTTCAATTTGCTTCATCTGCAACTGTATCTTTGCCATTTCTAATGAGTCAGACTGTATCTCAGGCAATTTTAACTGCTTAGCCACCGCCAAAATTACCTCATCTTTTCACATTTTGTCAGGTAATGTTAACTGCAATGCTTTTGCCAAATCTAACAGTCTACTTTTAGTCTCTGTCTGTAAGGTACTGTGTGTGATCGTCTCCACCCCCAAAAACTTCTGAGCCTCTGAAAGAGCCATTGTCCACAACACCCCCCCCCACTTAAACTAAAATATCACGCCTGAAAAGCAACCACAATATGCTCACCGCTCACTGTCTTTAAGTTCACTAAGCCAATCCAACAGATATATTTTTCTCCCCCTCGAGCCCCCAATTTGTTACGGGCCAGGGTTTAGAGAACCCCAAAGTGTATCATGGAGTTCACCTGACCCACATCTTTTAATAGATTGTGTTATGGGGAGCACACGGCCCACTCTACAGGCGTGGTAGAGCAGAAATGGAAAAGTACTTTTTAATGCAAAACAATGTTTATTCTATGAACTCAAGTTAACCTTTTTAGAACATACAGTGAACATCTTAGCAACCATTAATTCAAATACAACCCCCAAAGAATACAACACTAAGTAATCCTTTAAGCTTTCTTTTTAACATCCATTAGACATAAAACACCTTTTACCAGAAGCACATCAGGTTAAAGTCACTGGGCGGGATTCTCCCAACAGGAGACTAAGTGCTGACGCCGGAGTAAAAACCGGAGTGTTTTACTCTGGCGTCGGTGCCCTTTCCAAGTCCCCCATTCTGGGGACTCCGTGGGGCTGGCAGGTGTGTGGCATGATTTGCGGGGACGGGGCCTCGACGCGGCGTCGGAGACCCGGCGCCACGTAAAAGATGCGGCGCCTTGGGTTCCATGCATGCGCTGTTGGGCAGGCGCCAATTAACGCATGCGCAGTGGCCGTCCTCCCCCAGGCCGCCCCGCACATCAATGGCGCAGGGCTATAACATTGCCGGCAGGGGAAAGGAGGCCCGCCAACAGAGAGGCTGGCCCGCCGATCGGTGGGCACCAATCGCGGGCCAGACACCATCGGAGTCCTCCCCGTTGAGGGAGCCCCCCCCCCCCCACAGGCCCCCGAGCATTCCCGCAGAGTTCCCGCCGGCAGCGACCAGGGGTGAACGGCACCGGCGGGACTCTGTCATGTCAGAGCGGCCGCTCGGCCCATCCGGGCCGGAGAATCGGCGGCCCCGCCGATTCCATCAGCCCGCGGTCGGCGCTGCACCATACCCGCCGGCGCAAATGGCGCCGATTCTCCACACCTCTCAGAATTGCGCACCAGCGTCGGGGCGTTGTGGCGCGGTTGCTCCGATTCTCCGGCCCGGCCCGGGGCTCGGAGAACCGCCCCCACTACTGTTGTTAGTTTTAAATCACCAGGATCGATTTACAGTCTTTAGATTACAGAGAGAGATTCATACACCTTCTGGGTGTGACTGCAGCTATCCTGCTCTGAAAACAAAACTAAAACACACCCTGCAGCAAACAGCCTAAAACGAAAGTAAAAAGCTGACAGGACAGCCCAGCTCCACCCACACTCTGACATCACTGCAGTAATACGAGCAGCCAAACATTTCTTAAAGCGACATTCTCATATCATCAGGTTCACGCACAGAAATGATGCCCCGAGTAGGTGTTGTGGTGGAGAAGTGCCCCGATGTTGGTGTTGTGGTGGAGGAGTGCCCCGATGTTGGTGTTGTGGTGGAGGAGTGCCCCGATGTTGGTGTTGTGGTGGAGGAGTGCCTCAATGTTGATGTTGTGGTGGAGGAGTGCCTCAATGTTGACGTTGTGTGTGTGTGGGTGCCCGGATACTTTGGAGGGGGTCCTGATGTCAGTGGGGAAAGGAACTTTTATTTAGGTGCGAGAAAGGGCACCGCAATCTCGGGATTGCTGGCCTTGCTGCCATCTTTAATGAAATGAAAAAAAATGAAAATTGCTTATTGTCACAAGTAGGCTTCAAATGAAGTTACTGTGAAAAACCCCTAGTCGCCACATTCCACCGCCTGTTCAGGAGGCTGGTACGGGAGTTGAACCGTGCTGCTGGCCTGCCTTGGTCTGCTTTCAAAGCCAGCGATTTAGCCCTGTGCTAAACAGCCCCCTCCAGCCCTGTCCCTCCAGCTGACAGTGCAAATCTCACTTCCCCTTTTAAATTGCACATTGTTTGATACTGAGTAAAGGCGGCCTTAAAGCCCGAGAGCTTCATATCATTTTTCTCGCCTGAACTAACGCTTGTGCATTTTTGGGAAGATTCCGTTCATAGTCTTTGCTGTGGGGCTATTAAGATAATTGTGTTTTTTTATACATAAGTAATTACCAGGTATCTTTCTCGATGGTAGAGGCTGTGGGTTTGGAAAGTGCTGCCTAAGGAACTTTGGTGAGCTCTGTATTGCAGCTTGTTGATGTTACACAGGGCTGCCACTGTTCGTCGGTGGTGGGGGGTTTGAATGTTTGTGGAAGGAGGAGCAATCAAGCGGACTGCTTTTTCCTGGTGTGTGTCGAGCTTTTTGAGTGTTGTTGGAGCTGCACTTATCCAGGCAAGTGGGGAATATTCCATTACACTCTTGACTTGGGCATTGTAGATGGTGGCCAGGCTTTGGGGGGTCAGGAGGCAAGTTATTCTCTGCAGGATTCCCAGCCTTTGACCTGCTTTGGTAGCCACAGTATGAATGTGGCTCGTTCAGTTCAGCTTCTGATCAATGGTAACTCCCAGGATGTTGATTGTGGGGGATTCAGCAATAGTAATGCCATTGAATGTCAAGGGGCGATAGTTGGAACCACTCTTGTAGGATATGGTCATTGCCTGGCACTTGTGTGGCGTGAATCTAACTTGCCACTTGTCAGCCCAAGCCTGGAGATTGTCCAGGTATTGCTGCATTTGGACACTGTCGACTTTATTATCTGAGGAGTCGCGAATGGTGTTGAACATTGTGCAGTCATCCGTAAACATCCTAACTTCTGACCTTATGATGGAAGGCAGGTCATTGATGAAGCAGGTGAAGATGATTGGGCCTAGGACACTACCCTGAGGATATCCTGCAGTGATGTCCTGGATCTGGGATGATTGACCTCCAACCATGACAACCATCTTCCTTTGTGCCAGTTATGACTCAAACCAGAGGAGAGTTTTCCCCCTGATTCCCATTGTCTCTAGTTTTGCTAGGGCTCCTTGATACCACACTCGCTCAAATGTTGCCCTGATGTCAGGGACACTCACTCTCACGTCACCTCTGGCATTCAGCTCTTTTGTCCATGTTTGAGCTAAGGCTGCAATGAGGTCAGGAGCTGAGTGACCCTGGCGGAACCCAAACTGAGCGTCCCTGAGTACGTTATTGCTGAGTAAGTGCCGGTGGATAATATTGTTGATGACTCCTTGTGGAGCCTCCTCCTCCAGTAACTTGTTTAATTATCCACCACCATTTGCGGCTGGATATGGCAGGACTACAGAGCTTAGATCTGATCTGTTGGTTGTGGAATCGCTTAGGTTTGTCTATTACTTGCTGCTTATGCTGTTTGGCGCTCAAGTAGTCCTGTGTTGTAGCTTCACTACATTGACACCTCATTTTTCGGTGTGCCTGGTGTTGCTCCTGGCATACCCTTCTGCACTCTTCATTGAAGCATGGTTGATCCCCCGGCTTGGTGGTAATAGTAGAGGGGGTAATTGGGGATTTGCCGGGCCATGTGGTTGCAGATTGTGGTTGAATACAATTCTGATGGCCCACAGCACCTCATGGATGACCAGTCTTGAGTTGCTAAAGCTGTTCAATATCTATCCCATTTAGCATGGTGGTAGTGCCACACAGCATGATAAATGTATTGAATGGGTTTTTATGAGAGTATTTTTTAAAATAAAGTCTACAATAGACACATCTTTATTTAATCTCAGCATTGTTACTGAGTTCTGTCCATGATGGATACTGGGTGAGTTGGCATCAATGGCATATGGTAAAGGGTGGTGGGTGGGGAGCATGTGTTGTGGAACTTGCTGCCCCATTGTGCGGTGGAGTCTGAATCATTAAATGGTTTCAAGAAGGAGATAGATTTTTTTCTGATTTTAAAACGGATCAATGGGATATGGAGAACAGGCAGGGAGGTGGATTTGAAACCAGTAAGAGATCAGCCATGATCTGATTGAATGGCAAAGCTGGCTCGAAAGGCTGAATTGGCTACTTTTCCTAATTCCTATGTTGGCATGACTGGACAGGGGGATATGGGGATGGGTAGAGGGGCATCGCTTGGAATGAGGGTATTAGATGCCATGGGTGGGTCGAAGGGTTAGGGGTATGAATAGCTGTAGGGATGGACGGAGGGGTATCAGAAGCCATGGGGGTTGGGTAGATGGGCAGAGGTTGCCATGAGGGATGTGGGTTATGGGGGTGGGTGGAGTGGCATTTGTTGGCATTGGGGATATGAGGTGCTGTGGTGGTGGGTGAGTGTCAGGAATTGGCATAGGCGGTATGAGAGGCTATGGGATGAGCACAGGGCATAGGTTGGTAAAGGAGGTATGAGGGAAATTGAGGGGATGAAGTGCATAGGTTGGTATGGGGAATGAGGACTATGGAGGTGGGTAAAGGCGCATGATGCTATACAGTGGGTGAAGGGGATGAGATGGCATGAGTTGGCATGCTTGGAGCATAGGGTGTCTGTAGAGGGTGATAGGGCATGAGAGGTGAGGGCCAAAAGGTTGTTTTTTGTTTTATTCTTTTTCTTCTAAGTCCCGGAGAACAAAGGGCATTTTGCACAACCCACTTTCACACACAGCAGTCCCTGTGGTTGTCTTCAAACTCTTTCTGTGGGCGACAGGCCCAACTCCTATTAACACACTCCCATCACCCAGAATGACAATTATAACATTACTCCTGAATCAGGTTTGCGGTGTCATAAATTCACCCGACTTTGCGCTTCCTACCCAAGAGCGAAACTTCGGCCCCAGTGATTGAACAAAGAACAAAGAAATGTACAGCACAGGAACAGGCCCTTCGGCCCTCCAAGCCCGTGCCGACCATGCTGCCAGACTAACCTACAATCTTCTACACTTCCTGGGTCCGTATCCCTCTATTCCCATCCTATTCATGTATTTGTCAAGATGCCCCTTAAATGTCACGATCGTCCCTGCTTCCACCACCTCCTCCGGTAGCGAGTTCCAGGCACCCACTACCCTCTGTGTAAAAAACTTGCCTTGTACATCTACTCTAAACCTTGCCCCTCTCACCTTAAACCTATGCCCCCTAGTAATTGACCCCTCTACCCTGGGGAAAAGCCTCTGACTATCCACTCTGTCTATGCCCCTCATAATTTTGTAGACCTCTATCAGGTCGCCCCTCAACCTCCGTCGTTCCAGAGAGAACAAACCAAGTTTATTCAACCACTTCTCATAGCTAATGCCCTCCATACCAGGCAACATTCTGGTAAATCTCTTCTGCACCCTCTCTAAAGCCTCCACATCCTTCTGGTAGTGTGGCGACCAGAATTGAACACTATACTCCAAGTGTGACCTAACTAAGGTTCTATACAGCTGCAACATGATTTGCCAATTCTTATACTCAATGCCCCGACCAATGAAGGCAAGCATGCCGTATGCCTTCTTGACTACCTTCTCCACCTGTGTTGCCCCTTTCAGTGACCTGTGGACCTGTACTCCTAGATCTCTTTGACTTTCAATACTCTTGAGGGTTCTACCATTCACTGTATATTCCCTACCTGCATTAGACCTTCCAAAATGCATTACCTTACATTTGTCCGGATTAAACTCCATCTGCCATCTCTCCGCCCAAGTCTCCAAACAATCTAAATCCTGCTGTATCCTCTGACAGTTCTCATCGCTATCCGCAATTCCATCAACCTTTGTGTCGTCCGCAAACTTACTAATCAGACCAGTTACATTTTCCTCCAAATCATTTATATATACTACAAACAGCAAAGGTCCCAGCACTGATCCCTGCGGAACACCACTGGTCACAGCCCTCCAATTAGAAAAGCATCCTTCCATTGCTACTCTCTGCCTTCGATGACCTAGCCAGTTCTGTATCCACCTTGCCAGCTCACCCCTGATCCTGTGTGACTTCACCCTTTTGTACTAGTCTACCATGAGGGACCGTGTCAAAGGCCTTACTGAAGTCCATGTAGACAACATCCACTGCCCTACCTGCATCAATCATCTTTGTGACCTCCTCGAAAAACTCTATCAAGTTAGTGAGACATGACCTCCCCTTCACAAAACCATGCTACCTCTCACTAATACGTCCATTTGCTTCCAAATGGGAGTAGATCCTGTCTCCAGTAATCCTCTGCAGTAATTTCCCTACCACTGACACAAGGCTCACCGGCCTGTAGTTCCCTGGATTATCCTTGCTACCCTTCTTAAACAGAGGAACAACATTGGCTATTCTCCAGTCCTCTGGGACATCACCTGAAGACAGTGAGGATCCAAAGATTTCTGTCAAGGCCTCAGCAATTTCCTCTCCAGCCTCCTTCAGTATTCTGGGGTAGATCCCATCAGGCCCTGGGGACTTATCTACCTTAATATTTTTTAAGGTGCCCAACACCTCGTCTTTTTGGATCTCAATGTGACCCAGGCTATCTACACACCCTTCTCCAGACTCAACATCTACCAATTCCTTCTCTTTGGTGAATACTGATGCAAGGTATTCATTTAGTACCTCGCCCATTGCCTCTGGCTCCACACATAGATTCCCTTGCCTATCCTTCAGTGGGCCAACCCTTTCCCTGGCTACCCTCTTGCTTTTTATGTACATGTAAAAAGCCTTGGGATTTTCCTTAACCCTATTTGCCAATTACTTTTCGTGACCCCTTCTAGCCCTCCTGACTCCTTGCTTAAGTTCCTTCCTACTTTCCTTATATTCCACACAGGCTTTGTCTGTTCTCAGCCTTTTAGCCCTGACAAATGCCTCCTTTTTCTTTTTGACGAGGCCTACAATATCTCTCGTTATCCAAGGCTCCCGAAAATTGCCGTATTTATCCTTCTTCCTCACAAGAACAGGCCGGTCCTGAATTCCTTTCAACTGACACTTGAAAGCCTCCCACATGTCAGTTGTTGATTTGCCCTCAGACATCCGCCCCCAATCTAGGTTCTTCAGTTCCCACCTAATATTGTTATAATTAGCCTTCCTCCAATTTAGCACATTCATCCTAGGACCACTCTTATCCTTGTCCACCAGCACTTCAAAACTTACTGAATTGTGGTCACTGTTCCCGAAATGCTCCCCTACTGAAATTTCTACCACCTGGCCGGGCTCATTCCCCAATACCACGTCCAGTACCGCCCCTTCCCTAGTTGGACTGTCTACATATTGTTTTAAGAAGCCCTCCTGGATGCTCCTTACAAACTCTGCCCCCTCTAAGCCCCTGGCACTAAGTGAGTCCCAGTCAATATTGGGGAAGTTGAAGTCTCCCATCATCACAACCCTGTTGTTTTTACTCTTTTCCAAAATCTGTCTACCTATCTGCTCCTCTATCTCCCGCTGGCAGTTGGGAGGCCTGTAGTAAACCCCAACATTGTGACTGCACCCTTCTTATTCCTGATCTCTACCCATATAGCCTCACTGCCCTCTGAGGTGTCCTCCCGTAGTACAGCTGTGATATTGTCCCTAACCAGTAGCGCAACTCCGCCACCCCTTTTACATCCCCCTCTATCCCGCATGAAACATCTAAATCCTGGAACGTTTAGCTGCCAATCCTGCCCTTCCCTCAACCAGGTCTCTGTAATGATTCTTCAGTTTTGCTCCCCAAATAGAATTGTTCATCTTTACTGAACTGTTACCTGGCATTAGTTATGATTATGATAACTGTATCACTATTCTCTGTAACTGGACTTCCAGTGGCGCCCTCGAGGAAGCAGGTAGCAGATCGGATCGCTCCCGCCCGCAATGGGCAAATGGACCTGTTTCCCAGGATTTTTTCGGGACCTGATGACCTGAATCGGTGGAGGAGATGAAGGGAAGAGGTTTTCCCCCCGGGGTATGGACAGTTGGACCAGAAGTGGTCGACTGGTGCGGCAAAGATCGACGCAGGAGCAGCGGGGACCCCAGACCGGGCGGCGAAGCATGGCGGACGGCAGGGACCAGGGAGCGGAGGCTCACTTGCCAAGGGAACAACAGATGGAGTTTTTTAGGAGCTGCTTCACCGAACTGAGGAGGGACCCGATAAGGGTGGTGATGGACCGAATGGTCGAGGCGCAGGCGGTCCAAGAGAAGGCGCTAAGGGAGGTCGAGGTGAAGCTCTCCAGCCAGGCGGACACGGTAACGGAGCTGGAGCACGAGGTGGAGGGGCTGAACTCCCGCCAGAGGAGGATGCAGGAGCAGCTTGAAGAGCTGGGGAATAGAGCCAGGAGGCAGAACATGAGGATCGTTGGCCTCCCCGAGGGCTGTGAGGGATCGGATGCGGGTGTATACGTGATGGGTATGCTCGGGGCGCTGATAGGACCGGAGGCCTTCCCTCGACCCCTGGAGTTGGATGGGATGCATAGAGCCCCCGCAAGGAATCCCAGGACGGGCGACCGACCTAGGGCCTTGGTGGTTCGCTTTCACCGGCTTGCTGACAGGGATCGTGTGCTGTGATAGGCCAAGGCCGGGAAAGGAGCAGCAGATGAATGAAATGAATGAAAATCGCTTGTCACAAGTAGGCTTCAAATGAAGTTACTGTGAAAAGCCCCTAGTCGCCACATTCCGGCGCCTGTTCGGGGAGGCTGTTACGGGAAGATGGGAGAACTGCGAGGTGTGCATCTACCAGGACTTGGGAACGGAGCTGGCCAAGAGGCGTGCAGGATTCATCAAGGTAAAGGCAGCCCTCTACAAAAAGCAGGTGAGGTTTGGAATGCTGTATCCTGCAAAGCTTTGGGTTACGTTTGAGGAACGTCATCACTAGTTCGAGACACCAGAACAGGTTTGGGCCTTCATTAAAGAGAAGAAGCTGGACTTGAACTAACAGGAACTTAGTTTTTTCAGTGCTCTACAGTGGCAGCGGTCTGTTAACCTAACTTGCTTTGACTAGGAATGGACTTTTATTGAAAGAAGAAGCTGGACTTGAACTAAAGGACTCTGGGCTCACAGAGCTTTTGTGTGGCGGCGGTCTGTTAAATTATTATCCTGTACTGTAATGTTTTATCTAAGATTGTTTTCAGCCTGGACAGAGAGCGGGGGCTGGAGGGCGCACTGCTTAGGGTGTTTTGGGAGATTGCAACGGGGGTGGGGTGGGGAGAGGGACCCTGCAAGGGGGGCCCTGCACTTGGTATCTTTTGGCGGGAGATCAGGGCCTCTGATGGGGGGATGGGCTAGGGGCTGGTTAAGGGACTTGAAAGGGCACGGGGAGATACAATCAGGTTAATGGGTCCTTGGTGTGTGGGGGGAGGGCCCGAGCACTTGGGCGGGAGACTGTCAGGCACCAAGGGCAGGGGTCAGCGGAGCTAGCGTAGGTCAGGGGCACCAGGGAGAGTAGGAGAAGGGGCGGGCTAGGGCCAAGCGCAGGGCGGACCTGGCAGGTCAAGCCTCGGGGTCGGGGGGGAGGACAGCCGGGAAGGAGAGCAGAGAAGACTTAAGTGGGGGGGTGATCAGGGATCCCCCGGGGAGAAAGTCGCTTGCCGGGCACAGCGTAGGAAACCGACAGCAGCAGCACCGGGGGGGGGGGGGGGGGGGGGGGGGGGCTGTTTAAAGCCACATTAGTTTAGTTGAACACGTGGGGCATGGACAAACAGAGCTGATAGGGTAAGTGCCTTATTAATATGTTTATTCTTTCCCACTGTTCGTTTTCAATATGTCAAGGCTTTTGTATATGGCCTTTTTCTCTGTAAATGTTACAAATCTGTTTTAAATAAAACATTTCAAGAAAAAAAAACTATTCTCTGTAACCCAATGTAGTTACTCAGACACAAATCCTCAATTATGTGCTCAATATCGTAAATTATGAGATATTCAGTAAATTGAGCAAATCCTTCAGACCAAATAGATTTGGGGACTTTAGGAAGAGAAAGAGATTTTATTTTCGTAGCATTTTGCACAAAACATTATTTTTACTGTAGTGCTCAAAACGTACGTCCAACTTGTACTCTATTTAAAAATATGAACATGCATCATTGAACATATAAATTTTCTATTACATTGGTACAAAAGTTATTAGCCTAACCAGTGGTGGTATAAGACACTCAGAAACTATAATATAATGTATACATACAGTTAGCATCTTAAAGATAAAGATAGCTTGATATTTGAGTGGGTTTATTTATCAATGGCTCAGGACAGAATCTTATACCATCCTTTTTGGTGAGTTTGGTGGCAGAAAGATATTTAATCCGATGGGAAGGTGGGAACCTCATCACGTTCCTTCTCCGCCCCAATTTAGTATAGGATGAGAAGGTCGATGGATGGCCTTCCCACCATGCCACCAATTGAGGCCCTGAAATGGGCATGTTTGCTTGCGAGCATCAGCGAGTAAAGGGGTGGGGTGCCTTGTTCAAAGGGTATGATCAAGTGTCCCGGCAGTGGGAAAGAGGCACCATTAAGAGCCCCCCCACCCCCGCCAGGGTGGCATGTGGCACAGTGGTTAGCACTGCTGCCTGCGGCGCTCAGGACCCTGGTTCGAATCCCGGCCCTGGGTCACTGAATGTGTGGAGTTTGCACATTTTCCCTGTGCCTGCGTTGGTTTCACCCCCACAACCCAAAGATGTGCAGGTTAGGAGCATTGGCCATGCTAAATTGCCCCTTAATTGGAAAAAAATTAATTGGCCACTCTAAATTTTAAAAAAATAATAAGAAATAATTTTTTAAAGAGTCCCCCCCCTGTTTTTGCTGCTGACCCCCCTTCCCGCGACCCCCAGCCTGTGACCCCCCCATACTGCATCACTCATCTGTGCCTGGACCCTTCCTAGGTCCGAGGCCTCAGATAGGTGTAATACTGAAGGAGTCATCCTCCCCCCCCCGTGCACCTGCTGAATACATAATGGTTGCCTGCCTCTAATTGGCTGCCCACATTTGGTGGTGGGATAGGCACCCCTGGGGTCCTTGATCTTGCGGAAAGCCAGCTGATGGCCTGTCAAGTGCTGAGTGGCACAAGCTGTGGTAGCCTTTCCTGCAAAGAGGTATCACGGAATTCTCGCTGGCTCTTGAGCCAGCTGCCAAGGCCCCCGTTGCCTCCACAGGAATTTGCTCTAGGATTTCATCCAAAACATTATTTCCTGATCTTTCCAATCCAATTAATCTATTGTTTTTATTTTGAATTATTAGCTTGGAACACGTAACACTTCACAGCTGCACATAATCTAGGCCAACACGCACAATAGTGAGGAAGTGATGCACTGCCGGAGGCACCATGTTTTAGGTGAGATGTTAACCTAGGTATGGGACTCCCTCTAAGTTGAATGTAAAAGATCCCATGTAGTCTCCAAAGAGCAGCAGGGAAGTTCCTCAGGCATCCTCTCCAATATTTATCTTTCAACCAGCATCACTAACAACAGATTACCCGATCATTATGACACTGCTGTTTGTGGAACTTAGTTCTACAGAAATTGGATCCCTGTTTTCTTAAATAATAATAATAATCTTTAGTGTCACAAGTAGGCTTACATTAACACTGTACTGAAATTACTGTGAAAATCCCCTAGTCGCCACATTCCGGCACCTGTTTGGGTACACACAGAGAGAATTCAGAATGTCCAATTCACCTAACAGCACGTCTTTCGGGACTTGTGGGAGGAAACTGGAGCACCCGGAGGAAACCCACGCAGACACGGGGAGAACGTGCAGACTCCTCGCAGACAGTGACCCATGCCGGGAATCGAACCTGGGACCCTAGAGCTGTGAAGCAACTGTGCTAACCACTGTGCTACCGTGCTGCTCCACGTAACAAGTGACTACAGTACAAAAGCACTTAATTGGCTGTAAAACGCTATGGGGTTCCCATGCTAGAGAAAGGCACTATATAAATGCAAGTTCTTTAAATTTCAAAGAGGTTGATATCCGTTGTTCCACAGCAGACTATAACTTGTGCAATAGGTCATTGACATGTTGTTCCATTTAGGGCTGGAATATGAATGTGGAATACATAAGATTTGAACTGATTTGAACAGATATCTTTGCAACATAATTAAGTAGTCACTTTTTGACATGAACACCCTAAATGCTGTGTTTTAGTAGTGTAGTCACCTTTTATAGTTTTCAATATAACTGGACAGTAACACAGCATTGTGCTACCACTTTCTCAAATCATTTTTTCCTGCCCCAGAATTCCAAATGGAATTCTGCAATCGAATGATTATTTTTTAAAACACCATCCAATGATCTTGTAAGGGTCTTTTTGCCAGACACACATCCATTCTAATTTTAGATGTTTTAAGGGAAAGGATGATAGGTTAATTATAAGTAAGCGCAAAAGCAGTAGCTGGGAATTAAATGATGCTGGACAAATTTAGTCAGTAAATTTAGATGGTTGGGTATGATGATCTTTTGAATTACACATAAAGCAACCTGGAAAATTATTACAGCAGAATCCTGACAAATGCAGAACTAATTCACGTTGAAATGTTATAGTTGGACAGGGCTTGTGCATAATAGAAGCAAACAAGAATGGTAAGTTAAATTTCATGCATGGATTTGGTACGGATTTTTCCACTCCATGCTCTATTATCACCACTGCCACGAAGGCCACTTGAGATTGTGAGTTTCCATCTGAATTGGATAATTCTCGTGGCGTCAATGCTAAAATGAATATATTTTAATATTTTCCACTTTGCCTTGCCAAATGTAAAACCAGACGGAAATTTAATTTAACAAGGACTTCCTCGAATCCTTGAACTCGCTCATGCCTGGAACACTGCATACCATTCAGATTCATACCAAACCCAAATCAATGAAATTAGGGATATCATGCATGCTCTAAATGAATGTCTGTTGACAATTTATGTTGTGCACCAGGAACTTATCATAATAAGTGAAAGATTGGGTCTAAATTCAGGTTCAAGAACTTTTCCATCCCAGAAAATTATATATCCTTATTTCTGCAGACTTTTTCTGAGGGTAATTACTTTGGAATTACAAACCCAAACTAATTTGACGTTCAGATTTTTTCAAGATGTTCTACAATGCCACAAGGAGATTCTACATGATCAAAAATCATGGAATACTTGCCTCTGCTTTTTCATTGACCCACTCTTACAGATAGCAAGGAAAAAGGGCCACAGATTTCTTCTGTGTCATGCTTCACTTGTAATGGCAATCATCATAAAGCATCCACATTAGCATGCTTCTTGGACTTGTGATCCTGGATATCGTAAGTGTGTGCCAACAATATTAATGACCATCTTTGCAATCTACTAGCTGCCAAAGAAGGTATAGCTTTAGACAGCCCAAGGATTGCAGTCAAGGACCAATGATCTATCAAAAGTGTAAAATGACACCCATAAAGGTGAGGGTGGAACCTTCTTTCACTGAAAAGTATGCTCAAAGCTTCTTTTTCTAGCTCAGTGTAATTCATTTTTGCTCTCGAGTGCGTGAAGCAAATGCTCTTAAGAGTTGAATCTCTTATATAAACAGCTTCCTCTGAATTGCTTCACAGCATAACCCACAAGCCAGCCTGGCTCGAAAGTATCATCAAGTGTTTTACTAAATCCACAATATTTAGTTAATCTTCTCAAAGACCCTACAAACTGTAAAATGGTTTCACCTTCTTACGGGCTACAGCAATGGAATTGAAATGTTTCTGAAATCAATAACGGTTTTGGAGAGAATTGTCAATCTAAAATTTTCATTAATTAATTGAAGGACTTGTCTCCCAGTTTTGCTGGGTGAACAAGATTCTGTAGCAGCATAAACGTTTTACGGCCAACTGGGCTGAGAAATGTTGCGACCTATATTTAGGTCCTCCGGAGCCTGATTAGCTATTAAAAGCAATTGGAATCTTTCTTCATATAAATTTCATGTTTCATAATCCTCATTAAATGTGTCCATAGTACCCATTTTTCCTGCCATTTTTTAAAATCCCGGCTCTTGGGTTCTACATTTCGTCCCTTCTGACTGTATTGGAAAGTGTGGCACAAGCAATCCCTTGAACAAGGAACTAGGAATTTGTTCCTTTTATGCCTGGGTATTTCGACTTTTATGCCGAGTAGTGGCCTGTGCAGAGTTATCAGACTTTGAAATCCCCATTCCCCACAGCCCGTGTAGCTTCGCCATGTGCGCAATCACTGCAGCTCAGACCCCACTCACTTCAACGTAAGCAAGTCTTCCTCGACTGTCGGTGCTCTTACTCATAGTTTCTGCCAAAAACATTTGTTAAACCTTCACATGGGTGGAAGTGCTTTGCCCGACACCTGCGTGTGTACTAGTCTGGTCCCAAGAATCTTTCCTTGTTTGCGATGCTGTCCCGCAATTAGTCAACAAAAATCTTCTTTCCAGCGATTTCTCTGCCTCAAACCTCGTCGCCAGTTTTCTCTCCTGTCACATCTCTTTTTTGCTGCAAAGAGAAAAGGTATGGAGGTGCACACACTCTGGATTCTTGTAAAACACGGTGAGAGGTTTATTAAGGGTGCTCATACAATCAAGATGGTGATCTGCTCAAAGTCCTTGTAAGCACTCTTCCGACTTCACTGCACATCACATGATTTTGGCCCGGGTAGACTGGGCAGGATGGCTAAAATGTAGGACAGCTGATGAGCATTGGCAGTTGTTTAAGGAGATACTCAATTCCTCACAACTAAACTATATTCCGGAGAGGAAGAAAGATGATAAGGGGGTAAAAATCATCCATGGCTAAACAAGGATGCCAAGGACAATAGAAAGACAAAAACTAAGGGAAACCATGTTGCAAAAGCCAGTGGCAGGTTGCAAAATTGGGAAACTTTAAAATATAAACAAAGGGTTACCTAAAAAGTAATAAAAAGAGCTAAGGCAAATTAGGAAAGAAAGCTAGTGCAAACTGTCAATAAGGAAAGCAAAAGCTCGCCCACTTATAATTATAGAGTTTCAGAGCGTAAAATTGGATGTGAGTTCCCGCCATGCTCTGCAGCGAGAAACGTGCCACAAATCCTGCCAATCACTGCATTTAGTCTGCACAATAGAAAATGCCCCCATATCAGGAGGGTCTGCATTGAAAAGAAAGCACAACCCTTTAGTATAATTTTTTCCCCACAAAGTCCTTTTGTGTTAAAATATTAAGAAATGTTACATGCTGTCCTAACTCCAGAAAGAGCACAGTAGAGATTCCCAATGTGCACCTAAGCTGCGAGGTGCCCCTTTGTCAATTTTTGAGGCAACCTAACATACGATTTGCTGTGCTGCCTGAGGTCTTTTGTATTTCATCTACCATGAGTCCTTTGTCCCTCTCCAGCTCTGTAACCAGGCATGATGTATACATGCCTGAAATTATCCGACACAAATGAATCACACATTTGTTATCCGACACAAATGAATGGTGAAGTATATGGCCATTCCCACAATGTGTGTATTTTGACCAGCATCCTATGTATTTCATCTGCATTTGTAACTCTGGCAACTCTGGCATGCATTTTTCTCATCAATAAAGTTGTAATTTATTTGTTTCATTCCTTCATCCAAATCATTGATGTAGACCACAGAAATTGCCTGTTACCATGGATCCCTATGGGTCTCTGCTGATGATTAAACTCCAGTAGAGTTTTTTTCCCCATTTACTACCTGCTGACAGCAAGAATGTAAGCAACCTGTTATCCAGCTTTTGACATCAGCTTGTCAATCTCACATGGGACCTTACTTAATAGCGTCTGTGTACCACGTTAACAAAGGTTTTCAGGAAATCAAGTTATACAATATCTACTTGGTCACTGTCATTCGGCAATCTAACCACTCTTCAATTCTACCAGGAGAATAAAATTATGGTGGCATAATTCACTAGAAGTTCAGCACTGGAAAATTTCCACCCAATCCTTTGATTCCATTGTGGACTTGCCTCAAATCTCATTTGGTCAGAGTCAGATATATTCCTGGATGTGGAGCAGTGATGCAATAGAGTACTGCACCAGTGGGCAGTGTGAGTGGATAAAAGTTCAGTTCCCCACCTAGCTGAACTCTCAATTTCAACTAGTCAACTTTGGTGAGTTGCTAAGCAGAAACCAGGCATGTTTCCACAGCAATAGTGAAAGATGGAGCTGCCTTTGGGTTTTTACTGAAAACACAATGAAGGCTGATTCAGAGTGGTAATAGATGAAACCCAGAAACAGGTTGTCCAAAAAAGTTCCCTCCTGGCCACGAAAGGGAAAACAAACAGGAGCTTTGATGTGCTTGCTAGGTGAATTGGATATTCTGAATTCTCCCTCTGTGTACCCGAACAGGCGCCAGAATGTGGCGACGAGGGGCTTTTCACAGTAACTTCATTGCAGTGTTAATATAAGCCTGCTTGTGACAATAAAGATTATTATTATGTAGCAGTCACCAAAGAAATCCATCTGCAATATGGGCAGCAAAAATGAGGTATCGGTTGTGAATCTCTTCTGAAAATTAATGAATTCTCTCACAAAAGCGAATGACGCTGGCCCTCCTTGATGGTTGAGAATTATGGAATGGCATGATGTATTAATTATCCCCCTGATAAGATTGTTCTGTCACCCAATAATCTTTAATATATTGAGGGGAATGATTATCCTCCCCACCCTCCCACCTCCCTCCCCCCACCCCGCCCATCCCAAATATATTTCTTTCTCGATATTTGATTATGCAACTTTTGTCAAGAAAATGGCTAAATCTTTGAAAAATTACTTTCTTTCAACTCTCAACTGACTGGAAATTTGATACCATAAAAATTAAACAGAAAACTGCTTTAAAATGCAAGGCTATCTTCCAAGGTAAAGGTGCAAAAAGCGATCAAGAACCTCCTCCGAAAGGAATTGTGGTGAGAGATATTTCAACGGAAACCTTCAGACATTAAAATCCACTCTAACGAAGGAAGAGATTAAAAATGCTGCATTTTAATCATATGAAAAGGCAATAGGAACTGCTAACCAGCCAGATACTCCCAACAGGCACCGAAACACAACCCCCCAGCCCCCTGCAAGCCCCAACCTCCCCCCTGGATCACAGAATTGAAAGGAAAGAAATTGTTGCCAGCCAAGTGCAGGTACCTGGATTTCAATTCAGAATTCTAACTGGAACCAGCTAACTTCAAACAGCTGCAACGTTATATCAAAGAAAGGACTTTACTATATATTCTTTTAACTTTTATTTGGACTCTGACTGTTTCTTAAAAATTAATTTACGGGATGTGGGCGTCACTGGTTAGGCCAGCATTTATTGCCCATCTGTCGTTGCCCTTCAGAAGGTGGTGGTGAGCTGCCTTCTTGAACCGCTGCAGTCCTTGAGGTGTAGGTACACCCACTGTGCTGTTAGGGAGTTCCAGGATTTTGTCCCAGCGACAGCGAAGGAATGGCGATATATTTTCAAGTCAGGATGGTGAGTGGCTTGGAGGTGTGTGTGTGTGATATTGTGTCTTCTTTAACTTAAGAAAACCTGGTTTGATTGACCTGTATTAAAAAGGAAAAACTTTGGAATTGGAAAAGGAATCTTTGGGAAAAGACATTTTCAAACTTTGCTACCACCAACGAGGTCACCCAATCGTAACAATTTTAAACATTTCCACTGTGCTAGGCGAGGAATTGTACTTGGAGTTATCTGATTAATGAAGGTCTCAAATTGGATGTTCAATGACACAATTAATCAAAAATATATACCAACGGAATTGCTGAAGAATAAACAAGAACTCTTGTGGATGATTCAGTTCAATGAAGGACCTTTGTTTATTCGTCCAACAGAATGCTGGAACAAACATTAATCAAACAGAGATATAAAGAACAACCTTTTCTTTCCATTTTAAAAAATAAATTTAGAGTACCCAATTCTTTTTTTTTCCCAATTAAGGGGCAATTTAGCCTGGCCAATCCATCTACCCTGCACATATTTGGGTTGTGGGAGTGAGACCCACGCAGACACGGGGAGAATGTGCAAACTCCACACAGGCAGTGATCCGTGGCCAGGATCAAACCCGGGTTATCAGCGGCGTGAGGCAGCACTGCAAACCACTGCGCCATTGTGCCGCCCGATGAGGAATAACCTGATCAGCAATTTCAATAGCCTTAAGGCAAAGCACTGATGAGAATGATTAGATTAAACTGTGTTTCCGCAGTTCATGAACAAACATGTATGGCAATTTCAAAAACTAGAAAATGTCAACAACCGCTTCAAAAAAACTGACACAGCCCCTAAAAGGTTGTCAAATCAAGACCGGACCTGATTGTAAGCCTAATACTCTTCCTCCTCATTCCTTTGCACATTATATTGGGACTCCTCTTCCTTCCCCACCCATAGTTGCCAGCCCTCACCCTTTAATGCCTCCCTTCCCTCTTCCGTCAGCATTGCTTCTACCTGAGTCCTGTTGTTAATGGAAGGGAATGTGATCAATTTCGCACAGTAAATGCAACTTCTTTTCTATATGCTGAGGAAAGTTATGTTCTACCTATTACTTCATTTGTAAAACATAATCTCTCTGTTCACTTAGCTATTTGCTTATCCAACCGTCCGGCAGTTTATAACCGAGCGACTGTCTATGAAATGCTTCTTCTATCATCTTTCAAAAGTTGGAGGAGATAGAGAGAACTGGTGATACATCTCAACTGGTGATATGACTAAAAACGTAGTCAAAGAGGTGATTTTTAAGAAGCATATTAAAGGTGAAAAAAGAAGTGGAGAGGTTTAGGGAGGGAATTCCAGAGACAGCCAATAATGGTGGAGTGATTATAGTTGGGGATGTGCAAGAGGCTAGAGTTGGAGTAACACAAATATGATCGAGATGCTGCTGAACTAAGAGCCAAGGTGGATCAGTAAGGACAAGAGTGATAGGCGAAAGGGGACATGGTGGGAATTAGGGCATGGACAACAGAATTTTGAATAACCCCGGGTTCATGGAATGTGGGACACGGGAGGCCAGGAATGCGTTGGAACAGTCAACTATGGAGAGGTATCAAAGGCATGGATTAGAGTTACAGCACTAGATGAACTGAGCCGAGGGCAGAGTCAGACGTTGTTATCCCAACCACTTCGCTCAGCTTCTTCAACCCCACCCAACAGCTACACCATGGGCGGGGCGAAAAACAGAGAGAGAAATCCTCAGGCTAATCTTTTTTTAAATTCTGAGAAATTCTGCTTCAACTCGTGATGATTAGCAAATATGTTTTTGGAAACATCAGTTACTAATCCAACCCTACGTTCTATCTGAGGTTATGTTACTGTGTCAGCTCCCATTTGGATACTTGTAGCAAATCTGCACTTTTGCGGGTGCCAGTAACGTATTCCAGAGGTTGATGACTTTCAGCAATTGAAGTATTAACTCACATCCAACCAATTTCTATGCTAACGTAACTTCCACTCATCTGCCCATGTCCTCACAAACCTGTCTAACTTCAATAGCATATCCACTTGGACAGCAGAAAATCCTTTCATTATTTTAAGGATCTCAATCAAACATCCTTGAAGTCTATTATATTTGAGGGTAAAAAGCCATAGCTTTGTAAGCCTAGCATGGCAACTAACGACTATTAATGAAGCTATTAAGGTGGCGGCCCTTCTCCATAACTTTACCAGGGTTTCAATATTCATTATGTGAGTGGACCAAAATTGGAGACACAATTCTACCTCAGACAGGATCAAGCTGCTGTATGAAATAGAATAATGTTTTTTGATTTGTATTTAATAATTCTGACAATGTGTCCCACCACTTGATTTGCCTTTGTGATCGTCTCATGGCACGGGTCATGGGCGTTCAATATTTGATGAACTAATACACTTTGGTCCTTTTCCTGCTCAGCAGCTTTGAGTTTGCAACCCTGCAGAATGTGTACATATATGTCTTTGTCCCTACCCAAGTGTACTTCACATTCACCCATTGCACCCAGATCTAACTGTGATTTGTTTTTCGATCCAAAGATCTTAACATCGGACAAATTTTGTAACATCTGAAAACTGTGGAAGAGTTCTCCCAATCCTTCACCCGGATTGCTGGTAAAGAAGGTCCTAGAGACAGCCCCTGCAGAACTCCACTAATTACTAGTCCTTGCATCAAACTACTCTTGTAAATCGCTACCTTTTGTCTATGACAATGGAAGCAGCTCCTTATCCAACCCTTATCTCAGAAGGTTCAACCCTTGTTAGTAGCCTTTTATGCAACTTCGCAAAAACTTTTTTGAAAATCAAGATAAAATACAAGATCCATAACATCAGTTCAAAAGATAAGATGTTACAGGTGATTCTGCAATTTCACAATACCAATGGGGAAGCTGTGCTTGTGCAGAATACAGATTGGAGATGGTGCTACACAATAATCCCCTCGATTCTCCATCCTGCAACCCGAAGAGCCCAAGAATGTGGCATCACTGCAATGATGTTGATAGGACTCTTACAGACGTCAAGCATCAACAGACGAAATGCATGCTGTGGTACTGGATGTAGAATGGCCTAAAGGTCATTAATGGCAATTCTAAACACAGGGGCCGGGATTCTCCGATCCCGCGGCCAAGTTCTGAAGCCAGCGTCAAAAGCTGCGTGAGCCACTCCGGCGTCAAGGGCCGCCAGGCTCAGGTATTCACCCCTTCCTAGGGGGCTAGTACGGCGCTGGAGTGTGTCCGCTGCTCTGGCGCTTGAAAGCCGGCGCGCCACGGCCGGCGCGGGTTTGCGCATGTGCGTGGGTTCCTGTCTCCGCGCCAGCCCCCGGGCAATATGGATGAGCCCTACAGGGGCCCGGCGCAGAGGAACATAGGCCCCCCCACGGAATTAGCCCGCCCGCCGATCGGTAGGCCCCGATCGTGGGCCAGGCCACCGTGGCGGCCCCCCCGGAGTCGGATCCCCCCGCCCCCCCACCAGGACGGCCCCCGCAGACAGAACTCCGAAGTTCCGCCGTGTGGGACCATACGTAACCCACGCCGGAGGGACTCGGCCGAATTTGGCGGGCACGCGGCCCGTCGAGGCACAGAGAATCGCCGGGGGACCACTTTCAATGGCCCCTGACCGGCGCAGCGGCGACCTCACGGGCACCGGGGAATCGGCAGCCCGGCGTCAGAGCGGCATGACGCGATTCTCGCTCCCCCTCCCGGCGATTCTCCAACCCACCGCGGGATCGGAGAATCCCGGCCAGCAAGAACACATACTCTGCCAGATGATAACAGGTAGATCACTACAATGTAAATCTTTCTACGACCTACAGCAAAGGCTTTAAAAATAATTTACAATGCAAATATTCATGCACCTAGTGAGCTAATGGTCTGATATTTTCACCTAAAAATATGAAAAGAATGCAAGTGCTGACAAAGTAAAATAAAAACAGAAAATGCTAATGTCCACAGAAAAAGCCCTAAAGCAGATTGGGAAACAGCATACTGTTTACAGTCACTAATTTATCAAATGAAAGCTGTTCCGGGATTTGTGGTCAGCTGATATTTAAACTGAGGAAAACAATTGTGCAAATTGATACAAGAACTAGGTTGTTCTTTGAGCAGCTGTTTGCCAAGAGTTACTGGTTTAAGACTGAAACCTGCTTGCAGTTCTGTGGGGTCAGAAAACTCCATTCCCCCACGAGCTTATGGGCTGGATTCTCCCAAAATGAGCTACGTGTTGACGCCATCGTGAAAACCGTGGAGTTTCACGATGGCGTCATTGGGTCCACAGGTGGAGCAATTCAACCGCTCCCAAGCAGCTAGCACAGGCGGAACGTGAAACGGCCAACGGACCGGGCCCCAATTCTGTGATCGACGCGTCGCCGTGGATGCACTTAATGATTCTCCGCCCTTACACACACAGGACATGCGGCTCCGGTACACGCGGGGCCTCATCCGGCGCCTCCTTTTCACCTGCTCCTCCTCCTCCTATTCGTCCTGTTCCTCCTCCTCCTCCTTCTCGGCCTGTCGCGTGGGCGGCCCTCCAGCCTGAGCAGCTGCCACCTGCCCCTCCACAGCCCACTCCTCTGCTGCCACTGATGCTGCCGCAGGGCTGCATGCAGGGCAGTGGCCCCCGCCATGGCGGCCAACATCGCTGGTTGGTGACCAAACATGATAATCTGCAGGGGGCGAGGGGGGAACATGTTATCAAGGTGCATACACCCGTGCACAACCAGGTGCCATGGGCTACATGGTCGTCCCGGTTGGCACTGCGTGCCCCAGCCACGCATGTCCCCCACCCCCGCCCCATCCCTGCTGCCAGAGCCACTGTTTGAAGGCACTGCCCTCACTGGGGGCTGCCGTCGGTGTGGTCCTGGGTGTTCCCCCGGTGGGTGTTGCCGGTTGAGTGGGGTGGCCGGGAAGAGGGACGGCACCCACCCATACGACCGTTAACCCTGCGTTCACTCAGGGGCGGGGTGGGTGGCCAACAAGATGGCCGCCGTAATGGGGCTCGGTGCATGGGCATTGCACTGTCATGTCGGGGGCTCCCCGACTGCTCAGCATGTCCCTCCCCCTTCCCCTCCCCTCCATGGCCCTGGCTGGGCCCCCCCCACCCTGCAGAAAGTACGGCCGGGATCTGTTACAGGAGCCGCAGTCCCCCCATGTCAACTCCTACTTCCTTTCACAGCCGCCTCAGCCAACACAGCGGTATCACGTTTTTTAATAGATGGATAGAACCACGCCGTCAGGAACTCGGCCCATCCGGCCCGCAGAATCACTGAGGCCCAGGTGAATCGGTCGCCGGGGCACATAATGAGATGCTCCAGGCTGCAATTTCATCCGGTTGGGGGGTCCGGAGATTCCAAAATCGGCACGAAGCCGCCATCAAACCCGATTTTGGCGTCGGAGCCGATTCTCCGGACGATTGCGTTTCACGATTTAGTCACGATGTCTCAGAGTATCCAGCCCGATGATCATTCCTTGGCCAGGAAGAACTGAATTCTGTGATGTGATCTCTACTGGCTGGTATTTGAATGCAGGTTTAATTTGAACATAACAGAAAGCCAATGGAACACCCTGCTAATATCAAAAGGAAGTTTAAAAAGCTTACTTCTCACCAGTTGTTGCGTAGCCTGTGTGACACTAAAGGGGCATGAGATATCATCTCGAGGTAATCTCAACCACTTGTGTGAATTTGACTTCACACCCACAGTATATGAAGCCACTGAGGCAAACTGCATAGTATAATTCACCTATTAGAATAAAGTTGGCAATAATTCCACTCTGATCTATTTATTATATGTTTTGGGTTTCAAGATGAATGAAGTTACATTATTTACATAAAAATTTCCCAAACTAATTTGAATTGTAGTGAAGCAGAGCTTTGTATTTTTAAAAGAAAACAATTAGAGAAATCAAATTTTCAGGAGTGCATTTTCCATTAAATGTGCTGATTGAAAAAACAGATTTTGGTAGAAGGAAACTAGCTGGTTGATATAACATTACCAGTTAAGAGAAAAGATAGCTAAGGTCATTAAAATAAAATATTGGCATGGCTGTAGGAAAACAGTTGGGAGAGTGGGGCTGAGTTCAAACTCACTCAGGTGAAACCCAAAAGTGGATGGGACAATGTCACGTTCCCAGCTCAGCATCACTGTTAAGGAATTTAACACTGCACACTCAAACTTGCTTACACCTGCCTGTAACAACTCTTCCCATACCTTCCATATATATGGCTCAAAAGCTTAACTGAATTGTAACCATTTCTACAAATACACTGGGCAGCACGGTGGTGCAGTGGTTAGCACTGCTGTCTCACGGCGCCGAGGACCCGGGTTCGTTCCTGGCCCTGGATCGTGTGGTGTTTACACAGTCTCCCCGTGTCTGCATGGATTTCACCCCAACACAAAAATGTGCAGGGTAGGTGGATTGGCCACATTCAATTGCCCCTTAATTGGGGGGCAGCACAGTGGCGCAGTGGATAGCACTGCTGCCTCACGGCGCCGAGGTCCCAGGTTCGATCCCGGCTCTGGGACACTGTCCGTGTGGATTTGGCACATTCTCCCCGTGTCTGCATGGGTTTCACCCCCACACCCCAAAGATGTACAGGCTAGGCGGATTGGCCACGCTAAATTGCCCCTTAATTGGAAAAAATTAATTGGGTAATCTAAATTTAAAAAAATACAATAACACTCTACATTCATTAGCATTAACAGAATCAATATTATTTAGCTTTCATGGAGAAATAGACACACTTGTGGAATATATTTCCAAAGAATCAGCAAAAATCAGAGAACCTGTTGTGAGAAAAATGGAATGTTACTGAATTATTCACTGCAAACCAGTGCATTGATTTGAGTTTTATGTAGTTAAATTAACAAACCCAAAAACATCTTAAACGATAACATGACATTAACGTAGTAATAAATAGAAGATCCAATAAATCATGATTTTGCATTTTAAAATATTTTCATCTGTAAATGTCTGAATACATATTTTGCTTTTGTTCTCTTATTGACGACATGATACTTGCTGCATTGAAAGCAGTATGTAGATGTCAACTGTGAGCCACGTGCCACAAGGATGTAAGAACTTCTAGGAAACAGAATAGGTCATTTAGCCAAATAAAAATATTCCTTTTTGATTGATCTAAACCTAGCCTACCCACCTTTTCACCATTTTCTCAGTCCCTTCTCTCCAGAAATGTATCTGGGTGGTACGGTAGCACAGTGGTTAGCACTGTTTTTACAGCATCAGGGTCCCAGGTTCGATTCTCAGCTTGGGTCACTGTCTGTGCGGAGTCTGCACCTTCTCCCTACATCTGCTGGGCTTCCTAAAGGTGCTCCGGTTTCCTCCCACAAGTCCCGAAAGACGTTCTGTTAGGTAATTTGAACATTCGGAATACTCCCTCTGTTAGGTGAATTGGATTCTGAATTCTCAGTGTACCCGAACAAGCGACGGAATGTGGCGACAAGGGACTTTTCATAGTAACTTCATTGCAGTGTTAATGTAAGCCTACTTGTGACAATAAAGGTTCTGATTATTATCTCATATAAACTTACATTGTCCACTTCAATGGCTGCCTCGAGTAAATCAAATTGTACCTACTTCTTGACAAATCAGAAATGTATGTTAAAGCAGTCTAACATGCAAAATAATTAATCATTTGCTTCCCCACACTGTTGTTTTCTAATGATGTGAACTGCTAAGATGTTTGACTATAATTGCTGTTTCTTCTATATTTGTGGAATGGCAGCACAGTATCACATTATTCAAACTCCGAAGGAAACATTCCACAGCCTCAGAAAAAGTACTTACTGTTTAACACTTTAAATATTCAGCTATCGGTAAAGGAACTGAATTAATAGCAAAGGAAAATGCATATAGGACAATAGAACTGTAAAATAGTAATCCAAGAGAATGGATCTAATAACCTCATAAATGGCAATTACAAGGCTGCAGTGCTTCATGCCCATGGGCAGAATTCAGAGAATGAATTACTGCCTTAGACTCAATCCTAAATGACTATTATGCTCCATATTACTTGTCGCTGCTCTTTTTTAAGTTAACAAAAGCTTTTCTTCACCAGAAGCACACTGAAGACTGAGAATGAGTGGCCCTGAAATTCCACAGAGGTTCTACTCGTCTCCCCATGGAGGGGAGGCAATTCCGCCAGTCTCCAGGTGGGAGTTATGGCATGAGACTGATAGAACCCTCTTAGAATTTCAGGGCCATCGAGTGTCACAAGTGAAAGCATAAAACGACAATGATAAATTTGAAGGTCTATCGTACCGTGAGACTGATAATGCCTCTTTCCTTCCCTGAGCAAATTACAAAAAATTAGATCTACAAACATATGCATGAAATGTATTTGACTTGTCACACTGATTGCATAATATATGATAGCCATTACCTTGGTGAAGGCAAGTACATCACAATGCACCCTGACTCTACACAACAGTTGAAATATTAAGCACAATGTTAGACTTGCCACGAACTACGCTGATGTTATCTGCGAGGGTATCCTAATTTGGAACACTGGTTTGTGGGGGAGTATATGTTTGTTTTTGGAATGATGTGACGAGTCAAGTAAAACTCCAGTGAGAATAAATAGCCCAGTGGTTAATAATTATTAAAGACTATTTACTAAATTGAAGAAAAGACAAATACACACGAACATGACTAGACTAGCTAAGACAATTAAGTATATGAATTACTAAATGCACAGACAGTTTATGAAGGATGTATGTACACCTTGTTCCAAAATATATCAATGATCCCTGAATTCCTTCGGATTTCTACTTGTTGCTGGACAGATTGCCTCTTATTATGTCTTGTTAAATTTGTGTCACTGTTATTAGGTAAATCCATGACAGAGTGTTCACTCAGTTTTGATTTCCTAAGATGTTCAGAGAAATTAAGTGATTTTGCTAATTGATATAAAGTAACACAGCGTTCAGATTTTTGACTTTCACCAAGTCACTGAAATTGGTAAGAAAGCATTGATTTTCTGAGTTAGGCAGATGGATTATGTTAGCCCAGAGCACAGACACACCCGCACTGGCAATTTAGGAGGTGTACCAGTGCTGGTTAATTTGTATTGGAAGTAATGTTCCCTTGAAAATGTAGTTGTTGTGCACATCCCATCCTTTTCAGTCTGCAATCTTAGGGCACGATTTAACTAAACAGGAACAAAACCACACAGTGAGCGTGTTTAGCCGTATGTTTCTCTGCGCTCACAGCGCTGAAAAACACAAATGAGTCTCGCGTAAGGGGCTTCAACGGAGAACCCGTGGCCGAGGCACATAGCTGGCACTGCCAGGGTGCCCAGCTGGCAATCCAGGGTGCCACCATGACCAAAGGGCATGCACCTGGAGGCTTCTGATCCCCTGGGAGAACCCCACGAGTGCCGTCACATCTGGTCCCCATTTCTGGAGACCAGTACTAAAAAATGCTGGCCCAAGGTCTCTGAGACGAGGTGGATCGATCCCATCCCTTGGGTAACTCAGGGATCTACACATTAAAGTGAGACTAGTTGTTTCACTTTAATATGCAGATTTGCTAAAATGCGATCCCACCCACAATTCACATCACAATGTCTTGCGAGATCACGTTAGATCTTGCGAGGCGTTGCAAGCCAGGTAGATCCCGGGTCTCCGGCTTTTCTCGGCCACGCTGCACCACGCCGAGCTGCTTTTCTGACGTAGCATGGCCATTAAATCGCGCGCTTAATTTTATTTATTTTGCCAGACATACATCAAGAAAGAAGCTCCTTCCCCTGAGGAAGGAGCTGTGCTCCAAAAGCTAGTGATTCGAAACAAACCTGTTGGACTTTAACCTGGTGTTGTAAGACTTCTTACTGTGCTCACCCCAGTCCAACGCCGGCATCTCCACATCATGGCTGAACTGTTATAGCACGGGTCCTTCTTTTAGACTCCATCCCTCTTGCAATAAAGGCCAACATTCTGTTTGCCTTCCTAATTAATGGCTTTACCCGCATGCTGATATTTTCTGATTCATGTACAAGGACATCCAGACCCCTCGGCATTCTGCAGTCTCTCTCCATTTAAGTCATATTAGGTCTTTCTGATCTTCACTGCAAAGTGGAAAACCTCACATTTTCACACATTATACCCAATCATCCAATTTCGCCCCACTCATTTATCCTCTCTATATCCCTTTTCAGACTTTCTATCCTCCTGACAACAATAGATTGTAAATAGTTGAAGCCCCATCACTGATCCTTGTGGCACTCCACAAGTTATATTCTGCCACGCTCAAAATTACCCATTTATCCCGACTTTCTGTTTCCTGTTCTCCATCCATGTTAATACATCACCTCCAATACCATAAGCTTTTATCTTGTGTAGTAGAAGACGTAGATGATGTGTAGAAGATGGTGCCGGAGCGAGGTGACTCTCTGCGAGCTCTCCCCAACACATCCACTTTTTACTTAACTTATATTCGTTCTAACATTTTAAAATTTAATTCTAAAACTAACATTATTACTAACCTCTCTCTTTTATTTTTTCTTGCAGGCTTGAACATCCTCCGAGGCCCGTGGAGACCTTTTGACTGGACCCGACCTGACCTCCACGACCTGGAAGTGGATCGGGCCCAAACCGGAAGTGAAGTCCCGACCTCGATTTGGAGCCGACCCAGACCTCGGAGCTCCCAACCCGGCCTAACAACCGACGCCAGCCCCCGGATCGCCCGGCCCAGTCCCCGGAGCTCCCGACCCTCGACGACGAGACCTGGCCCAACTCGACCCCGAGAGACCCGCCCAGCGACCCGACCCAGAGTGGCCCTCCCAGCAACCCGACCAACCTGGAGATGGAAGAAAGAAAAATCCACATGGAGGCCCGACTGGGCCTCCTTCAAGACCCGACCCCAGGAGCGCCCAGGGAGGGAACAGACCATGGGATTCAGCCCAACCTGCCCCAGGAAGCCCCTGCCCACGACCCAGGACCCTCGAAATGGCAGAGACCCCACGCGAGGACCCGAATGCGCTGCAAGGTATTCCCGTGCCCGCAGAACGCTGGGACCCATCCGGATCACAAACATGCCCCCCTAGCAACCCCTCTACCTCAACCAGTGCCCAGGACCCTGCCAGACGCGACCCCGGAAACGTAACCAGCGCCCTGGTCCCCACCAGCGCCCTGGACCCCACCAGACGCAACCACCTACCTTCCACAAGGTCAGACTTCTCCCATCGGATCCCAGGATCATCCAGCCGCAGCCTCCGACTAAGGAAGCGAGGGAGATGCGGCGGCCTGCAGGTTAGACTGAAGCAATGCGATTTCAAGACCCCTCTCCCCAGCATACACCTGGTAAACGTCCAAGCGATCGAAAACGAGCTGGATGAACTTAACGCCAGACTTAACTCTCAGAGGGAAGTAAGAGACTGCAGTGTGCTCTTTTTCACAGAGACATGGCTCACTCCCGCCTCACCGGACTGTGCCATACAACCTGAAGGCTTCACAATTCACCGGCGGACCGCATTGCGTCATCAGGCAAAGCAAAAGGTGGAGGGTGTGCCTCCTCATCAACTCCTCCTGGTGCTTGGATGTGGCGACCCTGGCGACCTACTGCTCCCCGGACCTGGAATACCTGACAGTGAAGTGCCGCCCATACTATCTTCCAAGTGAGTTCACTTCAGCCATTATCACAGCGGTCTACATCCCACCCCAGGCAGAAGTGAGGAAGGCGCTGACGAACGGTGATAAACAACTATGAAACAGAACACCTGGAGGCCTTGTTCATTGTGGCCGGAGACTTCAACATCGCCAACCTCAAGTGTGTACTGCCAAAATTCCACCAGCACATCTCCTGTCCCACCAGGGATACAACACTCTTGACCACTGCTACTCAAAAATCAAGGGAGCCTACCATTCCATCCCCCGACTGCACTTTGGGAAATCTGACCATAAGACGGTGCTCCTTCTCCCGGCATACAAGCAGAAACTCAAGCGGGAGAATCCAGCTAAGAAGGTCGTGCAGTGCTGGTCCGAGGAAACAGAAGAGCTCTTCTGTGACTGCTTAGAGACAGTGGACTGGTCCATATTTAAGAATTCAACAACCATGCCACCACCGTCACAGACTTCATCAGCAAATGTGTGGACGACTGCGTGCCAAAGAAAGCAGTACGTACGTTCCCCAACCGGAAACCATGGCTGAATCGCAAGATTGATTCCCTACTGAAGGACAGATCTGAGGTGTTCAAGTCAGACAACCCTGACCTACACAAGAAATCCAGGTACGAGCTCCGCAAAGCCATCCGAGATGCCAAGAGAGAATATCAAACCAAGCTAGAGTCACAGACAGACTCACGGCGGTTGTGGCAAGGACTAAACAACATAATGGGCTACAAAGCGAAGCTGAGCAGTATCTCCGGCAGCAGCGCACCCCTCCCCGATGAACTCAGTGCATTCTATGCTCGGTTCGAGCAGGTAACCAACAATCCGCTGTCGAGTGCCCCAGCAGCCTGTAACGCACCCATACCCCCCAACACAGCTTCCGAAGTCAGATCGGCCTTCCTGAAAGTGAACCCTCGGAAGGCGACGGGTCCGGACGGGATCCCTGGTCGTGCACTCAGAGCCTGCGCAAACCAGCTGGCAGAGGTGTTCACGGACATCTTTAACCTGTCCCTACTCCACTCACCGCCCAGTCCATCACACGAACCTGCCTCCCATCCATTGACTCCATCTATACCTCCCGCTGCCTGGGGAAAGCGGGCAGCATAATCAAGGACCCCTCCCACCCGGCTTACTCACCCTTCCAACTTCTTCCATCGGGCAGGAGATTTAGAAGTCTGAGAACACGCACGAACAGACTCAAAAACAGCTTCTTCCCCACTGTTACCAGACTCATAAATGACCCTCTTATGGACTGACCTCATTCACACTACATCCTGTATGCTTCATCCGATGCCAGTGCTTATGTAGTTACATTGTATACCTTGTGTTGCCCTATTATGTATTTTCTTTTCTTCACTTTTCTTCCCATGTTTTTAATGATCTGTTGAGCTGCTCGCACAAAAATCTTTTTCACTGTACCTTGGTACACGTGACAATAAACAAATCCAATCCAATCCAATCCAAGATATAAGGTCCCAAAGCCATTCTTCCTTGTGCCCAATTTCTCAAATTATTTCTGTCTGAGGGATAGGAATAAAACTGTTGACATTCCAACTCAAAGCAAAAAATTGCATTTCTCTTTAAGCTATCTGACATGAGCAAAGCCCATTACCAGACATAAAAGTTTTCCTAATCAAAATACTAAGCAATCCGCATAAGGGAGAGTATCAAATTGAAGGAAAAAGCATACAAAGTGGCAAAGTTTAGTGGGAGACTAGAGGACTGGGAAATCTTTAGGGGGCAACAGAAAACTACTAAAAAAGCTATAAAGAAGAATAAGATAGATTATGAGAGTAAACTTGCTCAGAATATAAAAACAGATAGTAAAAGTTCCTACAAATATATAAAACAAAAAGAGTGGCTAAGGTAAATATTGGTCCTTTAGAGGATGAGAAGGGGAAGTAGATTTAGGACTGAGCATAGGAGGAGCTTCTTCACCCAAAGGGCTGTGAATCTATGGAATTCTTTGCCCAGTGAAGCAGTTGAGGCTCCTTCATTAAATGTTTTTAAGATAAAGATAGATAGTTTTATTGAAGAATAAAGGGATTAAGGGTTGTGGTGTTCGGGCCGGAAAGTGGAGCTGAGTCCAAAAAAGATCAGACATGATCTCATTGAATGGCAGAGCAGACTTGAGGGGCCAGATGGCCTACTCCTGCTCCTAGTTCTTATATTCTTAGATAAATGTTTTACATTTGGCTGACAAGCAGTTCAATATTATCTGCCAACAGCATACACTTCATTTACAAAGACCGGTAAAAGTTGGTGAAGGTTGGGTCATTGAGTCTTAGGGGTAAACTTTCCTGGTCCCGCCCACCGTGGGAATCGTTACAGGTGGGATGAAATATTTGATGGATCATTGAAGGTCCATTGTCCACGGTGGGAGTTTATGGTCTCCAAGAGGGCGGGGATGGAAAATCACCCCAAAATCATAACGATTCTGCTAGAAACACAGAAAGTAGGAGCAGGAGGAGGCCATTCTTCCCTTCAAGCCTGCTCCACCATTCAATATGATCATGGCTGATCCTCGATCTCAATGCCATATTCCCGCTTTCTCCCCTTCCCGCTTGATGCCATTAAATTCTTTTAAAAATCTCTTCCTTGAATACATTCAGTGACTTGGCATCCACAGCCTTCTGTGATAGAGAATCCACAGGTTTATTACTTCACCTTGAGTGAAGAAGTGTTTCCTCATCTCAGCTCTAAATGGTCTACCCATATTCTGAGGCTGTATCTCCTGGTTCTAGATTCCCCAACCAGGGATAACATCCTCCCTGCATCCAGTCTGTCAGCCCTGTTAGAATTTTATACGTTTCAATCAGATCTCCTCTCATTCTTCTCAACTTTAATGAATACAGACCTAGTCGAACCAAGGGACAGTCTTCCCAACCCTGGTATCAGCCTAGTGAACCTCCGCTGCACTCCCTCTATGGCAAGTATGCTATTTCTTAGGCAGGGAGACCAAAACTGCATGCAATACTCCAGGTGTGGTATGATTGCTGCAAGACGTCTCTACTTCTGAACTCAAATCCACTTGTAACGAAGGCCAACGTACCATTTACCTTCCTAATTGCTTGCTGTACCTGCATCTCCATTTGTATGGACTGGTGTACACGGATACCCAGATATGTTTGTATATCCACACTTCCCTTTCTGTTTTTCACATCAAAGTGCATAACTTCACATTTAGCCGCATTGTACAGCACCTGCCATGTTCTTGCCCAATCACTCAGCTTTTCTAAATCACCTTGAAGCCTCCTTGCATCCACCTCAAAACTCACAATTCCGCCCAGTTCGTGTCATCAGCAAACTTGATAAGGTTACATTTGGTTCCCTCATCCAGGTCATTTATATATATTGTGAACAGCTGGGGCCCAAGCACTGATCCCTGTGGTACCACATTAGTCACTGTCTGCCACTCAGGAAACGATCCATTCATTCCCACTCTCTGTTTCCTGTCTGTCAACCAATTCTTGATCCATGCCAATATTACCCCTATCCCACGTGCTAAAACTTTGCCCACTCGCCTCTCATGAGGGCCTTATCAAACGTCTTCTGAATGTCCACATTCACCACATCCACTGGTCCTCCCTTAGCTATTCTACTAGTTACATCCTCAAAAAACTCCGGTAGATTTGTTAAGCATGGTTTGTCTTTCATAAACCTATGCTGGTTTTATCCAATTCAGTTAATGGTTTCAAAATGTTCTGTTATCACGGGCGGGTATTTCCAACCCCCCGCTGGGTCGGCGAATCCCTGGGGGGGCGGTGTGAATCCTGCCCCGCCGCTCCGATGCTGGCTGCCGTATTCTCCGTTGCCGGTTTTCGGGCGGGCGCGGGGATCATACCGCGTCAATCGGGGGCCGTTGGCAGCAGCCCCTTCGGCAATTCTCCGGGCCCCGATGGGCCTAGCAGCCACTGGTTTCTGGCCAGTCCCGCCGGTGTGGATTGGACATGGTCCCACACGGCGGGACCTGGCTGGTAGGCCGGCAGGTGTGGTGCTCGGAGGAGGGGGGGGGGGGGGGGATCCAGCAGCCCCGGGGGGGGGGCCGCCACGGTGGCCTGGCCCGCGATTGGGGCCCACCGATCTGCGGGCGGGCCTGTGTCATGGGGGCACTCCTGCCTTCCGCGCCAGACACTGTAGGGCTCTGCCATGGCTGGTGCCGAGAATACACCCCCTGCGCATGCGCTAGAATATGCTGGCCAGTCTGCGCATGCGCTGGAATACGGCGGCGGTTCTGTGCATGCGCTAACTCGTGTCGGCTCTTCGGCGCCAACCCCGCCGGTGCCTGACTAGCCCCTGGAAGTGAGGAGGATTCCGCAACTTCCGGTCGTCCCGACGCCAGAGTGGTTCGCGCCGCTTTTTCCGGCGGTGACGGGCCATCGCAGGGAGAATCCCGCTTCACGTCTTTTATAATAGACCCGAGCATATTCCCCACTACTGGGGTGAAATTCTCCTACCCGCCCCGCCACATTTCTGCCCCGACCGGCCAGCGGGAGTCTCCGTAACACCGGCCGGTCAATGGGGTTTCCCATTGTGGGGCAGCCCCACGCCGTCGGGAAACCCCCGGGCGCCGACAAAACGGAGACTCCCGCTGGCGGAGAATGACGCCCCTGATGTCAGTTAACTGGTCTGTAATTCTCCCTTTTTCTCTCCCTCCCTTTTTAAATAGTGGGGTTTCATTTGCCACCTTGCAATCTGTAGGAACTACCCCAGAGTCTATAGAATTTTGGAAGATGACCACCAGTACCCAATCTTTCCAAGGAATCATGCACCTTACTAGCACAAAAGGTTGGTAAGTTTCTCACTGTTTATATAGTCAGGGTAACTCTACCCATTATGGCACAAGCTTGCAAGATAATCTGGAAGAATTACAGCCACAGTATTAGATGTATTCCCCCAGGTCTCATAAATCAGGCTGGCTTGCTGTCACATATCACAGCATCCTGGAGTACTGCAAACCTGCCTGTTTGAGCTATCACATTACGTAATCTACCACAGAGGACTGATTCAATTCCAAACTCCCATCCTCAAGGGTAACATTTTGGAATCATCACAACCACAATGAGTTATTGCAAGAGCAATTAAATGCTGCACATCAATCATGTACTTTGCCTCAAAAAAAACAATATTAATCAAATGCATAGGTTTCATGGAGACCTATGACTACTGAGTCTATTTTTGCTCCTGTTTATTTGAGTGTCAGTCTGGGAGGGAAATCTACTTGGCAAGCCTGTGAGCTCTGTAACTGGTAGGAATTAGGTTAAAATGATGTTTGGCGATGGCCATGATGGCCTCTTGCTGTAGTTCCAATCAAGCTGTGCTCCACGATCTTCACGCCCAACAAAGTAGAACACAACTGGAACTGGAATTACCCATTATAACCCTACATCGTATTAAGGTGCACAGTGACACCATCAACATTGTTGAACCACCAGCGCTGAGGACCCTGGTTCGAATCCCGGCCTTGAGTCACTGTCCGTGTGGAGTTTGCACAGTCTCCCCGTGTCTGTGTGGGTTTCACCCCCACAACCCAAAGATGTGCAGGGTAGGTGGATTGGCCATGCTAAACTGCCCCTTAATTGGAAAAAAAATAATTGGGTACTCTAAATTTACAAAAAAAACACCTTGTTCAACCATTTTCAGTCTGCACGTTGAATGTTTTGCAATTGACATTGCATTGAGAAGAGTTGACTTCCTGCTCGTAAAACGCATCTGGCAAATATTCAAATCACTGGGTGCGATTTAACCACCGTGTTGCTCCCTGCACAGATCAAGGCATACCGGTTAAATAGCATGAGAAGCCAAAATTGGAATTTGCAGCGGGTCAAATTGATTCGCTACCTAATTGGCCCGCTCCTGGTGGCGGTTTCTAAATCACACCCAAAAATGGTGAGAAGATCATTGACACCAATTGAGACCAATGCCCATCTCATTAGCGAGGTGAAAGTACAATCTAACAGCCCCACAGGAACTAACTGTCTGCCTAGCAAGAGATCACATGTGTCATTTCGTACTCATTTTTTTAAAAATGAAGCTGGTGCAATGGCTGCTGAGGGCATCTGAAGAGGTGAGTAACCATTTCCATTCCCTGGCATGCAGCTCAGGGGCACTGGAGCTGCTGCCCCAGTGATCCTGGGCGGGGGGGGATGTGTCTGTTTGGGGGGGCTGGGTATCATAGGTCGGGGGCTGGCCCTGCTCGTGAGTACACATACCATGGGTTGGATTCTCCATTAGTGAGACTATGTCTCCACTCCGTCGTCAAAACTGTGGAGTTTTACTCCTGAAATTCCTGCTTTAATAGCCCTGCAGGGACTGATGTGTTGGGTGCTCTGGATCCGTGGAACACATACAGGCCACCAACACTTAAAATAGTACAACACTATTTTATTAAGTCAGAAACTGTTGAACATACTTTCACAGTGGGTTAACACGATGTTAGAATGAGCGGGAAAACTGATGCCCTCTGTCTTTTTGGTGAGTGTGCTCTAACTGGTGATTGGCTGCGGTGTTGTGTGTCTTGATTGGTCCCACTGTGTGTCCATCAGTGTGTATCTGCACCATGATATACTGGTGTATATTATGATATCCCCCCTTTTATAAAAAAATGTATGTTTGTGGCAATAAATAATGTGTGGTGAGAATGTTCCTAACTACGTGTGGGGTGCAAAGACATATTTACAGGACTATGTACATGAGAACTAAGCTATTTACATGGGAAGGTGCCTGGTGCAGAGAAGCAGTATGCAACAAGAGTAACGAGATCAACACTATACACAAACCAGGGAAATGATCAAACAAAGCAACAAAATAATTCAGAGAGACCATAAATTCGAAAAGTTCATAAATTTACTCTCGGAGGTGGGAGACGAATTCTGGTTGACCGCCTCAACGGTGGGTCGAGAGCCGCCGGTTCAGGAGCGGGCTGGACTGCGTCAAAGTCAGGGGGAGGCAGAGTGACAGGGAGCTCTGCATAGTCCGTGGCAGGGTCAGCTGGAGGGCGAGGTGACACTGGAGGATCACGTGGCGAGTGTGGAACGAGACGAAGGGCGCGTCGATTGCGGCGCAGAATAGAGCCATCCGGTAGACGAACCAGAAACGAGCGGGGGGCCACCTGCCGAAGGACAACAGCGGTTGCAGACCAGCCACCATCCGGAAGATGGACGGGGATGTTGTCACCTGGAGCCAGAGCAGGGAGATCAGCTGCACGGGAGTCATGAGCCGCCTTGTGCTATGAACGAGACAGCTGCATCCGGCGAAGGACCGGAACGTGGTCGAGGTCTGGGACATGGATGGACGGCACCGTCGTCCTCAGGGTGTGATTCATGAGTAATTGGGCTGGCGACAGGCCAGTGGACAGTGGGGCGGAGCGATAGACCAGCAAGGCAAGGTAGAAATCAGACCCAGCATCGGCAGCCTTGCATAGGAGCTGTTTGACAATATGTACTCCCTTCTCTGCTTTGCCGTTGGATTGGGAGTACAGGGGACTGGACATCACATGGGCAAAATTGTACCCCCTGGCAAAGTTGGACCATTCTTGGCTGGCGAAGCAGGGGCCATTGCCCGACATAACCGTGAGCGGGATGCCGTGTCGAGCAAAAGTTTCTTTACATGCACGAATGAATGCAGCCGAGGTGAGGTCGTGCAACCGTATCACCTCTGGGTAATTCGAAAAGTCATCCACGATCAGGACATAGTCTCTACCCAGCGCGTGGAACAGGTCGATGCCCACATTGGTCCATGGTGACGTGACCAACTCATGGGGCTGCAGGGTCTCAAGTGGTTGGGCCGGCTGGAAGCGCTGACAAGTGGGGCAGTTGGGCACTGTGTTGGCTATGTCCTCATTAATGCCGGGCCAGTACACTGCCTCTCGGGCCTGTCGGCGGCACTTTTCCACGCCAAGGTGGCGCTCGTATAAATGTTCCAGGACAAGCTGGCGCATGCTATGCGGGATGACAATGCGGTCCAGTTTTAGAAGAACCTCGTCTACTACTGCCAGATCATCTCTTACATTATAGAATTGAGGGCAGGTCGTTCAAGTCTTTCTGTATTATATTGACCAGCGGGCGATGGTCAGTCTCGACGGTGAATTGAGGAAGTCCGTAGACATAATCGTGAAATTTAACAACACAGGTCAGAAGGCCCAGGCACTCCTTTTCTATCTGCGTGTAGCGCTGCTCCGTGGGGGTCATCGCACGTGATGCATATGCAATGGGGGCCCATGATGAGGCCTCATCACGTTGAAGGAGCACTGCCTCAATGCCGGATTGACTGGCATCGGTCGAAATTTTGGTCTCCTTTGCTGGATCAAAGAAAGCTAAGACCGGGGCCGTGGTCAGTTTTGCCTTGAGTTCTCGCCATTCGCGCTCGTGGGCAGGGAGCCATTGGAAGTCAATCGTCTTCCTGACCAGGTTCCTGAGAGCCGTGGTATGAGAGGCGAGGTTAGGGATGAAATTCCCTAAAAAACTGACCATGCCCAGAAATCGGAGGACCGCCTTCTTGTCCTCTGGTGTTTTCATAGCTGTGATGGCAGCTACCTTGTCCGCATCCGGCTGCACACCCAATTGGGAGATGTGGTCCCCGAGGAACTTAATTTCTGTCTGCCCATATCTCTTAAAATTGTGACTTCTTTAGCTGCTCCTCCTGATACACATAAGTAAACTTTACCCACACAAGTAAATTCTTTAAAGAGATCTGACACTTTCTTATCAACCACCTCTTGATCAGGCTGTACAATTTTTGCATCTCCTTCGCTTCACTTGGGCTTTCCTTTACCACTTTAACAAACCCCACTGCCTTATCCTGTTTTACCATATCAGCCTTCCCAGTGCTTTTCTTCAACCACCAACACTGTGACTTTACATGGCCTAGTTTATTACAGTGAAAACATTTGAAACATTTCATGTCTCTTCCACCCTCCTGGATTTCTTTTTTAGTCTGAAGTACACTCTCCTTATGATCTCCCATTAGATCAGCTTTACCACTTGAGTATTTATCATGTCCCCAGTTTCTATTCCTCACAGGCTGAAACTGATGTTGGAACCAAGCTTTGGTTTATGAACTAATTTATAATCATCTGCCATTTCTGCTGCTATCCTCGCAGTTTTAACCCTCTGCTCTTCCACATGAGTTCTCACTACATCAGGAATTGAATTTTTAAACTCCTCCAAAAGTATAATTTCTCTGAGAGCTTCATACGTTTGGTCTATTTTCAAAGCCCTTATCCACCTATCAAAATTACTCTGTTTGATCCTTTCAAACCCCATGTATGTTTGACCAAATTCTTTCCTTAAATTTCTAAACCTTTGTCTGTAGGCTTCAGGCACTAGTTCATATGCACCTAAGATGGATTTTTTCACCTCCTCATATGTCCCAGATACCTCCTCCGGTAGTGATGCAAACTTCACTAGCCCTACCTACCAGCTTTGTTTGAATCAGTAATACCCACATGTCCTGTGGCCATTTCATTTGTTTAGCTACCTTCTCAAATGAAATAAAAAAGGCTTCTACCTCCTTCTCGTCAAACCTTGGCAATGCTTGGACATATTTAAATAGATTCCCACCAAGCCTTCGACTATGACGCTCTTTCTCACTATCCTCATCACTGTCATCCAACTATACGTTTCCCTTTACGTCTGCCAATTTTAACTGACTGTCATGTTTCATGGCCATTTTCTGAAGTTCAAACTCTCTCTCTTCATCTTTTTCACTGATCTGCATCTCCTTTTCTCTTTCTCTTTGTTCTGCTAGGGCTATTCTTTCTTTTCTCCTTTCTTCTCTCTCCTTTTCTTTTTCTTCTCTCTCTCTATCTTTTTCCGCTCTCTCTTTCTTTTTCCTCTCTTTCGTATTCAAGCTGCTTTAATTCTTTCTCATGTTCCATTTGTTCAATTTGTAACTGCATTTTTGCCATTTCCAATGAGTCAAACTGTATCTCAGGCAACTTTAAATGCTTAGCCACCGCCATAATTACCTCATCTGTTTGCATTTTTTAAGGTAATGTTAACTGCAATGTTTTTGCCAAATCTAACAGTCTGCTTTTAGTCTCTGTCCGTAAGGTGCTGCGTGTGACCGTCTCCACACAAAATACTTCTGAGCCTCTGAAAGAGCCATTGTCCACAACACACTCCCTACTTAAACTGAAATACCGCACCTGAAAAGCAACCACAATATGCTCACCCTTCACTGTCTTTAAGTTCACTGAGCCAATCCAGTAGATAGACTTTGATCCCGGACGAGCCCCCAATTTGTTATGGGCCAGGGCTTAGAGAACCCCAAAGTGTATCATGGAGTTCACCTGACCCACAACTTTTAATAGATTGTGGTATGGGGAGCACACTGCCCACTCTCCAGGTGTGGTACAGCAGAAATGGAAAAGTATTTTTTTAAAGCAAAACAATGTTTATTCTATGAACTCATGTTCACCTTTTAAAACATAGTGAACATCTTAGCAACCATTAATTCAAATACAACCCCCAAAGAATACAACACTAAGTAATCCTTAATAACTTCCCAAACAACATCCAGAAGATAAAAGAAATACCTTTTAACAGAAGCACATTAGGTTTATATTCACTACTGAGAACATTTATAATTCTGAATTCACCAAATTATCAAGAGATAGTCTTTTCATGGCAGAGAGATCAACAGTGCACCTGCTCTGTCTGGCTTCAGCTCCAACACTGAAAACGAAACCAAAAACATACCCTGCAGCAAACAGCCTAAAATGAAAGTAAAAAGCTGACAGACAGCCCAGCTCCACCCACACTCTGATATCACTGATAAACACCCATTTCTTAAAGGTACATTTCTTGAACACCCATTTCTTAAAGGTACTCTCACATGACACAGCTACATGCTGGGACCGATCCACCAGCACCACAAGGGCTACCACTGTGGCGTCTAACATGCCATCCATCGTGCTATCTGTAAGGAATCGGAGCCAGTTGTACAGGAGAGACTCATTCTGTACGCTCACCTGTGGCCAGAGTAGGAGCCCCGAGATCCCAGACTCTAAGATCTCTGGTGCCGTTGAGAGGTGCTCCAGGATGACGAGTTGGCTCTTGGGGGATAAGGGGTACCTGCTGATGTCCTGGCTGACAGCACCTGTGCAGAGGCCTGAGATTGAGGCGGTGACCCGATATCATGTGGCCCATTTTGCCACCCATGCTGTCATCGAGCAGTGCATTGGACTGCTCAAAATGCAGTTACGATGTCTGGACTGCTCTGGTGGTGCACTGCAGTATATCCCCCAGAGGGTCTCCTGCTCTGTGATGGTCTACTGTGCTATCCACAAGCTGGTGCAGCAGTGGCGCGACATGCAGGAGGAGGAAGGACATGCGGTCCCATCTGAGAAGGGACCGGACTAGGAGGGGCTGGAGGACAAGTCCGGGGAGAACCCGAGGAGGAGCCTAAGGATGGAGGTCAGGCAGCAGTGAGGGTCCAGCATGCCCAGAGGGCCAGGGAGGTCCTCATACTCGCCCACTTCCTGTTGGACGAGACTTTGTCCATCAGCTCACCCTTTTCCCCAACCCCCCCCCCCCCTCCCCGACATGCTCCTCCCCCCATTGACAGCCCCAACATCCCCTGTTACCGTGTTCCACCCTCCCAGGGTCTTTGTAACATCACCCCAGGGTGATGGGCCCGTGTCGGCACTGTCAGCGGGTCAATATACAAGGCAGGAGAGTGATGATAACCCGCTGTCAGGGAAGCTCTTCTGCTCCTCAGTTTATGCCAAAGTCTGCCTCCTGCCCTTATGCTGACAGTGCGCTCACATCCATAACCTGAACGGGGTCTGCATCAGGGGCTCTTGATCTTCCATATGAAACCTCCATTGTCCTTAGCTACAGATAGCGTGTACCTCCCCGCCCACCGCCCCCCCCCCCCCCAAGTGCCCACTCAGTGATCCTCAATCTTTTTGATCCTCCGTGCTCTGCCACTGCCTCTAGGTGTGTCCCCAGGATACACATCAGAAGCGGAGTCAGCCTGCAGCTTCTCATGCCCTGTGGCCTTTGATGCCCTTGGCAGACGTCCTCCAGAGAGCCTGATGCTGGAGGATTCTGGCTGACTTACCGGGGCGACTGGCATCACTGTGCCACCTTGCTCTGCTCGCACCAGAGTCAGAGGCGAGGAATTTGGGTAATGTGGAGACTGCCATTATCTCCCTGGTGGGAGGCACCAGTAGGCCCTCGGCGCTCCCTCTTCCCTGATGGTGCCCGTAGAGTCCTAGCTGTCTCCGTGCGATGGTGGGGCATGTGGAGTGAGCTCCAGAGGCTTCTGTGTCATCTGGCTCTGCCAGTCCCCATTGTTTGCATCATGGTGCCAACGCCCTCAGCATTGCTGCGCTGTGACTGGGACATGCTGTGGAGTGTCTCAGCATTGTGCACCTACATCTGGGACATGCCCCCATCGACTGGGATATGATGTTGAAGCTCTCATCCGTGGCCGTCATTGACTGAGCCACCTCTTGAACACCACTACTCAAGGCGGTGTCGTCATGCTGCAGGCTTTCCACTGCGGTCGCCACCCGAGCAGTGTTCGCCTCGGTGCCATGCATTGCCAGCGCATTCTTCTGAAATCGGGAATGCACTCTGCATTCATCAGAGTCTCGCTGACATCCCCTCCTGAATCATGCGGCTGTACTCTAGTGTCTGCATTAGCTCTAGTATAACCTTACCCAGAGGCTCAGCATCTGAATGGGACTCAGCTGAGTCCTCCGACTACTGTCACCTTGGATGTTCCTGCCTCCACCTTACGTGCATCAGCAACTTTGTAGCCCTCACCATATTGTGCCCCAGAAGCCTGTCCACTAATGCCGCCCACCGAGGTGTGTGTCACTGCACCGCTGGGGATGACAGCTGTGATGGCCCGATGGTGGTCTCCTAGGAGATCTTCTCTGAGGTCGGGAGTGGGGGGCGACTCGCTAGGGGGGGGGGGGGGGGGGGGGGGGGGGGGGGGACGACCCCGGATGGCGAGTCCATCGGGTGTCAATCTTCCGAGTGAAGGGACATATGCTCAGTGAGAGGGAAGGATCATTTTGTCTGCCATGAAAACTCACTTGAGGCAGGTCATCTGGGTGAAGGGGCAGTGGATCCTCACCTCTGCAGTGCAGGGCAACCTCACTGTCGGTGACTGCTCTCTTATCGGCCAACCTCACAATCTCCAGGGCTTGTCCCTCAGAGGGGTTGAGGACTCTGATATCTGAAACTCCGCCGCCCGTCTGAGCCCTTTCATGATGATTATGGGCTAACTACTCCTGCGGGAACAGAGAGGGAGCACTGTGAGCCGTGCACCTGGTGCATCGAGAGTGGGGGCGGCTATGGCAGGTGGCATGTGTGGCCAATGCACCTGGACGCGGAGGGCTTGTGCTGGTGGATGCCAGAGTATATTGGGGCACAGGGGCAGTGATCGGAAGTGGGTAAGGTGCAAGGTGCCAGTTGCTGGCCAGTTTGGGGGGTGCACAGGGCAGGGTGGTGGCAGGCGGAACTGATACCATGGGACTGGTGTTAACATACCCTTGTGGCCTGGCGGAGGTCGTTGGTCTTCTTTCTGCACTGCATGGCGGTCCTCCTGGTCACGCGGCCTGAGCTGAAAACCGCTGTCACTGCCTCCTGGCACCATTGGCGGTCCTGCAGCTGGTCCTCCATCCTCCTCAGGGGATCAGGATGCCATCACGCCTCCACAGCGTCCAGAAGCCTGGCCAGGTCACCATCCCCAAAGAGTTAAGCAGGTCTACATGGTGCCTGCCCATGTGCTGACTGGGAGTGAGTTGCGAAGGAGCGTTTAAAAGCAGTTCCTCCTTGTTCCCGTTCCAGCCTCCCCGAACAGGCGCCGGAATGTCGCGACTAGGGGCTTTTCACAGTAACTTCATTGAAGCCTACTTGTGACAATAAGCGATTATTATTATTATTAGCGAGGAGCTGCTGTGCACGAACCTAGCGAGTTAGCTGCCGGGACAACCAGTACCGGCATGAAACTCATGGGGGCTCATTTCCGACACAAAGTGCCGTTAAATACAGTACTTGATCTCGCTGGCACGGCCACCAGAAAACACCCCAGACGTCGAGCCCGAAATGGCACTTAGAACTTTCCCCATTAAATCGCGCACTTTATTTCCAATATCTTAAGAATATAATTATCTTAAAAGTTATAATTGTCATGAGAATGTCACTTTAAGAAATGTTTGGCTGCTCATGTTACTGCAGTGATGTCAGAGTGTGGGTGGAGCTGAGCTATGGCTCTGTTTTTTAGTTTCACTTTGAGAAATGCTTGGCTGTGTCTGTGTCTTTTTGGTTTCGTTTTGTGTTGGAGCTGAAGCCAGACAAAGCAGGTTCTCTCTGCCATGAAAAGACTATCTATTGATCATTTGGTGAATTCAGAATTATAAATGTTTTCAGTCGTGAATGTAAACCTGATGAGCTTCTGTTAAAAGGTGTTTCTTGTGTCTTCTGGATGTTGTTTGGGAAGTTATTAAGGATTACTTAGTGTTGTATTCTTTGGGGGTTGTATTTGAATTGATGGTTGTTAAGATGTTCACTGTATGTTTTAAAAAGATTAACTTGAGTTCATAAAATAAGCATTGTTTTGCTTTAAAAATTACTTTTCCATTTCTTCTGTACCACACCTGTAGAGTGGGCCTAGTGCACAATCTATCAAACGTTGTGGGTCAGGTGAACTCCAGGATACATTTTGGAGTTCTCTAAGCCCTGGCCCATAACACAATTTAATTTTAATAGAGATTTTTGGTGTATCATATTCTGTGGGCGGGATTCTCTAATCCCGTGGCAGAGTGTCCACGCTGTCGTAAACGCCGTCGCGTTTTACGACGCTGTTAACCGGCCCACGTGACGACTAACTCTGGCCCCTACAGGGGGCCAGCACAGAACTGGAGCGGTTCACGCCGCTCCAGCTGCTGATCCCGATGTGAACTGGGCGCCGTGGGATCCGCACATGCGCAGATGCGTCAACGCCCACATGTGCAGTGGCGCCGGCGTCAACGCGCGCATGCACAGTGGCTTCCTTCAACGCACCGGCCCCGACACAACATGGTGCAGGACTACAGGAGCTGGTGCGTAGGAATGGAGGCCCCCAGCCAGAGAGGCCGGCTCGCCGATCTGCGGGCCCCGATCGCGGGCCAGGCCACATCGGAGGCCCCTCTCGGGGTCGGACACCCCCCTCCACCCCCACAGGCCACCACCCCCCCCCCCCCCCCCGTCCCTTACACACCGAGTTCCCACCACTGAGAGCAGGTATGAATGGCGCCGGCGGGACTCGGCGTTTTCACGACGGCCGTTTGGCCCATCCCAGGCCGAGAATTGGCGGGCCGGCCGCGTAGAGTGGCCCCCGACCAGCGCCGCACCAACCACGCCGCCGCCAATGGTGCCAATTCGCCACCCTGCTGAGAATCGCATGCCAGCATCGGGGCTGCGTGGGCAATTTGCGCTGGTCGTGGCGATTCTCCGGCCCGGCCCCGGGCTGAGAGAATCCCCCCCTGTATTCCTGAAGACATCGGGTTCAATTCTGCAGTAGCTAATTTCGTGCTAATTGTGTTAAGTACTTCACAATTAACCTCAGCTGCCCTGCTCCAAATCACTTTTGGTGAGCCCTGCTGGAAGGGGTGTGTGCATTTTCAGGGCTTGCTAATTTTCCCCTTGCAGCCAAATACCTTTTAACTGTTGATGTATAGGTTCGTAAATTAATTATTGGGCACCAAATTACCAGACTATATGCCAGCAAAGATTTGGGGAAACAAGATGAGAGGAAATTGTAAACAAATTAGTAAACAGAAAAGCACAATTCTCTGAAGAAGGCAATCATTATCATTAATTATTTACGAACATGCCACGACAGTAGTTGTAATAACAGTATGAGTTACAGCAGCCTAGCAATGGGCCAAGAGGAGACCAATGCGGAATCAATCATTTGTATCCTCTGTTCATCGCCAAAGTTAATTTACCCAAAAGATTTTGCTCTGTCCCTGGCTACAGCACACACTCATCATGACAATACCACCTAGAAATCACACCATTTATTATCAGTGAATCTATTCCACAATGCTTTTAAAATATTAAGTACATTTTACAAAAATCTTCTATTTAAAGGAATACCAAGTAATCAGTTTTCTTTTTTTCCCAGAAAGGTATTTAACAAAGCAAAGCATTGATGTCAAACCACAATACTGTGGAGATTTCATTCTTACGAAATGTTTAATAACACCTAGTTATATTTAAATGTTCATTCAAATTTACATCACTATGTCATCATGCCATCTTGTCACTAAAAATAGAAAGGAAAATTATCTACATGGAAAGCAAATTCAAGATGCGCCTGGGCAGAGGGATCTGGGTGTCTTTGTTCATGAATCACAGAAAGTCAGTATGCAGGTACAGCATGTAATTAGAAAGGCAAGTGGAATGTTACCATGTTTTTGCAAAAGGACTGGAGTATAAAAGTAGAGAATTGATGTTGCAAATTCTATAAGGTGTTGGTGAGACCAGGGCCGGGATTCTCCGACCCCCTGCCGGATTGGAGAATCCCTGGGGGGAGGCACGAGTCCCGCTCCATCACCCCGACGCCAGCTGCCCTATTCTACGGCACAATTTTTCGGGCGATGGCAGGATTCCCGCCACACCGGTTCTGAGCACACACCAGCAATTCCTGCCGCTATCTGTCCTCTACACTATTACTTTCCAAGTCTATATTAGGATTATTAAAGTCCCTCATTGTAGCTACTCTATAATTAGAAATATACAAAATAGGAACAGGAGAAAGCCATTTAGCCTTTAGAGTCCAGAAATCTACTTCCTTCTTAAATATATGCAGTGACTTGGCCTCCACAGCTTTCTGTGGTAAAGAATTCCACAGGTTCACCAGCCTCTGAGTCAAGAAATGTCTCCTCGTCTCAGTCCTACTGATCTATGCCATATTCTGAGACTGTGACCACTTATTCTAGAAACCCCAACCAGACAAACAACATTCCTGCATCCTGGTTCTTGAGCCCTGTCCGAATTTCATCCGTTTCAATCAGATTCCCTCTCATTCTCCTAAATTTCAGTGAATACAAGCCCAGTCGACCCAATCTCTTCTCATACGACAATCCTGCCTTGCCAGGAATCATTCTGGTGAACCTTTGCTGCAATCCCTCTATGGCAAGTGTATCTTTTCTTAGATAGGCAGATCAAAACTGCACAAAATACTCCGGATGTGGTCTCACCATTGCCCTGTACAGCTGCAGTAAAATATCCTTGCTCTTGTACTCGAGTCCTATTCTAATTAAGGCCAACGTACCATTTGCTGTACCTGCATGCTTGCTCTCAGCGACTGGTGTACTGGACACCCAGGTCTCTTTCTGCGTCGATATTTCCAAATCTTATCACCATTTTTAAACAATATTCTGCCAGTTCTATTTCTCCGTCCAAAGTGGAAGACCTCACATTTATCCACGTCATACTGCATCTGCCATGTAATTTTCCACTCACTCAACTTGTCTCGAATGATACTCTAGATCGTCTTGAAGCCTCTTAACATCCTCCTCACCATTCACATTCCCACCAAGTTTCATCTCATCAGCAAACTTGGAAATATTACATTTGGTTCTCTCATCCAAATCATTGATGCATATTGTGAATAGCTGGGGCCCAAGCACTGATCCCTTCAGGGATCTTGCACTTCTCTGTAATTTCCTCCCAAGTTTGTTCTTCTACAATTTTCCCACCAGTTGGTGATCAATGAATTATACCAAACAATGTAACGGTACCTTGATGGTTTCTTAGCTCTAGCCAAATAGATTCTGTTCTTGATCCCTCTGGGATATCCCTGTCTCGAGGCCTGCAATGTTCTTCTTAATCAATAGTGCACCCCACCTCCTTTGGAGGAGGCTCTTCTTGTCATCTTAGACCAGTTGAAAATTGATGAAGTGGAGGTCCTTTCTGCTGATGAATTTGACTGTGCAGTCACTGGGTGCCTTTTATCATAGAATTTACAGTGCTGGAGGAGGCCATTTGGCCCATCGAGTCTGCACCGGCTCTTGGAAAGAGCTCCCGACCCAAGGTCAAAACTTCCACCCTATAACACTTCCACCCTATCCCCATAACCCAGTAACCCCACCCACCACTAAGGGCAATTTTGGACACTAAGGGCAATTTTTATCATGGCCAATCCACCTAACCTGCACATCTTTGGACTGTGGGAGGAAACCGGAGCACCCGGCGGAAACCCACGCACACACGGGGAGGATGTGCAGACTCCGCACAGACTGTGACCCAAGCCGGAATCGAACCTGGGACCCTGGAGCTGTGAAGCAATTGTGCTATCCACAATGCTACCGTGCTGCCCGTTGATGACCACATGAGTGCAATCGAAGGTGCCTTGTACCTCGGGGAATCCAACAACAGCTGCAAAACCCAATGATCTCCCTGGGCGGCCGCAAGTGTTGTTAAATGATTGCACTATCCATCACTGAAAAAGTGGACATCAGTGACCAGCGAGTTGCCACGGCATGCAGCCATTACAAAGATTTTACTAAGGTCTGCAGCTGATCCTTGAAAGGAGAAGCAAAGAGGTTCAAAGCCGCAGTGACTTTGATGGCCACTGACAGGGTATGGTGACCAGTGTTGCAATGTGCAAGGTCTTTGGCAACAAGGTCACATGTCTCTGTGGCCATTTGCCTAGAGAATCACAGTCTCTTAAGGCACTGCAGGTTTCCAGCCATCTCCAGGTAGCTCCACCTTCAGGGGTAGATTCTATGTTGAAGTTTTGGCATCCATTGCTTTCCTCTCCTGTGTCCCCCTGCTGCATAGAATTCCCCCTTGCGGAACAATGGAGCGTGTTGCCCCTCATCTCCACTAAGTCCAATATCTTTTCTTTTAATATAAATTTAGAGTACCCTATTCATTTTTTCCAATTAAGGGACAATTTAGCATGGCCAATCCACCTACCCTGCACATCTTTGGGTTGTGGGGGCGAAACCCACGCAACACAGGGAGAATGTGCAAACTGCACACGGACAATGACCCAGAGCCGGGATCGAACCTGGGACCTCGACGCTGTGAGGCAGCAATGCTAACCACTGCACCACCGTGCTGCCCTCACCGGGCCCATTATCTGACAATCGAGCTGAAACTTTCCCTTTGGGCTGGCGGCTTTCCAATTGTCTTTGGTAGTATTGGCTCCTGCTGCTCTGCCCTTTGATGCCAGAGGGTTGAGGAGCCATTCAATGCCTGGGTACTAAGTGTCCAATCTCCCTCCCACCTGTGCAGTGCCCAGGATACTTACTTACTAAATTTCAAGTCCTCCTTTGCCTTGCTGATCCTCTTACAGGGCTGGGTTGATGCCCTCAAACTACCATGACTGGCTCCCCATTATTTATCCGTCTCCCTTCAGCTGATCAGGAACTGGCAGCTTCTAATCCCTGTGCCCCTTTATATATTCCACCCTGCCCCACCAACAAACTGCTGAACTAAGTTAATGGGCATCAGTAAGGAGGAGAGTGGGATTTCTGTTTTGTCCTCCTTGACAAATGGGATGAGATATGGTAATTTGCTCGTAAATTGAGAAATCAACTACATTAATTGATGGTCAGATTCTATGAAGAAAACAACTGTGCCCTTACATTAAATGTCATATGATGACAGAAGTAATTTACTGTGGCAGTACTGTGGCAGCACAAGTCCACAGTGCAATTATGGATGAAGAAGACCATTCAGTACTGTAATCCATCCAGCAATACATCAATTCTCCTCCATTAAAATATCCAACTGTATTTTCTTCTTAGTTTTTGCTCCCTCGCTATTATTTGGGAATCATTCCACATACTGATCACTCGTTGTGTGAAGTACATCCTGATATTCATCCTAAATTTTCCTTTTACTGGTTTGAATCTGCATACCCTGTCTTACTCTCACAAACTAGTCATCCATTTGATTCATTTTTCTGATTTAATTACCTATCTCATACCTCGATAATGTTAGCTCTAAGATGCCTCCTTTGAAGACTGAAAAGCATTCATTTCTCCAATCTTCAGAAATAAATCTCTCTTGTGGTCACACCCATTCCTTTTTTAAAAATATATTTTTATTCGGGTATTTGCAAGTTTTTATAATAATAATAACAATGATATAAACATGGTACAATAAACGTTTCCACCCCCATACAATCTTCACACACCCCAACCATAAAACAACAATCCGGCCCTCTCCCTCCACCACCCCCCCCTTTAGAATTCTACATCTGCTGACATTTTAATTTTCCCCCAGAAAGTTGACGAACGGCTGCCACCTCCGGATGAACCCTACCATTGACCCTCTGAAGGCAAACTTTATTTTCTCGTGACTGAGAACACAGCCTTGTCACTAACCCAGGTCTCTACACTCGGGGGCTTTGAATCCCTCCACATTAATAAGATCCGTTTCCGGGCTACCAGGGAGGCAAAGGCCAAGACGCCAGCCTCTTTCGCCCCTGCACTCCCAGCTCTTCCGACACTCCAAAGATCGCTACCTCCGGACTCGGCACCACCGTGTTTTGAGTACCGTGGACATTGCCTTAGCGAAACCCTACCAAAACCATCTAAGCTTCGGGCATGCCCAAAACACATGGACATGATTTGCTGGGCTTCCCGCGCACCTCGCACACCTGTCCTCTACCCTAAAACACTTGCTCATCCAGGCCACCGTCATGTGTGCCCGTTGGACTACCTTGAATTGTATCAGGCTAAGCCTGGCACATGATGAGGATGTATTAACCCTGTTTAAGGCATCCGCCCACAGACCCGCCTCTATCTCTCCTCCTAGCTCGTCCTCCCACTTGCCCTGAAGCTCCTCCACCGGAGTTTCCTCCGCATCCAAAAGTCCCTGGTAAATATCTGATACCTTCCCCTCTCCCACCCAGGTACTGGAGACTACTCTGTCCTGTATCCCCCGTGGCGGCAGCAGCGGGAAGGCTGGAACCTGCCTTCTCAAGAAGTCTCGCCCCTGCAAATACCTAAACCCATTCCCTGCTGGCAATTCAAATTTATCCTCCAAGACATTCAAGCTGGGGAAGCTTCCGTCTATAAATAGATCCCCCATCCTTCTAATTCCTGCCCTTTGCCATCTCCGGAACCCACCATCCAGCCTACCCGGTACAAACTGGTGATTATTGTAAATCGGGGTCCAAACCGATGCTCCCTCCACTCTCTTATACCTCCTCCATTGCCCCCAGATTCTCAGAGCCACCACCACCACCAGACTTGTGGAGTATCAGGCCGGCGAGAACGGAAGAGGTGCCGATATCAGTGCTCCCAAACTTGTGTTTTGGCATGATGCCGCCTCCATCCGCTCCCACACCGACCCCTCCCCGACAACCCACTTCCTAATCATGGCTATATTAGCCGCCCAGTAGTAATTGCAAAAGTTCGGCAGCGCCAACCCACCCTCCCCCAGCTACGCTCCAGCAACACTTTCTTCACTCGCGGGGTTTTACCCGCCCCCACAAAGCCCGCAATAACCTTATTCACCCGCTTGAAAAAGGCCCTCGGGATGAAGATGGGGAGGCACTGAAAGACAAACAGAAATCTGGGGAGGACCGTCATTTTTACAGCGTGTGCCCTCCCCGCCAGTGATAGCGGGAGCATGTCCCATCTCTTAAAGTCCCCTTACATTTGTTCTACGAGCCGGGATAGGTTTAACTTGTGCAGTGCCTCCCATTCCCGGGCCACCTGGATTCCCAGATACCGAAAGCTCCTTCCTACCATTCTAAACGGCAGCTCTCCCAGTCTGTTCTTCTGCTCTCTTGCCTGAATCGCGAACATCTTACTTTTCCCCATGTTCAGTTTATACCCCGAAAAATTACCGAATTCCCTGAAGATCCGCATAACTTCCCCCATCCCCTTCAACGGGTCTGAAATATACAAGAGCAGGTCATCTGCGTAAAGCGAGACCCGGTACTTCACCCCCCACCGAACCAGCCCTTTCCAGTTCCTAGAGGCTCTTAACGCCATGGCCAATGGCTCGATGGCCAGAGCAAACAGTAACGGGGAGAGGGGGCAACCTTGCCTCGTCATAGTTTAAAATACCCCGACCTCAGCCGGTTCGTACGCACACTCGCTACTGGTGCCTGATAGAGCAACCGCATCCACTCATTGAAGCCCTCACCAGACCCAAACCGTCCCAGCGTCTCCCACAGGTAATCCCACTCCACCCGATCAAAAGCCTTCTCTGCATCCATCGCTACCACCACCTCCGTCTCCCCTCCTTCTGAGGGCATCATAATAACATTTAAATGCCTTCGAACATTGGCCTTGAGTTGCCTGCCCTTTACAAATCTCGTCTGATCTTCCCCTATCACCCCCGGGACACAATCCTCTATCCATGTGGCCAGTATCTTAGCCAGCAGTTTGGCGTCCACATTCAGTAGAGCAATTGGCCTGTATGACCCGCATTGCTCTGGATCCTTCTCCCGTTTCAGAATCAATGAAATCGAGGCCTGCGACATTGTTGGGGGGAGGATTCCCTTCTCTCTTGCTTCATTAAATGTCCTCACCAGCAGTGGGCTCAATATCTCTGAAAACTTCTTATCGAATTCCATCAGGTAGCCGTCTGGCCCCAGGGCCTTGCCTGACTGCATGCCCCTCAATTATTTCCTCAATTTCAATTGGGGCTCATAGCTCTTCCAACAGATCCTCATGCACCCTCGGGAACCTCAACTGACCCAAAAACTGCCTCATTCCCTCCACCCCTGCCGGGGGTTCCGACTCATGTAATTTGCTGTAAAAGTCCTTAAACACCTCATTCACCCCCAGTGGGTCCAGGACTATATTCCCATTTTTACTCTTTACTTTCCCTATCTCCCTGGCTGCCTCCCTTTTTCTGAGCTGATGCACTAACATTCTGCTTGCCTTTTCCTCATATCTCCTCAACTAACCTATCCCTCTCAGCCCGTTCCACCTTTTCTCTGTGGGCCCGTATCGAGATTGATTCCCCTCTGACCACTGCCTTCAAAGCTTCCCAAACCGTTGCTGCAGAGACCTCCCCGTATAGTTTATTTCCAGGTAGTTCTGGATGGACTTGTTCACCTGTCCACAGAGCGCTTTGTCCGCTAACAACCCCACATCCAGCCTCCATTGCGGGAGTTAGCCTCCATAGCGAGTGCTGTCCTCTCTCCAAACTAACCCATAGATCCACCCAATGTGGGGCATGATCCGACACTGCGATTGCTGAGTACTCAGTATCCACCACCCCCAGTATTAGAGCCCTGCTCAGAACAAAAATGTCGATGCGAGAGTATACCTTGTGGACATGGGAGAAAAAAGAAAACTCCTTTGCCCTTGGCCATGCAAACCTCCATGGGTCTACTCCCCCCATCTGTTCCATAAACCCCTTCAATTCCTTTGCCACGGCTGGCATCTTCCCTGTCCTGGATTTTGACCGGTCCAATTCCGGATTAATGACTGTGTTAAAATCTCCCCCCATGATCAAGTTATGTGATTCTAAGTCTGGGATCTTACCTAACACACGCCTCATAAATTCCACATCATCCCAATTCGGAGCATATACGTTCACGAGTACCACCCGCACCCCCTCCAGCTTCCCACTCACCATTATGTACCTACCCCCCATGTCAGACACAATTCTCCCTGCCTCGAATGCCACTCGTTTATTGATCAAGATCGCTACCCCCATGGTCTTTGAATTCAGCCCTGAGTGGAATGCTTGGCCAACCCACCCCTTTCTCAATCTAGTCTGGTCTATAACCTTTAGGTGTGTCCCTTGTAACATTGGCACGTCCGTCTTCAGCCCCCTCAAATGCGTAATCACGCGAGCCCTCTTGACCAGCCCATTCAACCCTGTAGTGTTCCATGTAATCAGCCTGGGGGGCTTCTTCTACCCCACCCCACCCCCACCCCGCCAACGTGCCTGTAGCGCACAAAGACTCCGTGAGACGAATAGAGTGAAGTCGATGAGGCTTTATTAAGCGTGTCTGTTCCCCCGCAGCTCGATAGTAAACTGGCCCGCGGGGGAAGACTCCGGCTTCTTATACTCCGCCTTCAGGGCGGAGCTAGAGGTCAACGGCCAACCAGGACCCGGGATCTGTCAGCCAATGACATTAGGGCTTCCAGTCCCACATGACCCCCAATACATACTACCACATTCACCCCTTGTCAAAATGAACCCGGCGGGGTGACGCTTCATATGGTGGTAAGGGTTTACAGGGCTGGTCCAGGGAGGAAAAAAAATATTCACAAGGCAATACAGTATTGTACAATTTTGTCCTGTTGCAACTATTTACAGAGGGTATGGGAAGAAAAGCAAAATGTTCTTGTGAAAAGTCCATATTTAGTTTTAGATCGACGCCACGAGTCGGTCGGGTGGTCTGGTCGTCCGTGTCGATCGCCTCGGCCCCGGTGGTGGTGGTGCTTGTACCGGTGTTGTCGCCTCCAGGAGCCTTACGGTTTCAGCTTGGGCTTTATTCTTGGTCGGTGCTGAGGGGAGGGGAACCGATCCTCCTGGGAAGGGGGCGGTCGCGGGGTGCGGTGGTGGCAGGAAGGGGGGGGGTTGGGTTGATGGTGTCGGGGGGGTGTGCGTGTTGCCGGCGGGCGCCAGATCCCGCAGGGAGACCGTGTCCTGTCGGCCGTCGGGGTACTCCACATAGGCGTACTGGGGGTTCGCGTGGAGGAGGTGAACCCTTTCGACCAATGGGTCCGCCTTATGTGCCCGCACATGCTTTCGGAGCAGGATGGGTCCTGGGGCCGCCAGCCAGGTCGGCAGCGACGTTCCAGAGGAGGACCTCCTAGGGAAAACAAGGAGACGCTCATGAGGCGTTTGATTAGTGCTCGTACATAATAACGACCGGATGGAGTGGAGAGCGTCCGGGAGGACCTCCTGCCACCGTGAAACTGGGAGGTCCCTGGACCGTAGGGCCAGTGGGACGGCCTTCCAGACCATGCCGTTCTCCCTCTCTACTTGCCCGTTCCCCCGGGGGTTGTAGCTGGTCGTCCTGCTTGAGGCTATGCCCTTGCTGAGCAGGAACTGGCGCAGCTCGTCACTCATGAAAGAGGACCCCCTGTCGCTGTGGACGTAAGCGGGGTAACCGAACAGTGTGAAGATGCTGTTCAGGGCTTTAATGACTGTGGCCGCGGTCATGTCAGAACAGGGAATGGCAAAAGGGAAGCGGGAGTATTCGTCCACCACATTAAGAAAATATGCGTTGCGGTCGGTGGAGGGGAGGGGCCCTTTGAAATCGAGACTGAGGCGTTCAAAGGGGCGGGAAGCCTTAATCAGGTGCGCTCCATCTGGCCTGAAAAAATGCGGCTTGCATTCCGCGCAGATGTGGCAGTCCCTTGTGACTGTACGGACCTCCTCTAAAGAGTATGGGAGATTGCGGGACTTGATGAAATGGAAAAACCGAGTGACCCCCGGGTGGCAGAGGTCCTCGTGGAGGGTTTGGAGGCGGTTAATTTGTGCGTTGGCACATGTGCCGCGGGATAGGGCATCGGACGGCTCGTTCAGCTTTCCGGGACGATACAAAATCTCATAGTTGAAGGTGGAGAGCTCGATCCTCCACCTTAAGATCTTGTCGTTTTTGATTTTGCCCCGCTGTGCATTATCGAACATGAAGGCTACCGACCGTTGGTCCGTGAGGAGAGTGAATCTCCTGCCGGCCAGGTAATGCCTCCAATGTCGCACAGCTTCCACTATGGCTTGGGCTTCCTTTTCTACTGAAGAGTGGCGGATTTCTGAGGCGTGGAGGGACCGGGAGAAAAAGGCCACGGGTCTGCCCGCTTGGTTAAGGGTGGCCGCTAGAGCTACGTCGGAGGCGTCGCTCTCGACCTGAAAGTGGAGGGACTCGTCGATGGCGTGCATCGTGGCCTTTGCGATATCCGCTTTGATGCGGCTGAAGGCCTGGCAAGCCTCTGTCGACAGAGGGAAGGTCGTGGTCTGTATTAGGGGGAGGGCCTTGTCTGCGTACTGGGGGACCCACTGGGCGTAGTATGAAAAGAACCCCAAGCAGCGTTTCAGGGCTTTTGGGCAGTGCGGGAGGGGAAATTCCATGAGTGCGCGCATACGTTCGGGGTCGGGGCCTATTATCCCATTGCGCACTACGTAGCCCAGAATGGCTAGCCGATCGGTGCTAAAAACGCACTTGTCCTCGTTGTAGGTGAGGTTCAAGGCTTTGGCGGTCTGGAGGAATTTTTGGAGGATGGCGTCGTGGTCCTGCTGATCGTGGCCGCAGATGGTTACATTGTCGAGATACGGGAACGTGGCCCGCAACCCATGTTGATCAACCATTCGGTCCATCTCTCGTTGGAAGACCGAGACCCCGTTTGTGACGCCAAAAGGGACCCGTAGAAAATGGTATAATCGCCTGTCTGCCTCGAAGGCTGTGTACTTGCGGTCACTTGGGCGGATGGGGAGCTGATGGTAGGCAGACTTGAGGTCCACGGTGGAGAAGACTTTATATTGGGCAATCCGGTTGACCATGTCGGATATGCGGGGGAGAGGGTACGCGTCTAGTTGTGTGTACCTGTTGATGGTCTGGCTATAGTCAATGACCATCCTTTGTTTCTCCCCTGTCTTCACTACTACCACCTGCGCTCTCCAGGGACTATTGCTGGCCTGGATTATGCCCTCCTTTAGTAGCCGCTGGACTTCGGACCGAATGAAGGTCCGGTCCTGGGCGCTGTACCATCTGCTCCTAGTGGCGACGGGTTTGCAATCCGGGGTGAGGTTCGCAAACAAGGACGGGGGTTGCACCTTGAGGGTTGCGAGGCCGCAGATAGTGAGTGGGGGTATTGGGCCGCCGAATTTGAACGTAAGGCTCTGTAGATTGCATTGGAAATCTAATCCCAGCAAGGTGGGGGCACAGAGTTGGGGAAGGACGTTTAGTTTGTAGTTTTTGAACTCCCTCCCCTGCACCGTTAGGGTAACTATGCAGAATCCCTGGATCTGTACGGAGTGGGATCCTGCAGCTAGGGAAATCTTTTGTGCGCTGGGATAGGTGGTCAAGGAACAGCGTCTTACCGTGTCGGGGTGTATAAAGCTCTCCGTGCTCCCGGAGTCGACTAGGCATGGCGTCTCGTGGCCGTTTATTAGCACCGTTGTCGTCGTCGTCTGGAGTGTCCGGGGCCGAGCTTGATCGAGCGTAATTGAAGCGAGACGTGGTTGTAGTAGTGGAGTGGGGTCTGTTGTTGCCATCCAAGATGGCGTCGGGGATGGACAAAATGGCCACCCCCATACATCGCACGTGGCTGGGGGGTCACAAGATGGCGGCGGGGGTGGACAAAATGGCCGCCTCCACGCGTCGTACAGGTCTGGGGCGGTCCAAGATGGCGGCGCCCCTCCTCCCCTCGTGGTGGCCGGGACCCAAAATGGCGGCGTCTGCGGGTCGCACATCGGCGCCCCTCCTCCCCTCGTGGTGGCCGGGACCCAAAATGGCGGCGTCTGCGGGTTGCACATGGTGTGCTGGGGGGCTGGGGAGCGCTAGGACCGCGAGCGCTAGGACCGCGAGCGCTAGGACCGCGCGGAGCTCCCTCACCGGGGACAGCGGTGGTCGGGGCCCAAGTAGGTGGCGCCGGCGGGTCAGGCGTGGGGCGCGGGGTGGGGGTTAGGGTGGCGTTAGGGACGCGCAAAACTCCCTCCTCTCCGTGGAGAGTGTTGGCCGGGACCCAAAGCGGTAGCGCCGGCGGCGGGTCATACATGGGCTGCGGGGAGGGGGGTTGGGGAGCGTAAGCGGCGTGCAGAGCTCCCAGTTCTCCCGGGACCGCGGTGGTCGGGACCCAGAGCGGCTGCGCCTGCGGGTCGTACATGGCGTGCTGGGGGGGTTGGGGCGCGTAAACTGCTTGCAGGGCTCCCTGTGCTCCAGGGACAGCGGCGACCTCGCGGGACCGGCACACAACCGCATAATGGCCCTTTTTCCCGCAGCTTTTGCAGATAGCTGCGCGGGCCGGGCAGCGCTGTCGGGGGTGTGTTTCGCCTGGTCGCAGAAATAACAGCGGGCGCCCCCGGTGCGACTCGGCATTTGGATCGCGCAAGCCTGTGGGGTGTCCGGGGGGGGGGGGGGGGGTAGGGGGTTTGCCGCGACGGGTACGTACGGGGCCCAATGGGTTGCCGCGCGGTCGGGGCCGTAGGCGCGGGTATTACGCGCAGCCACGTCTAGGGAGGCTGCTAGGGCCCGTGCCTCTGAGAGTCCTCGCGACTCTTTTTCTAGAAGTCTTTGGCGGATTTGGGAGGATTGCATACCTGCCACAAAAGCATCGCGCATTAACATGTCCGTGAGTTCGTTTACGTTCACCGACGGGCAGCTGCAGGCTCGTCCCAAGATCAGCAGCGCGGCGTAGAATTCGTCCATCGATTCTCCGGGAGCTTGCCGTCTCGTCGCGAGCTGGTAGCGAGCGTAGATTTGGTTAACTGGGCGGACATAGAGACTTTTCAGTGCTGCGAACGCCGTCTGGAAATCCTCCGAGTCTTCGATGAGGGAGAAAATCTCCGTGCTCACCCTCGAGTGCAGGACCTGCAGTTTTTGGTCTTCTGTGACCCGGCCGGTGGTCGTTCTGAGGTAGGCCTCGAAGCAAGTCTGCCAGTGCTTGAAGGCTGCTGCCGCGTTCACTGCGTGGGGGCTGATCCTCAGGCATTCCGGAATGATCCTGAGCTCCATAGTCCTTTTTAGGCACGCTTAATAAATTGTAGCGCACAAAGACTCCGTGAGATGAATAGAGTGAAGTCGATGAGGCTTTATTAAGCGTGTCTGTTCCCCCGCAGCTCGATAGTAAACTGGCCCGCGGGGGAAGACTCCGGCTTCTTATACTCCGCCTTCAGGGCGGAGATAGAGGTCAACGGCCAACCAGGACCCGGGATCTGTCAGCCAATGACATTAGGACTTCCAGTCCCACATGACCCCCAATACATACTACCACAGTGCCATCACCCTTTTTCGGCCTCCAGCTCGCGCCCCTGGCCTCCCCGAGCCCCCCCCCTCAGGCATTCGCCGTCGCCGACCTCCCGTTTGTTCCGTAGTAACAGTTCCTCCCCTGTCAGCAAAACAGCTCTCCCCCCACCCCCCCCCCACCCCCCTCGGTAACAGCACTAGAAACCCAACCCTCCAAATCAAGCTCCAGCTTAACACCTGCTCGCCCCCCCACTGTGCTTCCGTGAGTCAGCTGACCCAAGCTGACTTGATAGCTCCCACCCATGGCATCAAACAGTCTGACTCCCCATTGTTCTCTCCCCTCTCCCCCCACTTGGACAAACATGTTCAAAGCATCACATTCCCCAGTAAACAAACATCAGAAAAAACAGTGGAAAAACAGCCACAGAAAAAAACAACCACAGAAACCATCCCCACTCCAACCAGCTCCCAGTAAGACAAAGTTAACTTTAGCCATCAAAACAGCCCCTTATTGCACATAAAACTACTAGTCAAAGCAGCACAAAAGTGATTTTCAACAAATTGCCGCTACAGTACTCTCCAGGGATTCAGTGTCTTTTAGTTCACCTCCAGTCTTTTTTGCTTGATGAAAGTCCATACATCGTCTGGCGTTTTGAAGTAAAAATCCCGTTCCTCATGTGTGACCCACAGACGGGCTGGGTACAACATCCCGAACCTCATCCCCTTCTTCAAGGGGGCCGTTTTTGCCCAATTGAACCCAGCTCGCCTCTTGGTCAAATCCGCGTCCAGGTCCTGATAAATACGCAGCTCACAATTCTCCCACTTGCTGCCCCCTTCTTTCTTGGCCCCCCGCAGAACGTGTTCCTTGTCCAGGAATCGGTGTAAACGTACCGCCATCACCCTCGGTGGCTCGTTCACTCGGGGCTTCTTCGCGAGGGCTCTGTGCGCTCTATCCACTTCCAGAGGCCGAGGGAACACCTCAGCCCCCATCAACCTCTCCAGCATGTTCGTCACATAGGCCCTCGTATCCGATCCCTCACTGCCTTCTGGGGGACCGACGATACTCAGATTCTGCCTCCTGGACCTGTTCTCCAGGTCCTCCAGCTTCTCCTGCATTCTTTTCTGGTGGTCATTCACCATCTCCACCTTGGTCTCCAGCAGGGTTATGTATTCCTCGTGCTCGGACACCTTTTTCTCCACCTCCTGGATACACGTCCGTGGGTTTCTTGATTCTGCACCACCTAATCAATCGAAGCCTTGATCAGGTCCAGCGTGTCCTTCTTAAGCTTGGCGCAGCAATCTTCAAAAAACTTCACCAGCTGCTCCGTCGACCACTGTGGCGTCTCCCCGCGGCGCTGCCTCTCCGCCATACATTCCCACGTTGCCAACTCTGCTCGCGTTTTCCTTGTAGGGCTTTGTCTTCTCACACGGCCACTTCTGGCCCAATTCTCCATACACTGGAGGGGGATTTCTCCTCACTGTCTCACTCTTCACCGATTTATCCAATAAAATCCAGAAAAAAACGGGAGGAAAAGGTCCAAAAGTCTGTCACAGGCGGGAGCTATCAAATGTGCGACCTACTCCTCCATAGCCGCCACCGGAAGCTTGACACACCCAATCAAATCCCTCCCTGCATCACAAATGACCTCTGACCCAGATAAATTCGAGCCAAAATGTTTTGTCAAGATTGGGTCTCATGGAAGGTTTTTTAACCTCTCAAGTCCCTTTAACTAAGGTTATTACTGTGCCACTTTCGCAAAAATAAAGCTCACTCTCTTATTTATCCCTTTTACTGCTTTGCACCCTCTCCCCTCTTTCACTAGTCTCACCGTCCTTCATTTCTTGATCTTTCTCACTATCCTTCAATGTTTTACTTTCTCCTGTTCCACATTAGTTTTTCTTTCTCCCTCACATTTACTTCCCTCTCCTCCCTCCCATTTCTTCTTTCTCTTCTTATTTTTAACTGTCCCATTTCTGCCCTTTGCTTCTTCAATCAGAGTCTAATTGCTTCCTTCCTACAACATTTGACTTGCCAGATGAGGAGCAGCGTGGGTAAGATGAGTAAAGCAGACATGTCTCTCCATCAATCAGACAGCATGACTCCATGAAGAACAGGGCTTCGAAGCAGGGAGTAAAGCTTTGCTTAAAGTAAAGTACAGGAGCAGGAACTTGAAAGTGTGGATGCAGCAGGGAATCAAGATGGCCCCTGGGAAATGTTGACCAGGACTGCTTCCACCGTCCCACACAGTGGTGCTTTATTTAAATTAGTAACAGAAATTAACTTGTATTAGCAGATACAGTTTTAGAATTAGATATAACTTAAAGGATGAGAATAGGCTGATTATCACAACAAATCCATCCCAAGCAACAGACACATATGCCCATTCTATTCCCCTACCCACTTATTGTCTTTTATGCCAAACTGCTGTCTAACCTATTCCTAAATGCTGACACAGGTGTTGTTATGGTTGTTATTCCCACAAGGATCCATCCTTGGTTCCTTCCTATTTTTCATTTAGCTCCTGCCCCCTCAGCGACCTCACCAAGAATGCACCAGGTTCCACATGTAAGATGACAACATTCGTTTCAATTTCATCACCACTTCGCTAGACCTTTGACTGTCTCTAAATCATCAGACTGTTTCCTCAAACTCATTATTGGAAAGACCAAAGCCATGAGGTGGGATTCTCTGCCCAGCGACGCCAGAATCATGAATTGCGATCGGAGGGAGAAAATTGAGGTTGGCGCCCGGGGCCCAACAAACGGCATGCTCCGGTGGCTCGATAGTGGTGGATAATTCCCATGATAATTGCACAGCAACGGACATTAGCATATCATTAACGGGCCCGACCTGGTAGTCTCCGGCTTCCCACAATGCTCCACCTCTGCCAGGCAGAAGTGACAACGGTGTGGTTCACTTGTGGTATTTAAAATCGGGAAACGGGCGCTGTGGCCATTGAGGGAGAGAGAGCCCAAGTTACCAAAGGCACAATGGTGGGCTGCCAGCCAGTTGTGCAGCTGCCGGGTGGGGGGGGGGGGGGGGGGGGGGGGGGGGGCGGGGGGTCAGCCAGGGCCGAGGGGAGTGGTAGGGGCGACCACGAGATTTACCATGGGGCCGAGGTGTCCAGGCGCAGACCCCCATTGTTGTGGCCTGCAAGGCAGCCATCTGGCTGCGCCCTCCACTGACTGCCCACGGTGTCCCGTAAATGTGAACTGGCCGTGGAACCCCCCACCCCCCAGACTACCCCTCTCCCAGGAGCACACAGACCCCAGCCGACCCATCAACGGGCACTTTGCCCGTCACAGGGCAGACGTCCCGCCAGTGGCACTCTTAGCTAGCCCACCCCGCAGGACCACCGGTTGTCACCAAGCCCTGTGCTCCTGTCCCCGGAGAAGTAGACACGAGAGGTGCGCTGCACAACGGGCCCACGGCTACAGTTCCAACAGGTGTTCACCCCCCTGGAAAAGCCCAACCTATGGTCGCTGCCCGCATGCAGGCCACCAAGCATGGCGCTGGTCGGTGGCGAACTGTGCACACCCCCCGCTGCTGGCGGGATAACACACAGCCCACCCAGATTGGACACCCACAAGAGGGTGCAGGAGAAGGGCCGAGAACATTCCACTGGCATGGTATGGGTAATTATCATGGATAATTCCCATGATACTCCTGCTGGCAGGTATGGGTGACGGTGCCAGAGGTGCAATGCAGGAGGGCAAAATGTCATGGAGAACGGCCAGGGGTGGATTTGCAAATGAGGGTAGGGGTACAGTGGCGGACAAGCGGGGATAGGGGCTGCAGTGCAGGTCAGGGCCACCATGTAGCCCCTCGGACCTCTTTGGGCACGGGAGTACTCACCATCCTAACATATCTGCCCTTCACCCATTGCAGAAAATGTACTTTGGTATCGAACGAGGAGTGGTTGGCATCTGCCTAGCCGAGCAGCCCAAGCAGATACTCTGAGGTTGCATGAGCTGCTCGGGGGGGGGCCTGTAGAACAGGAGCCTTCCCCAGAAGAGCAGCAGTCAGCCAGGTGAGGATGGTGAGCCGGCCGCCCAACAAGCCGAGGAGGCGGTGGGACAGAGCTGTCGCATCAGGCATTGTTTATATCGACGCCTGTCGTACCAAGACTTGCCAGACCGAGTGCGCGTCGACAATTGCGGCCGAGAAGGGAGACTGGGAGATCTGTGCCAGATCCTGGTGCATCTGGTATCGCGGGAGTATGGGGAGCGCAACCGCTCCCGGTGACCGTCAAGGTGACTGTCGCCCTGAACGTCTTTGCTACAGAGCCCTTCCGGTTGCCGAGTGGGGACCTGTCTAGGATCTCCCAGACCTTCGTGCACAGGTGCATCTATGCCGTTATCGAGGCCCTCTATTCCCGGGCAGCATAAGATATCCACCTAGATATGGACAAGCCCACCAGCTAGCCTGGGCAGCGGGATTCACCACCATCACTGGCTTGCCTAAGGTCCAGTGGGTGATGGATGGGACACATGTGTCCCTACAAGCACCACCACATGAGGGGGTGCACTTCATTAACCAAAACGGATTCCACTCGCTGAACATGTAGTTGGTGTGTGACCACCGGCTGCACATCATGCACTTCTGCGTCCAATATCCAGGCATTGTGCACAATGACTTCATCCTAGCCCACTCGATGGTGCCAGACACCCTGAGTGACGGGTGGGCTCCTGGGCGACAGGGGTTATCTGTTGCGGTCGTGGCTGATGACGCCTGTCTGGAGGCCCCGAACCAACGCAGAGACCCGCTACAATCACACCCGCGACCAGAAGCGTGATCGAGCAGTGTTTCGACATCCTGAAGATAAGGTTCAGGTGCCTGGACCACTCTGGGGGACTCTGCAGTATAGCCCTAGGAGGGTCCCCCACATCGTGGTAGCCTGCTGCATCCTCCATAACATCACGCAGCAAGAGGGGCAACATGTTGGAGGAGGAGGGAGAACGCTAGTCCTTGTCTGATGGGAGGATACGGTGGAGGGCCAGGATGGGCAGGACATGGGACCCGGGAAGGCACAGGAGGCCGCACAACGTGTGCCCCAAGGCCGCCGCACATGGGACAATCTGATCGCCACCAGGTTTGCCGAGTAGTGGGCCTGTCCACTGGTGGCTCGAAAGTCACATCCCACCCCCTCACAACCTCCCTCCCACCCACCCGCACCCCCCTTTGTGCTTCCCACCTTCTTCACTACAGGGTGCTGGCCCTAGGTTGGCAGTATCAGCGGGTCTGGTCCATGGGATTGAGGATGATGATGACCCGCTCTGTGATGAGCCCTGGTGCTCTGCATCGTTTTACGAGGTCTGACTCCTGCCCTCGGCAGCACATTCCAGTCTGCCTGGGTGATCCCAGCATTCATGTTGGCCATTCCATCTCACGGTCCTTTCGAACCCTGGGGTTGTGGGGCGTGGACAGGGATGGGGTCCGGGAGGAGGGTGTGAGCAGTGGTGGGTCACTCATCAGGTAGGCCCTACCACATGCTGCCCCCACATATCTGGCCCCGTCCCCTGCCACCTCCGAGGACGACCTAAGGGGATGGCCTCTGAATGCCCGGGGGACCCTGGCCCATGTCCACCTCCGCCCCACACCATTGGTCTCCCTGCAAGTGTATGGTAAGAGGGTTGGTGCCAGGGACACGGTGGTGGTGGTGTCTCACCCTGGCCCCGCGAAGGAGGTGGTGCAGCTTCTTCCTGCACTGCTGCCCGGTCCTGGCCGTTGGGCCCACGGTGCTCATGGCCTCTGCCACCTACGCCCAGGCTCGGTTGATATCTGTGGGTGGCAGCCGCCTTCCCGCCCATGGGAACAGGGTGATCCGCCTCTCCTCCACAGCATCCTGCAGTGTCTTTCATTCTGCATCAGCGAATCTTGGGGCCACTCTCTGGGGTTGCATTTTCTTGGCTGGAATGAGAGTGTGTGGAGAGTAGAGTGCTTATATGTAGCTCCAGCTTGTCAGGTTCTCAAGTGGTAATCCCGACTGCAGCGAAACTGATGTCGGCGTCAGTTGGAATAGCACTTGTTCTGAGTGGCATCAGTGCTGGCCCATTAGCATGTCCTGAATTGCTCTCGGACCGGCACCGCTATCAGAGCTATAGAACATCAATTCAGTCCCAGCGACAGCACTTAGTCTCTCAAACACAGAATCAGGCCCATTATCTTCGATTTCCGCCACATACTCCATTCTCTCGCTCTTCCCTCCCCTTGGCAACTGTCTTGAGGCTTAACCAAAATATACATAATCTTAGTGCCATATTGACCCTTTAGAAATTAGCTTGTGACTACATAGCTGTGGCATCACTGAAACTGCCTACTTCACCTCCAAAACATCTCTGTCACTACCTCAACCCGTTTGCTGCTGAAACCTTCATGTATGCCTTCGTTACCTCTAGGCTTGATTTTTCCAAAGTATTCCTGATTGGACTCCCAATTTCCATCCTCCATAAACTCACCCAAAACGCTGCTGGCCGAATTCTAACACATGCCCCCAAGTCCTGTTCTTCTATCACCTCTCCGCTCGCTAACTTGCAATGCATTGATTTTAAGATTCCGTTCTTTGATTTTAATTCCTCCTTCGTCTTGTCCCTCCATATCTTTAACCCTGCAAACCTCTGAGATTTCTGCGCTCACTCAATTCTGATGCCTTTCACATTCCTAATTTTAATTGCATCACTACCAGCGACCATGTTACTGTCGAGGACCTATGTCTGGAATTTCCTCCCTAAAACCCTGCCAGTTTACCTCTTTTTCTTTCTTTAAGGCACCCCTAAAAATCAATACCTCTTTGATCAAGCCTTTGCTCATCTGCCCTAATATCTCCTGTTGTGGCTTGTCTCAATTTTTGATTGATAATAATCCCGCTATGTGCCTTGAAATGTTTTACTACTTCTGCTGACCCCGGTTTCCCCCGCCTTCCCGTTGATCTCCCCGTGTGGGAGTCTCTCCTCCTCCTTACCTTCCTCCATCCCCCCCACTTTTTTTTTGGCGCGGGAAAAAAGCCCGCGCTTTCCTGAATCAGCCCCACCCTCTGTGGCGCAGCTCCTGTTGCGGCCATCATTCCAGTTCCCTCATCCCCGAGTCTCACCTCCCTCCAGGACCGACGCCCACATTCCCCATCATCATCATTTTGTCTACAGAATGGAAAAAAGGAAATTTTAGGAATTTTAACCAGAACTCTACCCACATCCCCATCCATCATCCCATGCACAAAATATTCTTTACCCATATTTACAACCCCATATACAACCACATCCCCTCAGTTCGACTCCAGTTTTTCCATCTGTATAAAGGTCCAAGCCTCTTCTGGCGTTTCAAAATAATGGTGTCTGTCCTGGTAAGTGACCCACAGTGGCGCAGGCTGCAGCATGCCGAACCTGACTCTTTTTCTATGCAGCACTGCCTTGGCCCGGTTGAATCCAGCTCTCCTCTTTGCCACCTCCGTGCTCCAATCCTGGTATACTCGGATCACCGCGTTCTCCCATCTGCTGCTCCGCACCTTCTTGGCCCATCTCAGCACACTTTCTTTATCCACGAAGCGATGGAACCTTGCCACTATCGCCCTTTGCGGCTCATCTGCCTTGGGTCTCTTCGCCAGGACCTGGTGAGCCCCTTCCAGCTCCAGGGGGGTCGGAGAGGCCTCCGCACCCATCAGCGAATGGAGCATCGTGCTCACGTACGCCCCAGCATCAGCTCCCTCCACTCCTTCGGGGTGACTCAGAATCCGGAGGGTCTTCCTCCTCGACCTGTTCTCCAGGACCTCAATTCTCTCGGCCCACCTCCTGTGCACCGCCTCGTGCGCCTCCATTTTTACCGCCAGGCCCTGGATATCGTCCTCGTTGGTGTTCACCTTATCATTCACCTCACGAAGCTCCACCGCCTGGGTCGTCTCGGTCTCCTTCAGCCCCTCGATCGCTAACAGCATCGGCGCCAGCACCTCCTTTTTCAGCACCTCCACACATCTCATGAAGAACTCCTGCTGGTCTGGCCCCCACGCTGCTTGCACTCTGCCCTCCGCCATCTTGCCTTCTTCCCCTCGTTTTGTTCTCTGCTCCATGGCCTCTTCCCTCGTTGCTCCACTGCTGCTCCCTGCCAAATATTGTGGGGGGGGTCCTCACTGCTCCTTCCCACACGGGATCAACCAAAAAAAAGCTCTGTTGGGGCTCATCTGTAGAGCCCGAAAGTCCGTTTTCGCGGGAGCTGCCGAAACGCACGGCTTAGCTCCGCATCGCCGCAACCGGAAGTGAATGTTTTACTACTTAAAGGCACCATAGCAATGTAAGTTATTGTCGTTACTAGCCTTGCTCTGTGATAATGAGACCCCAGTGCAAGAATCATGGCAAATTCAGATTTGTTGCTTTACCCTTCAAATACTTTCACGTTACTACTTTTATTAAAGATCGGCTACTCTGGACAGACCCCCAAGGGGTTAAAAACAAACTATGCTTCAGTCTATATCATGCTGTGTCAAGCTTAAGGATTCCCCAAGGATTATGGTGCCGAGTTGTCTGATTTTCTGATTACTCTTTTACAACTATTCAGTCAAAATGTATTAGAAGATGACAGCATTGTTTTGTATTTTTGTTAAGGTAAACTATTTGCTTTTGAGCTGACAGCCATTGTAAGCTTGTGTTCAACTCCATTCTTTCTGACAGCATTGGCAGCTATCTATTGACATTGTACAGTTTTGTGGTTTCAAGTACAAAGCAGCATTCCTTCAATCACTGAATACATAGACTGCATTTTTAGAATACAGGCACATTTCCATTTAGCTGTGAGGGATAGGTGTAAGTGGAGTGGTCAAAGTTCATGAATCAAGTTTATGGTACCTATTTATTTGTGAATAATGCCCTTTTATGGACAGTTCACATTTCAAAACTGTTCCTGACCAGCCCAAGGTTTGTAACTATACAAACAGAGGGAACAATAAGCTTCCACAGGCAAAAATATTTGATTATACAATTAACTTTAAAACACAAATATAAGCTCTATTCAAGCCTTGAACCTGAAAACTCGACAATCACTTTTCATATTCTAACTTAGCTTTACCTAAAGCCACTGGAACAAGAACAGTACGACCATCCATCAAAAGAAACTGTCAGAAAATTGTGCATCTTATGGATAGAATGTCTGCTGCAAAGATTAAAATTCTAAAAGTATTCCTCACAGAATATTTTTAAAAATCTACTGTTGTGTTGGTTATTTAACGACCACGGTAAGTCAACAACAAATCCTTGTATTCTATATGGCTGATAACACAGCCCTAGCAGGATAATGCCAAAAGACATTCCTACTTAACTGTGAGTACTTGCTGTACTGACAACTGACCTCATGGCACCAGGATAGGTCACTTCATGAACATCATGGTGCTCCTGAATTAAGCCATTTGATGGTAAGGAGATTTGAGAGTTCAGAAGATTCTATTTGTCACAGAGTAATCAACCTTGGTCATTCCCTTGTAATAATGGTGCTGATATGGTTGCTACAGTTCAGCTTTGGCTCAATGTTGATCCGAGGGATATCGATGGATTGGGTATCACTGAAATCAGGAGGAGGAGGTTGGATGTTTTCTTGTTGGAAATAGTCCATCCTGGCACTTGAATATGGCTGGGTCGAGCATGCTACGCTGAGGAATTCCTGCAGTGACATCCTGGAACTCTGACATCTGTATTTGTGCTGGGTATGACTCCAACCAAAGGAAGGTTTTCCATTTGACTTCCACTGACCTCAAACGTGCTTTAGTGCAACAACATATTGAAGTAAGCAAAATTGAGCTTTTAATTTCAGTATTCTGGCATTCACAACTTTTAATTTTGATCTTATTTTAAGAAATTGTGAGCGGGTAAGTGCAGTGGTGGGCATGGGCGTGGGGGGAAATTCCTGCAGGGGGCAGGATGATTGACCACGTGTGATCCTGAGCTAGTCAGCAAATCAAGTATGCATCTGGGAGGAGCTCACCGAATCTTGTGGTGAAGTAGGCAGGACGTTCTCGTCCCTGCCTATATCTCATGGGAATGAATGTCCGGACGCTATATTTAAAGGGCACACAGCCAGCCTGCACACTACCTCCCACATTTGTTGGGTCACTGCTCCCACCCTTCCCTGCTAACCCTCCCTCCCTTCCTTGGCCATCCTACCCGCAACTTGCATTGCTGCATAGGAGGCACTTTCCAAAGAGGACAATGCAGCGGCACTCACTGATAATCATAGAAGAAGTCAACTTTGCCAGTTGCACGCCACCTATGCGCAGCCGTGAATGTAATTTCTTGCTGGCAGGGAGCTTCTTTTGATGAGGGAACCTCATTCCGGTGAGATAGCCATTGAATGAGCATGCATGACACTAAAGGGCTTCCTGACATTGTTCTTAGGAAAGCTCAACCCCCCTTTAATCCACCTTTAAAATCCTGAGAACAGAATTCCAAAAGTTCATCCTGATGTTGAAAAACTGATTGTTGGCTGAACGCCAAATTAAGTTTTCCTGACCGTCTGCCACGTTTCCCACTGCTGTTGGGACTGAAAGATTCCGCTGTGTGTTTCTCTCTCCTTCCACATCACTAGGATCCTTTTTGCCCTTCATTTCTTTTCTCCATACTTAACAATTTCCCTTCCCCCCCCCTTCCTTCTTTGTGCTCTTTTGTCTTTACATCCCTCTCCCATTTATTGACTCAACCCTCTTTCTGTTCGTCTAGCGCTGACTGGCAGCTTTAGGAGGCTGGGGACCAAACTAAAGTTGCTGACGAACATCAGAGACCAGGAAAGACCATGTCAGGGTTGTTCACATACTGCGGAGAAGGGCAAGGGATGGATTAGGCCAGCTGATGAACAGGACAAAATAGAAGAAAGCAGGCCACAGCTGTTTATGAACTATCAGGAATGGAAGAGGGCAGTCTGGGGCAGCAATACACAACACAATGAATGAGACAAGCAAGCTGGGGTCTCGGGAACACAGAAACTATTACGTTAAGAAGGAAACATACATCTTTTTGTGAAAGCAGAAAAGAATCAATCAATAGCCAATCCAAAAGGAGAAAGTGCAGAGATGGAATTAACAATCATGACAGAAACATCAAACCCAAGAAATGTTATTGATATTTATATTACATGGGGCTGTTCCATTTCAAGTCAGCTTCTGTATTAGCGGCATGCTCCCGAACAATAATGCACAAAAATATTGCGGTATCATCGCAGCAAGTGTACTTGGAAATAATCTGGAATTGATTACTTGGAAATTTTACATCCAGGATAATGGATTCATCAGACATTTCATATCAGCAGGATTTTTACATTTTTTAATAAAGTGGTATTTCCTTACCAAAAGCTTTATCAAGGGCAAAGAGTAAACCAATTAACTAAGAATATTTATTTCTGCAACAGAACATAATGTTCAAAACACGAATCCACTCGTGTTGTTAAGATCTTGGGAAGTCATGTGTTTTTGAACAAATGTAATTGATTCAGAGACTTGCTTTCAGCGGCCAAACCAAAATAACATTGTGCTTGGAATGTTGTTTTGAAATAATGTGTAATTACCTTTGAGTGGGTAGGTTTAACAATTTGCAGAAGTATCAATATGGTTTTCCATGGTGCCACATAATCAATTGAAGCTGCATAAATAATTCAAACACGGCTATAACTGATGGTTATAGCCAGAAGGGGCATGTCCATGAGTCTCCAGTGCAAACAAAACATCTGGGGCGGGATTTACCGGCTGCTTAAACCGGTGGGAAATTCCAGTCCCACACCGACCCGTGGATTTCCTGGCAACGAGGGGTGCAGGCAACGGGAAATCCCATTGACAACAGTCCCACTGACAGGCCGCCTCTGCTGCCCAAAAACACGTGGCAGGGTGGTTGGCAAATCCTGCCCCTTATTTCCTCGTATCAAACCGTCAAGTTGAACAGATGCGATTTTGATTCGCGTCATAGAATCCATAGGACCCCTACAGTGCAGAAGGAGGCTCTTCAGCTCATCGGGTCTGCACGGACCTGCTGAAAGAGCACCCTACCTAGGTCCAACTCCTTTGCCCTATCCCGTAACTCTGTAACCTCACCTAAGGGGAAATTTTAGCATTGCCAATTTACCTAACTTGCACATCTTTGGGCTGTGGGAGAAAACCGGAGCACCCTGAGAAAACCCACAGAGACACGGGGAGAACATGCAAACTCCACACAGCCACCCAAGGCCAGAATTGAACCTGGCGCTGTGAGGCAGCAATGCTAACCGCTGTCACGTACTATTGCAATCTGAAGAAAACAGTATGATCAACATTTTAGATTGCTAGCTAGATTCTTGATTAACAAGGTTATCGGGGATAGGCAGGAATGTGGGACTGAAGTTACAATCAGATCAGCCTTGATCTTATTTAATGGCAGGGCAGGCTCGCAAGGCCGAGGAGCCTACTCCTGTTCTTAATTCACATGTTTGCTTGTTGATTAATAAAACTGCCTTTCATGACATCTGGCTATCACAGTCAATCTATTTGTCGCTGATGCATTCGTCCCTGACAACATTGGTTGGAGTGACCGCCCTAGAGCCCTTGGAGAACCAAAGTCCAATGTTCACAGAGAGGGTACATCCACTGAGTGCAAAATGGGGTAGATTCAGAACAGATCCAACAGCTCAAGTTGGATATATATGACACTGAGTGTCATGAGCAGTAGCAGAACTGTATACCACCGCAATCTGTAGCCTTAAGGCTTGGGAGAAGAAAGAGTACATTAATAAACTTGCCGAATGAGCCTGCAATTCACAAATGAATTTCAATATAGACAAATGAGTTTGTGCACTTAATAGGAATGTAGGAACAGGAATAGGCCATTTTGCCCCTGCCATTCAATGAAATCATGGATGATCTGCGACCTCACTCCATTTGTAGACCTTTTGCCTATATCTCTTGATACCGTTGCCAAACAAAATACCAAACAAAAATCTAGCAACCACAGCTTTAAAATTAGCAATGAATCAGCGAGGATCAATTACAGTTTGCAGAAGAGAGTTCCAAACTCCTACCACATGTTTCATGTACAAGTGTTTCCTAATTTCACTCCTGAAAGACCTGCCTCTAATTTTTAGGTTGTGCCCCCTAGTCCTGACCTGCCCAGGTACCAGAAATAGACTCTGCCAATCAAACTTATCTGCTCGCCTTAATGCATCTTCCAAGCTGCGGCAATGGTAGTCAGATTGCTGCTGCACTTCAAACCCACCCAAGACAATGCTACTGCGCATTGGTTTTCACAAAGATCTACAGCACAGCTTCACTTTGGGAACCCCACCAGAGTGGAGTCAGGGGAAGACTGGACTTGCTCATTTTTTACAGCATTAACTGCTGAATGGTAAGGATAAATGTCTAATCTGAATGTTAGTGAATGGGTGAGTGGGTGAATGCGTAGGTAGGGGCAGCACAGTAGCATTGTGGATAGCACAATTGCTTCACAGCTCCAGGGTCCCAGGTTCGATTCCGGCTTGGGTCACTGTCTGTGCGGAGTCTGCACATCCTCCCCGTGTGTGCGTGGGTTTCCTCCGGGTGCTCCGGTTTCCTCCCACAGTCCAAAGATGTGCAGGTTAGGTGGATTGGCCATGATAAATTGCCCTTAGTGTCCAAAATTGGCCTTAGTGTTGGGTGGGGTTACTGGGTTATGGGGATAGGGCGGAGGTGTTGACCTTGGGTAGGCTGCTCTTTCCAAGAGCCGGTGCAGACTCGATGGGCTGAATGGTCTCCTTCTGCACTGTAAATTCTATGATAATCTATGGTAGGTGAGGTGGCAGATAGGTGAGGTGGGTAAGTGGGTCAGCGGGTAGCGTGGGTAGCTGGGTATGTGAGTGAGGTCAGTAGGTGGGTGAGTTCGCTGAGTGAGTAATCATGTTGGGGTTGGTCAGATTGGGTTGACGATTAGTTGGGTGATTGGTGGGTAGTCAGATCAAGTTAGGAAGGTAGCCAGATGGCTGAGGGGGTGTCGGTTTGGATCTGGAATTAGTTGGGATAGTAGTCAGGTTGTGGGGTGGGGGGAAAATCAGGTAAAGTTGGGGGGGTAGTCAGGTGGTTAGTCAATTGGTGGGATCAGTTATGAAGTAACCCAGGTTTTACTATAACTAACATTCCCTGAGTAACTATCCAGGTAAGTACCACAGTACGGTGGCACAGTGGTTAGCACTGCTGCCTCACACCAGTGACCCGGGTTCAATTCCGGCCTTGGGTGACTGTCTGTGTGGAGTTTGCATTTTCTCCCCGTGTCTGCGTGGGTTTCCTCCGGGTGCTCTGGATTCTTCTCACAGTCTAAAGATTTGCAGGTTAGGTGGATTGACCCTGCTAAATTGCCCCTTTGTGTCCACTTAAAAGCCTCAATTTGGACACTGGCGGGCCAACCTCGGCCTTACCAACCTCTAGGTAAAATTGTGGAGAGGTCAGAGTGGGCAGGAGGCCAATGAGAAGATCATCTGAGGAATTATACCCATCAAACCATCGCTGTAAATAAATGTAAAATTCTTTCGCTAATGTTTTTACAGCTGTTTTAAGGGTCATATTCCATGATTTTCCAGGGTCTAAGATGTGGGAAGAACACAGTGGTATTTCATAATTGTGGATCGAATAAAAATGGACATCAATAAAATGTTATACAGAGTGAGGTAGAGGGAGTTGAAGCAGTGGGTGAGAATCCATCAGCAATGGGGAGAGGTGTTACATTCTTAGGATACACAGGAATGGGGTTCTGGGTGCATCTGGAAGAAATACAAAGTTCTTTCATTACTCGGGCTGGAATGCCTTGGGATTAGATTGGGAATTGGAGCTACCAGGTTGTGAGAACAGTGTGGTACCATAATCTAAGAACATTGAGAGAGAGAGTGAAGAGAAGATCCAGGGTTTAGAAGCATTTGAGAAAGGATGCTGGGGCCAACGAATCACAGTATCTGGAAACCCTAAATTGTAGTTGTAGCAGCTAGATGAAGCTCTGAATTATTTTATAAGGAAATGTCCTGGGGTGTTCAGAAACCAGAATAATGACCTAAGAACCATACTGGATCTATGGAGGGAGGCCTCTGAAGGTGGTAGTGGAAGGAAGATCTGAAAAAGTTAACCACATTCTTGGAGCAATGCATGGAACTTCTATTTTGGAGAACATGGGAAAGTGTGGGGAGCTGGCAGGGATTGTTTGGGGGGGGGGGGGGGGGGGGCGCAGGGTAAGTTCCCTATGACTTTCTACAAGAATAATGGCAACCACAGCGCTTGCAACAAATATCGAGGCATCTCCCTGCTGAGCACTGTGGGAAAAGTATTTGCCTGTATTGCCATTGTCAGACTACCGATCTTGGCTGAATGCATCACAGTGTGGTTTCAGATCTGAAAAATTTACAATTGTCATAATCTTCTCAGCTTGGCAGCTGTAAGAGAAATGCTCCGAACAAAGTAGATCACTATATAGAAACATGGAAAATAGGAGCAGGAGTAGGTTTTTCAACCCTGCGAGCCTGCTCCGCCATTTAATATGATTATGACTGATCCTCTGCTACAACGCTATACCCCTGCTCACTCTCCATTCCCTTTGACGCCTTTCAAGTTCAGAAATATATTTCCTTCTTAAATATATTCAGTGACTTTGCCTCCACAGTCTTCTGTTGTAGAGAATTCCACAGGTTCACCACCATTCTTCGATCCCAGCAAGCCATTTGGCTATTTCAACAGAGGCGGTCTATTTAAGCTGCTCACTGGGATCTCGTTCCATGACAACATGATGGGTATGGTCAGCTGTGACAGGACAATATAGTGGGACAATTTTCGATCTGCAGTGTGGTCAAATAGGGCTGTGTTCTAGCATCGACATTTTGACATACTCTTCCCTTTCCTGATGTCATGTGTCAACAGGTCATCTTCAGGGACTTTAATACCAGACCTAACGAAAAGCTGTTCAACCTTGCTCATCTAAGATCCAAGACATTCCATTCCGAGAACCACCCATAGCAGCAAATGGACAGTCTCTCTCACACCTGTAATGAGTTTGGTTTGATCAACAGTATCAGGAAGACAAATGTCATGGCCCAGGATGTTGCCACACTGCCATCCATCAGCATAGACAATGTGATGCTGGAGGTTGTTGATAGCTTTCCGTAACCAGTCTCCACAATCACCTGCAATCTGTCACTTGATGCTGATATCAACACATGCATCGCAAAAGCTGCAGCTGTTATGTCCAAGCTGAATAAGAGAGTGTGGAGCAACAGCAACCTGGCTGAGAACACGAAGCTTCAAATTTACCAAGCCTGCATCTTCAGAGCACTCCTCTAAAGTACTAAGGCCTGGGCAATATATGCTGAACAGGAGAAAAGACTGAACAGTTTCCACCGTTGCTTTTCCAGATATATTCTTGGCATCTCCTGGCAGGACATGGTCACCAACTCAGAGGTCCTGAAACATGCATATTCTATCAGCATACATTAATTGCTGAGTTGATTACGTTTGTGCTGGCTCGGCCACACTCATCAGATGAATGGTGGCTGTATAGCCAAAGACCGTCTGTGCAGTGAATCGACCACTGGGCCACGACCTCCTGTGCATCCATACCTCTGCTACAAGGACACCTGCACATGAAAATGGCGGATATTGACAGTGACAATTGGGAGACAGTCACCGGTGGCCGTGACCTCTGGAGACTGACTGGGAGGGCACTGGAAGAGAGGGGCAGAAATGAAGAACTCAGTTGGCCGAGGAAAAGGCCCGGAGAAAACAAAAGTCAGCGTATTTTGCACCTTCCCAGCCTAATGTCTCCGACTACAACAAATGCGGCAGAGACTGCCATGCCAGAGTGGTTTCTAAGCCACACCAGGTGATGTGCTTAACACAGAGTAGACCACCACGGTGAAAACTGTTGTCTTATAGGATGGAAGGTTGCCACAATCTGATATTTTTGCCCGTACTCTCCCGATCCCAATCTCTCCTCCCAGAAGCAGAGAAATAAAGGCATTCAGCGATTGACAATGCTATATTAGTCCAAGATTTGTAACACTGAAACTGAATGCCTGAAAGTCATTCGCGCTATTAACATCTCTCACTTTGATGAGTATAAAAGTTCAGAGAAAAAATAGGGAAGAACAATAGATTTAACCAGCATCGAATGCCGCGAGTATATGTGAAAGCAAAACACTACATAGTTGTCCTTCCAACACTATGCAGCAATCTAAAAAAATACAAACCTTTAGAACTCATTTTAGTTTTTGAAACTATGTCCAAAAATTCAAAGATAACTGGAAACTGCAGAATATAATTCCAAAAACTGCATACACCACCAATTTACAATGATAACTGAATATTAGATGTGGGGGTGCCATGTTCCATTACATTAAATCAATTAAAATTAAATTAAAACACAGAACTTTCTCAATATTTTGGTTTCTGAGTTTTTCATTAGGCGAGGTTTTCTGAAGGTCAAGTATAACATGGAACTTTTTTGAAACAGCTGGATTTTCTTTTAGATAAATATTATTAGGGTCCTAGCACAGGATCAAACCAATGTAGGCAATGGAATAAGCATAACACTCAATTAATTAAGAAAAATATTACCTTGCATTTAACTTTCTTTCTACTTCCTGCATAACAGGGAGGAAATGAGCTAAAAGTAAACATCAGGGTTCTGTGAATAAAGGAACAAAGGCCCACATATGTCACCCTGGCAGCTCTTAAAACTATTGACAAGGTTGAAAGGTGATGCATCAAACTCATAACTGGGAACCTATCATAAACAGCAATATCACATGAGTAAACGACACAACCGTAAGCTTTTAAAAGCATCAGGAAAATAAATATTTCCAAATCGCATTTCTGTTCACAGCAGCAGTAGATCTGTTGACACACAAGACCTCAAATCAAAATGCTTCAATCTTTTTTTATTATAAATTTAGCGTACCCAATTATTTTTTTCCAATTAAGGGGCAATTTAGCGTGGCCAATTCACCTACCCTGCACATCTTTGGGTATGGGGGTGAGAGCCACGCAAACACGGGGAGAATGTGCAAACTCCACACGGACAGTGACCCAGGGCCGGGATCGAACCTGGGTCCTCAACATCATGAGGCAGCAGTGTTAACCCACTGCGCCAATGTGCTGCCCAAAATGCTTCCACTCAAAGTCATTAAGTGCAAAATACGATGCAATATCAGAAAATGATGCAAGCTTTCTCATCAAGGAGGGTATGACAATATCGTCACACGTAAGTCAGCCATTCCCTAACTTACTGGTACAATGGCAGTAAGTTACAAAGGACATTTGTGTAAAGGGGAAACCGGCTCGCAGTTTTTTGCTCGAACGAGTCCGTGTCAACTCTTTCTTGGAGGCAGATGAACCAACCGTCCCAGAAGTGTCCCGTATTTGAGGTGCGCTGCTTGCATCCCGTACGCTGCTTGCCCCATATTCCGATCATCGAATTCTGTGCACATGCACCACGCTCTTTTCCTGGCAGCTCGCTCCCATTGCTAACACAGACTTGCCATCCCCCTCTGTCCACCCCCATTCACAGGCACAGCAGCTGCAAACCCCCCCCCCCACCCCCTCCCTCAGGCCCGTGCACCCTGCCATCCCCCTGCTTGGATGCCAAAGTGTCCCTTAATTTATAATATAGAGTTGGTCACCCTGATCGGAGCTATCCATTCTGTCCCACTCCCTGCACTTAATTTTCCCGTAGCTCTGCAATATTTTTCCTTCAAGTATCTATCCAACCTGTGGGCGGCACGGCGGCGCAGTGCTGCCTCACAGCGCCGAGGACCCGGGTTTGATCCCAGCCCCTGGTCATTGTCCGTGTGGAATTTGCACATTCTCCTGGTGTCTGTGTGGGTCTCACCCCCACAACCCAAAAGCTGTGCAGGGTAGGTGAATTTGTGACGCTAAATTGCCATTCAATTGGGGGGAAAAAAATTGAGTATTCAAAATTTTTTTAAAAAGTATTTATCCAATTCCCTTTTAAAAGTTAGCATTGAACTCCCACCACCCTTTCAGCCAATGTAGTCCAGATCATAACAATTCACTGAGTAAAGTACCTTCTTCTCAGCTCACCCCTTCCCTCCTTGCCAATTACCTTTCATCTGTGTCCCCTGGTGACCAATCCTTCTGCCATTGGATACTGTTTCTCCTTATTTACTGTACCAAACCCCTCAAGATTCTGAACACCTCAATCACATCTCTCTTTAACTCTGCTCACAGGGGAACAATCCCAGTTTCTCGAGTCTCGGCACTTAATCCCGCAATGGAGCTCATGACAGCAAGTTCCTTTTTACGCGTCCTGGCCAGGAATGTTGAAGTGTTCCATGCTTCCCAATTTGCATTTTGGATTCCCACATGAATCAAATATGAAGACACCGAGTACTTTAGATTGTTAAAAATGAACGGTAATGAGAATCATCTCTGATACGCTCTTATTAAACATCAATCGAGCTGCAAGCAAAGAGCAAACATCATATTGACTGCAGAAGGAGAGTCAAACAGATTCAGAACATTAACTCTGGGCAGGATTCTCCATTTGGGAGACTAAGCATTGACGCAGAGACTGAATTGCGTGTGGTTCGTGTTCCCAATGGGGACATGAAAATAGGCCAGCGCGAAATCAGAGCAATTCCCGGCCATGCGGGCATTCTAACCGCGAGGGTCAGAGTTAGCTGGAGCTGTTATTAAGCACTCCACTTACCACACTCACAACAGTCACCAGGATGGCTTACAGAAGACATGCCGCCCAAGTTCGGGAGCCTGAGGTGGACCCACAGCTCCATGCCAGTGGAGTGGAGAGACACCCTCTTCCCAGGGTGGGCCGCACACTCGAATCAGCCCTCCTGAACAGCGCTGCCAGCATCACCAGGAGTGGACAACTAGTGATCCCGACTGGTGGGGGTCACCAGTGAGGCCTCTGCTGTGAGAGGGGCAGAGAACCAGGGAAAGTTCCAAAGGCCACAGTCCCGGTGTCCTCTGGTTAGGGTGAGCTCTGCTGATCCCCTTTTTCCTCTGCAGTGGGACAGCACTTCTGAGGAGTGCCAACACTTGGTGGACCCCTGATTTAGCTTGGCCATGCCCATGCCCTTGATGATACGGCTGGGGTATGAGGTTGTCCAGAGGGGTGGCCTGGGTGGGCTCCTAGATGACCAGAGGCCTTCTGAGCATTCAAAGGATACAGGCAACACTCAGCAGCGTGAGCAGCCAGGAACCTGTGAGTTGCACCAAAGGGGTGCGTTTAAAAGACAGACTGCAGCAATGGCGGTCTGAGCCAGGCCACCCGATCCCAAGGGGGACACCCCGAATCCGTGGACTCGGCACCAAGTCACTCCCGCTATTGCACCCAGCCATGGTGCCCAGTTCCTGTTTGTAAATACTTGCAGTCATTCATGCCCACGAGACTTCTGCCTGAGAGGGGTGCAGCATTAAGAAAGGGAAGAGCAAACTGTGTTCAAGACGCTAAACACTTATTAAACGCCCCAATTTGCATGCCCCTGCTGCCAGGGAGGGACTGAGCATAACGCATGAATCGGCACCGGACGAGAACTTCAATTTTCGCCGGACACCCAATTCTCCGCCTGACCGTTATTCGTGTTTCCGGCATCGCAAAGCAGAGAATCAGAATCTAGCCCTCAGAATCTCTCTCCACAGATGCTGCGCGACCTGCTGAGTTTTTCCAGAATTTTCTGTTTTTATTTCACATTTCCAACATCCGCAATATTTTGCTTTCAAGAAATGCATAATACATTGGACAGGATTTCATTTTCCTTGGGAGAGATGAAACTGAAGAGAATCAGAACAAAGGTGGGTATCTTAGGAATTGGACCTGGCTGACTGTTGACAGGACAGAATAGCTTGAAGAAATCATAATGGGTCAACTATTCTCAAGTCACAGATTACTTCTAGTCGATTAATGGATTTAAATTTCAGTATGCAAAGGACAGTTTCAGGCAACATGTTCATGTGTACACTTGCCGTCTTTGGGCATGAAATTTGGATCCATAGCCCTGCTGGAGACAGTGTGAAGCTGAACACACATCTGGGGGTGCATACTGCGCTCGCGGACGCATCTGGTGCAGTTCTCAGTCAGGTTGAGAAGGGTGATCATATGGGAATCCCCTGCATGCACTAGAAATAGCTGAAATAGTTACCTCATGATGCCACACAGCCCAACTGGCAGATATGATGCCATTTTCTGAATTTAGGCCATGCAGGTCTAATCGATGAATTCACTTGTCACTCACTGAAGATGAAATATTCAGCTGCATGAGTAGCCCGGCACTTGTATAATTTAAAGGGCCAGGCACGAAGATTGCGGTTATCTATATACATAAAGGCAAAATATCTGGCTGCCTCCTTATTTGTCGGCAAACTCCGCCGAGGACCTTCGGCCAATCTGAAACTAACTTGTGTGGTAAGGTAGCTTGGACCAAGGGGCATGCCGTGGGGGAGTTGACAGCTAATCACACCCACTGGGGAGACTTTGGTCTCCTCGCAGGGGATACCACAGCCCTGGCTACACTATGTTCCCACTGACATCGTAACTCAGACATGCTTTAACCAACCTTAACTAACCTGAACATCCCGCCAGTGAGATCTTCCAGTCCCGCAGAAGGTTCCCCCCCCCCACCTCCTCCACCTGGCAATGGGGCAGGCGAGCCAACCAAAATAAGATCCCACCCCGGGGGGGGGGGGGGGGGGGGGGGGCGGAATCCCGACCACATTCGCCTTCAGGAAGCTTTCATGTATGATCCTTCTCATAATTATGAGTCAGATCCGGAATATGATGCTGGCAGTAGATCTGAGGTATGTGAATAATGTGCTCCAACAAAGTTGGAAATGTGTTGTTGAGATGGTAAAGTACAATTGCCATCCTTAATTGAGCCACCTGCCCACTGAATGTTCTTATTACGGAAATAACAGCTAAATCAAAACAAAGCCACCAGAAAATATAACTGCTGAGTAGGGTCACCAAGAAATCTCTTTATTTTCGCTCAAGAAGGAAGAACTTCCAATGTGGTCTATCATGAAATATTGTTTGAAGAAACACTGAAAATGCAGACAGTGACACTGAAAATGTAGAGAGCACAAATGTTGTCTTTGCCACTGATGATGAAGTACTTCGAGTATTACCAAAGATTGAGGAAATAAGTGTAAATGGAGATTTTGATCCTGAGGATTTTCAGAGCGACATTGCGGATGTAGGGTATGCCCAGCAGAACTCAGAGATTAAAGTTGTAAATCCAATTAAACTAGAGTCAAGCCAGGTAAATTAAAGCAAATGAAAATAAATTCACTGTGAATGTAATTTTTTTTGTCAAATAATGTTTTCGAGTATAATCATTTTGTGTGAATTTAGGTAGGGGTTTCATATTTGTGGGATTTAAACTTGTTAATTAAAATGATTGCGCGTAATAAGGTAATCAGGTGAATTGTTGAGTGAAATATGTTAAATATAAGAAAGTATTCAAACAAATTACTTCATTGAAACATTTTTGTGGTCGGATTTCCAGCTTTAATACATATCTCATCCAGTCCAAACGCCCACAGACCAAATGTCTCAGCTTATTATTTCATTAAAAATTTATTTTATCTTATGGGCGGGGATCTTCGTTCCCCACCGCGAAGATCGGGAATCCCAATGAGGCAGAAAATCGCGCATCGGGTCTAACACGGGATCGGCGCCGGGCAATACACCCAACCCCAGTCTCCCCTCCCGCCCCACCGGCCATAGCGGGCTTCCTGCCCTGTGCCATCGGGGACAAGCAATCAGCTGATTTGCATTGATTTGAATGCAATTAATGGTGTGGAAATGGGAACTCCATCTGTCGGGCTTTGGTGTAAGTATTGCCAGGTGGAGTCCTCGCACGTGGATCCTGAGGGGAGCCATAGGGTCAGCCCATTTCTCACGTGACCTCTTTCGCTGCCAGGCTGCAGAGGGAGGTTCCCCAAGGGTCCTGGCGGTTGGGTAGGCTAGGGCTGTGAGTAAGGGGCTGACTCCAGGACTCTCCCCTGGGGTGGAGATCCGGGCCGAGATTCTCCAGTCACCGACGCCGAAATCGTGTTCGGTGATCAGCCAGAGAATACCCGTTTCTGACGAAATCGGGGCTGCGCAGCATCCGTGTGGCTCTGCCCACTCCAAAGCGGCGTATTCTAGAAGTACGCAGCGCGCCGTATTGAAGGCCTCAGGAGGTTGCCCATAACCGGCCGAGTTCCCGACAGCGGATGTGTGGTCTCATCCGTCGGGAACTCGGCGTGGCGGCTGCGGACTCAGTCCAGCGCCGCCAGTCGGGGAAGGGCCGATCCGCGGCGGAGGGGACTTTGGCAGGGGCTGGGGTCACTGTTGGAGGGCGGTCCGGGGCTTGCGAGCCACCCAAAAGGGAGGCACTATTTTGCAGGCCAGGTCCGCGCGCGGCCGGTGCAATGTTGCACGGTGCGGCTGCTGCTGGCCGCTGCCATGCGCGGCCATCGACCCGGCAATTCTCCGGGCTGTATCAGCAGCTAGAGCTGGGTGCTCTACGCTGTTCAGCTGCTAGCCCCTGGCCAAACGGAGGGTCGGTGGCCGTTTTGCGTCAAATGTTCGGTCGTAAAACTCCACCGTTCCCACGTCGGCATCAGGACGTAGCCTCAAAATCGAAGAATCCAGCCCCCCCGCCCCCCCGCCCCCCCCCCGGTGACTGGCCTACCGCTTCTAGCCCGAGGCAACCTGAAGATCAGTCTTGCCATGGTGATCTCAGGCAGCCCTCTGTTGGCCGACCTGGTTAAACTCTGAAGTGGCCTATTCACTCTGAGCTGCTCTGCCTGACAGCTGATGAGTAAACCAGGCAGTTCAGTGAAAAATCAAACCAGGAACACTTTCCCTTTCCTCACGTCTGTTCCCTCTGCTCTATACCTTTGAAACTGCTGATTTTGACGTGTCAAAGCGTTTCTGGAAAGTCCACAACATTTGAAACTGCTTGAAATTAGGGGCTGGTTTAGCGCACATGGGCTAAATCGCTGGCTTTGAAAGCAGACCAAGGCAGGCCAGCAGCATGGTTCAATTCCCGTACCAGCCTCCCCGAACAGGCACCGGAATGTGGTGACTAGGGGCTTTTCACAGTAACTTAATTTGAAGCCTACTTGTGACGATAAGCGGTTTTCATTTTCATTTCATTTCAAATCCCCTGGGATCCTTTGAAATGCGAAGCATATTTATAAACATTCTTGTTATGATTGACAGTTGTTGACCACTTCAAAGCAGTTAAAGGGTTTCACTTCCTTATTTCTAATCACAGAAAGCACTTTCCATTGGGACTCTGGGAGGAGCTATTTGACCATAGGGAGAAGGCGATTAAGGATTGTGGCCGACAGCAGGAAATTTTTTCTGTAGTTACTGCAGGTGGACTTGTCACCTTTGTTGAAGATGGTCATGATTGGGCATCACTGAGATCTTCTGGCATGTTGTTCTCCTTCCAGATAAGGGAAATGAGGTCATGTATTTGCCAATAGCGCTTATCCGCCAGGTTTTAGTGCCTCGGTTGGTGTTCCATCTGCTCCAAATGCCTTGTTTTTCTTCAGCTGTCAGGTGGCCTTTTCTTCCTCATGCCAGGTTGGGGTTGTGCTGACATGGTGGTGGGTGGGGTGGAGTTGAGGATACTCTCATTGGAGAGAGAGAGTGCCTGTTCAGGAGGTCTACGAAGTGCCCCTTCCAGTGGCCACTGACTGCCTCTCTGTTTTTGCTGAACACCTCTCTGATCTTGGCCAGCAATGGTGTGGGCCTTTGGCGTTCTTGGCTGTACTTAGGAAACCACCCGCATCACAGTTGTCGGCTAACTGCTGGATTTCCTGCTCTTTCGCCACCGAACATTTGTTCTTTAGGTCGCGAATTTTTTGCTGGACTTCACCTGTCTCTCGAGCTGCTTTCTTGCTCTCGGTTTGGGTTGCTGTTTCAGGTTCAGAGAAGCAGTGTGCTTGTTGAGAGAGTCTTAGTGTTCCCTGGCCCAGTGACCAAATGTCTCTTCTCAGGTGCTGATTATGGAGACCTTGAGAGTAGACCAGACACTGTGAACACTCTGCATCTCTGGGTCGCTGGGAGTTGTCAGGTTGGCAGTGAGGCACTGACTGAATAGGGCTCTCTTATCAGAGTGAGTGCCTCAGCGTTGATTTTCCTGTGGCATTGTTTATGTTGCTGCCATAGCCTTTGGGCTATGTTGATTACAGAGTAGATTAGGTGGTGATATGTCCAGCAGTTGTCAGCTTCTGTCATGGCACAGGTGATACGCACATCCTTGCCATCCTTCGCTTGGCAATGATGTAGTTAAGCAGGTGCCAATGCTTGGTGCGAGGGTGTTGCCATGAGGCCTTGTACTTGTCCCTCTGACAAAACAAGGTGTTGGTTATGATAAGGCTATGTTTAGGCAATTTTACAGGAGCAGAATATAATTGGTGTTGGAGTTACCTGCCCCCTCGCCGCCGGTTACACCTCCACAGAGGTCTGTGTCCGTTCCAATTTTGGCGTTGAAGTCATCAAGGAGGATCAGCTTCCAAAAAGAAAATGCTGGAAAATCTCAGCAGGCCTGGCATCATCTGTAGGGAGAGAAAAGAGCAAACGTTTCAAGTCCAGGTGACCCCTTGTCAAAGCTTTGACAAAGGGTAATCTGGACAAAGCTTTGACAAAGGGTCACCTGGACTCGAAACGTTAGCTCTTTTTTCTCCCTACAGATGCTGCCAGACCTGCTGAGATTTTCCAGCATTTTCCTTTCGGTTTCAGATTCCAGCATTTGCAATAATTTTATTACGGAGGATCAGCTTGTCACCTGTTCGGACTCGGCCAAGGATCGTTTGAGGCTGAAAGTCCTCATATTCCTTATGAGTCCTTATATTCTGCTCCTGTAAAGTCAAATTCGTCTGCAACTTCCAGGTTGGGGAATACGTAATGAGGACTTGTAACACTGGTTCTAGGCTAGGGTGAGCCAAAGGATTATGAAGCGTCTATTTATCCCATAAGAGGAGTCTCTGTGTGTTTATAATAGCAAAGCCCACCCCATAGACCCGGCAATCTTCTTCCATTTTACCTTTCCAGAAGGAGTAACCAGCACCCTTTTTCCATGAGCTGGCATTCCCTGGCCCGTCAGGTCAGGCAGCAATGTCAGTTAAAACACCAGAGCTCCTGGGTAATGATAGCAGCATGCGATTCCGGGGTGCCATTATTGTTGGGGTTGCCCATGGGGTCCTTAAGTTCCCCTAAAGGCAATAAATAGCAAACCAGATGAGTACATACAACACTGGACAATGACTTCATGGTCATTATGAGACTGTAATTCCAGATTTTTATTTAATTCAAGTTTCATCATATGCCATGGTGGGATTCGAACCTAGGACCCCAGAGCAATACCATGGATCGCTAGATTACTAGTCCAGGGTCAACACCACTTTGCCATGAACTCTCACTTGACAGATCAAGGCCTTCGTCCAGTGACAAGGGAGTACAAATCGTCAGGAAACCAGGTTCTGCTGTATAGGTCTAGGAAATACAAGCATACATACTCCTACTGTCGTCTTTTCTCCATCCCACATGACCTGTCCCCCTGGGATTCAGAAATTGCAGTGGCATCCTCATGAGGTAATGATGGTGGCACCGGCCTTTGGTTGTGAATGGATGCATTGCACCTTTAGTGCTGCGAATGACCCCACTGCTCCTCTCTCACTGTGAATGACCCGCTGCTCCTCTCTCACTGTGAATGACCCGCTGCTCCTCTCTCACTGTGAATGACCCGCTGCTCCTCTCTCACTGTGAATGACCCGCTGCTCCTCTCACTGTGAATGACCCGCTGCTCCTCTCTCACTGTGAATGACCCGCTGCTCCTCTCACTGTGAATGACCCGCTGCTCCTCTCACTGTGAATGACCCGCTGCACCTCTCTCACTGTGAATGGCCACGCTGCTCCTCTCTCACTGTGAATGACCCGCTGCTCCTCTCTCACTGTGAATGACCCGCTGCTCCTCTCTCGCTGTGAATGACCCGCTGCTCCTCTCACTGTGAATGACCCGCTGCTCCTCTCTCACTGTGAATGACCCACTGCTCCTCTCTCGCTGTGAATGACCCGCTGCTCCTCTCACTGTGAATGACCCGCTGCTCCTCTCTCACTGTGAATGACCCGCTGCTCCTCTCTCTCTGTGAATGACCCGCTGCTCCTCTCTCACTGTGAATGACCCGCTGCTCCTCTCTCACTGTGAATGGCCCCGCTGCTCCTCTCTCACTGTGAATGACCCGCTGCTCCTCTCACTGTGAATGACCCGCTGCCCCTCTCACTGTGAATGACCCGCTGCTCCTCTCTCACTGTGAATGACCCGCTGCTCCTCTCTCACTGTGAATGACCCGCTGCCCCTCTCACTGTGAATGACCCGCTGCTCCTCTCACTGTGAATGACCCGCTGCCCCTCTCACTGTGAATGACCCGCTGCTCCTCTCACTGTGAATGACCCGCTGCTCCTCTCTCACTGTGAATGACCCGCTGCTCCTCTCTCACTGTGAATGACCCGCTGCTCCTCTCACTGTGAATGGCCCCGCTGCTCCTCTCTCACTGTGAATGACCCGCTGCTCCTCTCTCACTGTGAATGACCCGCTGCTCCTCTCACTGTGAATGACCCGCTGCTCCTCTCTTACTGTGAATGACCCGCTGCTCCTCTCTCGCTGTGAATGACCCGCTGCTCCTCTCACTGTGAATGACCCGCTGCTCCTCTCTCACTGTGAATGACCCGCTGCTCCTCTCTCGCTGTGAATGACCCGCTGCTCCTCTCACTGTGAATGACCCGCTGCCCATCTCTCACTGTGAATGACCCGCTGCTCCTCTCTCACTGTGAATGACCCGCTGCTCCTCTCTCTCTGTGAATGACCCGCTGCTCCTCTCTTACTGTGAATGACCCGCTGCTCCTCTCACTGTGAATGACCCGCTGCCCCTCTCACTGAGAATAACCCGCTGCTCCTCTCACTGTGAATGACCCGCTGCTCCTCTCTCACTGTGAATGACCCGCTGCTCCTCTCACTGTGAATGACCCGCTGCCCCTCTCACTGTGAATGACCCGCTGCTCCTCTCTTACTGTGAATGACCCGCTGCTCCTCTCACTGTGAATGACCCGCTGCCCCTCTCACTGTGAATGACCCGCTGCTCCTCTCTCACTGTGAATGACCCGCTGCTCCTCTCTCACTGTGAATGACGCGCTGCCCCTCTCACTGTGAATGACCCGCTGCCCCTCTCACTGTGAATGACCCGCTGCTCCTCTCTCACTGTGAATGACCCGCTGCTCCTCTCTCACTGTGAATGACCCGCTGCTCCTCTCACTGCGAATGACCCGCTGCTCCTCTCTCACTGTGAATGACCCGCTGCTCCTCTCACTGTGAATGAGCCGCTGCTCCTCTCACTGTGAATGACCCGCTGCTCCTCTCTCACTGTGAATGACCCGCTGCCCCTCTCACTGTGAATGACCCGCTGCTCCTCTCTCACTGTGAATGACCCGCTGCTCCTCTCACTGTGAATGACCCGCTGCTCCTCTCACTGTGAATGACCCGCTGCTCCTCTCTCACTGTGAATGACCCGCTGCTCCTCTCTCACTGTGAATGACCCGCTGCTCCTCTCATTGTGAATGACCCGCTGCCCCTCTCACTGTGAATGACCCGCTGCTCCTCTCTCACTGTGAATGACCCGCTGCTCCTCTCTCACTGTGAATGACCCGCTGCTCCTCTCACTGTGAATGACCCGCTGCTCCTCTCACTGTGAATGACCCGCTGCTCCTCTCTCACTGTGAATGACCCGCTGCCCCTCTCACTGTGAATGACCCGCTGCTCCTCTCTCACTGTGAATGACCCGCTGCTCCTCTCTCACTGTGAATGACCCGCTGCTCCTCTCTCACTGTGAATGTTCCGCTGTCCCAATCTCACTGTGAATGACCCGCTGCTCCTCTCACTGTGAATGACCCGCTGCTCCTCTCTCACTGTGAATGACCCGCTGCTCCTCTCTCACTGTGAATGACCCGCTGCTCCTCTCACTGTGAATGACCCGCTGCTCCTCTCACTGTGAATGACCCGCTGCTCCTCTCTCACTGTGAATGTTCCGCTGCTCCTCTCTCACTGTGAATGGCCCGCTGCTCCTCTCACTGTGAATGACCCGCTGCTCCTCTCACTGTGAATGACCCGCTGCTCCTCTCACTGTGAATGACCCGCTGCTCCTCTCTCACTGTGAATGACCCGCTGCTCCTCTCTCGCTGTGAATGACCCGCTGCTCCTCTCACTGTGAATGACCCGCTGCTCCTCTCACTGTGAATGACCCGCTGCTCCTCTCTCACTGTGAATGGCCCGCTGCTCCTCTCTCACTGTGAATGACCCGCTGCTCCTCTCTCACTGTGAATGACCCGCTGCTCCTCTCACTGTGAATGACCCGCTGCTCCTCTCTCACTGTGAATGACCCGCTGCTCCTCTCACTGTGAATGACCCGCTGCCCCTCTCTCACTGTGAATGACCCGCTGCTCCTCTCTCACTGTGAATGACCCGCTGCTCCTCTCACTGTGAATGACCCGCTGCTCCTCTCACTGTGAATGACCCGCTGCTCCTCTCTCGCTGTGAATGACCCGCTGCTCCTCTCACTGTGAATGACCCGCTGCTCCTCTCACTGTGAATGACCCGCTGCTCCTCTCACTGTGAATGACCCGCTGCTCCTCTCACTGTGAATGACCCGCTGCTCCTCTCTCACTGTGAATGACCCGCTGCTCCTCTCTCACTGTGAATGACCCGCTGCTCCTCTCTCACTGTGAATGTTCCGCTGCTCCTCTCTCGCTGTGAATGACCCGCTGCTCCTCTCACTGTGAATGACCCGCTGCTCCTCTCACTGTGAATGACCCGCTGCTCCTCTCTCACTGTGAATGACCCACTGCTCCTCTCACTGTGAATGACCCGCTGCTCCTCTCACTGTGAATGACCCGCTGCTCCTCTCACTGTGAATGACCCGCTGCTCCTCTCTCACTGTGAATGACCCGCTGCTCCTCTCTCACTGTGAATGACCCGCTGCTCCTCTCTCACTGTGAATGACCCGCTGCTCCTCTCACTGTGAATGACCCGCTGCTCCTCTCTCACTGTGAATGACCCGCTGCTCCTCTCACTGTGAATGACCCGCTGCTCCTCTCACTGTGAATGACCCGCTGCTCCTCTCTCACTGTGAATGGCCACGCTGCTCCTCTCTCACTGTGAATGACCCGCTGCTCCTCTCTCACTGTGAATGACCCGCTGCTCCTCTCTCGCTGTGAATGACCCGCTGCTCCTCTCACTGTGAATGACCCGCTGCTCCTCTCTCACTGTGAATGACCCACTGCTCCTCTCTCGCTGTGAATGACCCGCTGCTCCTCTCACTGTGAATGACCCGCTGCTCCTCTCTCACTGTGAATGACCCGCTGCTCCTCTCACTGTGAATGACCCGCTGCTCCTCTCTCACTGTGAATGGCCACGCTGCTCCTCTCTCACTGTGAATGACCCGCTGCTCCTCTCTCACTGTGAATGACCCGCTGCTCCTCTCTCACTGTGAATGACCCGCTGCCCCTCTCTCACTGTGAATGACCCGCTGCTCCTCTCTCACTGTGAATGACCCGCTGCTCCTCTCACTGTGAATGACCCGCTGCTCCTCTCACTGTGAATGACCCGCTGCTCCTCTCTCGCTGTGAATGACCCGCTGCTCCTCTCACTGTGAATGACCCGCTGCTCCTCTCACTGTGAATGACCCGCTGCTCCTCTCACTGTGAATGACCCGCTGCTCCTCTCACTGTGAATGACCCGCTGCTCCTCTCTCACTGTGAATGACCCGCTGCTCCTCTCTCACTGTGAATGACCCGCTGCTCCTCTCACTGTGAATGACCCGCTGTTCCTCTCTCACTGTGAATGACCCGCTGCTCCTCTCACTGTGAATGACCCGCTGCTCCTCTCACTGTGAATGACCCGCTGCTCCTCTCTCACTGTGAATGGCCACGCTGCTCCCCTCTCACTGTGAATGACCCGCTGCTCCTCTCTCACTGTGAATGACCCGCTGCTCCTCTCTCGCTGTGAATGACCCGCTGCTCCTCTCACTGTGAATGACCCGCTGCTCCTCTCTCACTGTGAATGACCCACTGCTCCTCTCTCGCTGTGAATGACCCGCTGCTCCTCTCACTGTGAATGACCCGCTGCTCCTCTCTCACTGTGAATGACCCGCTGCTCCTCTCTCTCTGTGAATGACCCGCTGCTCCTCTCTCACTGTGAATGACCCGCTGCTCCTCTCTCACTGTGAATGGTCCCGCTGCTCCTCTCTCACTGTGAATGACCCGCTGCTCCTCTCACTGTGAATGACCCGCTGCCCCTCTCACTGTGAATGACCCGCTGCTCCTCTCTCACTGTGAATGACCCGCTGCTCCTCTCTCACTGTGAATGACCCGCTGCCCCTCTCACTGTGAATGACCCGCTGCTCCTCTCACTGTGAATGACCCGCTGCCCCTCTCACTGTGAATGACCCGCTGCTCCTCTCACTGTGAATGACCCGCTGCTCCTCTCTCACTGTGAATGACCCGCTGCTCCTCTCTCACTGTGAATGACCCGCTGCTCCTCTCACTGTGAATGGCCCCGCTGCTCCTCTCTCACTGTGAATGACCCGCTGCTCCTCTCTCACTGTGAATGACCCGCTGCTCCTCTCACTGTGAATGACCCGCTGCTCCTCTCTTACTGTGAATGACCCGCTGCTCCTCTCTCGCTGTGAATGACCCGCTGCTCCTCTCACTGTGAATGACCCGCTGCTCCTCTCTCACTGTGAATGACCCGCTGCTCCTCTCTCGCTGTGAATGACCCGCTGCTCCTCTCACTGTGAATGACCCGCTGCTCCTCTCTCACTGTGAATGACCCGCTGCTCCTCTCACTGTGAATGACCCGCTGCTCCTCTCTCACTGTGAATGACCCGCTGCTCCTCTCACTGTGAATGACCCGCTGCCCATCTCTCACTGTGAATGACCCGCTGCTCCTCTCTCACTGTGAATGACCCGCTGCTCCTCTCTCTCTGTGAATGACCCGCTGCTCCTCTCTTACTGTGAATGACCCGCTGCTCCTCTCACTGTGAATGACCCGCTGCCCCTCTCACTGTGAATGACCCGCTGCTCCTCTCACTGTGAATGACCCGCTGCTCCTCTCACTGTGAATGACCCGCTGCTCCTCTCACTGTGAATGACCCGCTGCTCCTCTCTCACTGTGAATGACCCGCTGCCCCTCTCACTGTGAATGACCCGCTGCTCCTCTCTCACTGTGAATGACCCGCTGCTCCTCTCACTGTGAATGACCCGCTGCTCCTCTCACTGTGAATGACCCGCTGCTCCTCTCTCACTGTGAATGACCCGCTGCTCCTCTCTCACTGTGAATGACCCGCTGCTCCTCTCACTGTGAATGACCCGCTGCCCCTCTCACTGTGAATGACCCGCTGCTCCTCTCTCACTGTGAATGACCCGCTGCTCCTCTCTCACTGTGAATGACCCGCTGCTCCTCTCACTGTGAATGACCCGCTGCTCCTCTCACTGTGAATGACCCGCTGCTCCTCTCTCACTGTGAATGACCCGCTGCCCCTCTCACTGTGAATGACCCGCTGCTCCTCTCTCACTGTGAATGACCCGCTGCTCCTCTCTCACTGTGAATGACCCGCTGCTCCTCTCTCACTGTGAATGTTCCGCTGTCCCAATCTCACTGTGAATGACCCGCTGCTCCTCTCACTGTGAATGACCCGCTGCTCCTCTCTCACTGTGAATGACCCGCTGCTCCTCTCTCACTGTGAATGACCCGCTGCTCCTCTCACTGTGAATGACCCGCTGCTCCTCTCACTGTGAATGACCCGCTGCTCCTCTCTCACTGTGAATGTTCCGCTGCTCCTCTCTCACTGTGAATGGCCCGCTGCTCCTCTCACTGTGAATGACCCGCTGCTCCTCTCACTGTGAATGACCCGCTGCTCCTCTCTCACTGTGAATGACCCGCTGCTCCTCTCACTGTGAATGACCCGCTGCCCCTCTCTCACTGTGAATGACCCGCTGCTCCTCTCTCACTGTGAATGACCCGCTGCTCCTCTCACTGTGAATGACCCGCTGCTCCTCTCACTGTGAATGACCCGCTGCTCCTCTCTCGCTGTGAATGACCCGCTGCTCCTCTCACTGTGAATGACCCGCTGCTCCTCTCACTGTGAATGACCCGCTGCTCCTCTCACTGTGAATGACCCGCTGCTCCTCTCACTGTGAATGACCCGCTGCTCCTCTCTCACTGTGAATGACCCGCTGCTCCTCTCTCACTGTGAATGACCCGCTGCTCCTCTCTCACTGTGAATGTTCCGCTGCTCCTCTCTCGCTGTGAATGACCCGCTGCTCCTCTCACTGTGAATGACCCGCTGCTCCTCTCACTGTGAATGACCCGCTGCTCCTCTCTCACTGTGAATGACCCACTGCTCCTCTCACTGTGAATGACCCGCTGCTCCTCTCACTGTGAATGACCCGCTGCTCCTCTCACTGTGAATGACCCGCTGCTCCTCTCTCACTGTGAATGACCCGCTGCTCCTCTCTCACTGTGAATGACCCGCTGCTCCTCTCTCACTGTGAATGACCCGCTGCTCCTCTCACTGTGAATGACCCGCTGCTCCTCTCTCACTGTGAATGACCCGCTGCTCCTCTCACTGTGAATGACCCGCTGCTCCTCTCACTGTGAATGACCCGCTGCTCCTCTCTCACTGTGAATGGCCACGCTGCTCCTCTCTCACTGTGAATGACCCGCTGCTCCTCTCTCACTGTGAATGACCCGCTGCTCCTCTCTCGCTGTGAATGACCCGCTGCTCCTCTCACTGTGAATGACCCGCTGCTCCTCTCTCACTGTGAATGACCCACTGCTCCTCTCTCGCTGTGAATGACCCGCTGCTCCTCTCACTGTGAATGACCCGCTGCTCCTCTCTCACTGTGAATGACCCGCTGCTCCTCTCACTGTGAATGACCCGCTGCTCCTCTCTCACTGTGAATGGCCACGCTGCTCCTCTCTCACTGTGAATGACCCGCTGCTCCTCTCTCACTGTGAATGACCCGCTGCTCCTCTCTCACTGTGAATGACCCGCTGCCCCTCTCTCACTGTGAATGACCCGCTGCTCCTCTCTCACTGTGAATGACCCGCTGCTCCTCTCACTGTGAATGACCCGCTGCTCCTCTCACTGTGAATGACCCGCTGCTCCTCTCTCGCTGTGAATGACCCGCTGCTCCTCTCACTGTGAATGACCCGCTGCTCCTCTCACTGTGAATGACCCGCTGCTCCTCTCACTGTGAATGACCCGCTGCTCCTCTCACTGTGAATGACCCGCTGCTCCTCTCTCACTGTGAATGACCCGCTGCTCCTCTCTCACTGTGAATGACCAGCTGCTCCTCTCACTGTGAATGACCCGCTGTTCCTCTCTCACTGTGAATGACCCGCTGCTCCTCTCACTGTGAATGACCCGCTGCTCCTCTCACTGTGAATGACCCGCTGCTCCTCTCTCACTGTGAATGGCCACGCTGCTCCCCTCTCACTGTGAATGACCCGCTGCTCCTCTCTCACTGTGAATGACCCGCTGCTCCTCTCTCGCTGTGAATGACCCGCTGCTCCTCTCACTGTGAATGACCCGCTGCTCCTCTCTCACTGTGAATGACCCACTGCTCCTCTCTCGCTGTGAATGACCCGCTGCTCCTCTCACTGTGAATGACCCGCTGCTCCTCTCTCACTGTGAATGACCCGCTGCTCCTCTCTCTCTGTGAATGACCCGCTGCTCCTCTCTCACTGTGAATGACCCGCTGCTCCTCTCTCACTGTGAATGGTCCCGCTGCTCCTCTCTCACTGTGAATGACCCGCTGCTCCTCTCACTGTGAATGACCCGCTGCCCCTCTCACTGTGAATGACCCGCTGCTCCTCTCTCACTGTGAATGACCCGCTGCTCCTCTCTCACTGTGAATGACCCGCTGCCCCTCTCACTGTGAATGACCCGCTGCTCCTCTCACTGTGAATGACCCGCTGCCCCTCTCACTGTGAATGACCCGCTGCTCCTCTCACTGTGAATGACCCGCTGCTCCTCTCTCACTGTGAATGACCCGCTGCTCCTCTCTCACTGTGAATGACCCGCTGCTCCTCTCACTGTGAATGGCCCCGCTGCTCCTCTCTCACTGTGAATGACCCGCTGCTCCTCTCTCACTGTGAATGACCCGCTGCTCCTCTCACTGTGAATGACCCGCTGCTCCTCTCTTACTGTGAATGACCCGCTGCTCCTCTCTCGCTGTGAATGACCCGCTGCTCCTCTCACTGTGAATGACCCGCTGCTCCTCTCTCACTGTGAATGACCCGCTGCTCCTCTCTCGCTGTGAATGACCCGCTGCTCCTCTCACTGTGAATGACCCGCTGCTCCTCTCTCACTGTGAATGACCCGCTGCTCCTCTCACTGTGAATGACCCGCTGCTCCTCTCTCACTGTGAATGACCCGCTGCTCCTCTCACTGTGAATGACCCGCTGCCCATCTCTCACTGTGAATGACCCGCTGCTCCTCTCTCACTGTGAATGACCCGCTGCTCCTCTCTCTCTGTGAATGACCCGCTGCTCCTCTCTTACTGTGAATGACCCGCTGCTCCTCTCACTGTGAATGACCCGCTGCCCCTCTCACTGTGAATGACCCGCTGCTCCTCTCACTGTGAATGACCCGCTGCTCCTCTCACTGTGAATGACCCGCTGCTCCTCTCACTGTGAATGACCCGCTGCTCCTCTCTCACTGTGAATGACCCGCTGCCCCTCTCACTGTGAATGACCCGCTGCTCCTCTCTCACTGTGAATGACCCGCTGCTCCTCTCACTGTGAATGACCCGCTGCTCCTCTCACTGTGAATGACCCGCTGCTCCTCTCTCACTGTGAATGACCCGCTGCTCCTCTCTCACTGTGAATGACCCGCTGCTCCTCTCACTGTGAATGACCCGCTGCCCCTCTCACTGTGAATGACCCGCTGCTCCTCTCTCACTGTGAATGACCCGCTGCTCCTCTCTCACTGTGAATGACCCGCTGCTCCTCTCACTGTGAATGACCCGCTGCTCCTCTCACTGTGAATGACCCGCTGCTCCTCTCTCACTGTGAATGACCCGCTGCCCCTCTCACTGTGAATGACCCGCTGCTCCTCTCTCACTGTGAATGACCCGCTGCTCCTCTCTCACTGTGAATGACCCACTGCTCCTCTCTCACTGTGAATGTTCCGCTGTCCCAATCTCACTGTGAATGACCCGCTGCTCCTCTCACTGTGAATGACCCGCTGCTCCTCTCTCACTGTGAATGACCCGCTGCTCCTCTCTCACTGTGAATGACCCGCTGCTCCTCTCACTGTGAATGACCCGCTGCTCCTCTCACTGTGAATGACCCGCTGCTCCTCTCTCACTGTGAATGTTCCGCTGCTCCTCTCTCACTGTGAATGGCCCGCTGCTCCTCTCACTGTGAATGACCCGCTGCTCCTCTCACTGTGAATGACCCGCTCCTCCTCTCACTGTGAATGACCCGCTGCTCCTCTCTCACTGTGAATGACCCGCTGCTCCTCTCTCGCTGTGAATGACCCGCTGCTCCTCTCACTGTGAATGACCCGCTGCTCCTCTCACTGTGAATGACCCGCTGCTCCTCTCTCACTGTGAATGGCCCGCTGCTCCTCTCTCACTGTGAATGACCCGCTGCTCCTCTCTCACTGTGAATGACCCGCTGCTCCTCTCACTGTGAATGACCCGCTGCTCCTCTCTCACTGTGAATGACCCGCTGCTCCTCTCACTGTGAATGACCCGCTGCCCCTCTCTCACTGTGAATGACCCGCTGCTCCTCTCTCACTGTGAATGACCCGCTGCTCCTCTCACTGTGAATGACCCGCTGCTCCTCTCACTGTGAATGACCCGCTGCTCCTCTCTCGCTGTGAATGACCCGCTGCTCCTCTCACTGTGAATGACCCGCTGCTCCTCTCTCACTGTGAATGACCCGCTGCTCCTCTCACTGTGAATGACCCGCTGCCCCTCTCACTGTGAATGACCCGCTGCTCCTCTCTCACTGTGAATGACCCGCTGCTCCTCTCTCACTGTGAATGACCCGCTGCTCCTCTCACTGTGAATGACCCGCTGCTCCTCTCACTGTGAATGACCCGCTGCTCCTCTCTCACTGTGAATGACCCGCTGCCCCTCTCACTGTGAATGACCCGCTGCTCCTCTCTCACTGTGAATGACCCGCTGCTCCTCTCTCACTGTGAATGACCCGCTGCTCCTCTCTCACTGTGAATGTTCCGCTGTCCCAATCTCACTGTGAATGACCCGCTGCTCCTCTCACTGTGAATGACCCGCTGCTCCTCTCTCACTGTGAATGACCCGCTGCTCCTCTCTCACTGTGAATGACCCGCTGCTCCTCTCACTGTGAATGACCCGCTGCTCCTCTCACTGTGAATGACCCGCTGCTCCTCTCTCACTGTGAATGTTCCGCTGCTCCTCTCTCACTGTGAATGGCCCGCTGCTCCTCTCACTGTGAATGACCCGCTGCTCCTCTCACTGTGAATGACCCGCTGCTCCTCTCTCACTGTGAATGACCCGCTGCTCCTCTCACTGTGAATGACCCGCTGCCCCTCTCTCACTGTGAATGACCCGCTGCTCCTCTCTCACTGTGAATGACCCGCTGCTCCTCTCACTGTGAATGACCCGCTGCTCCTCTCACTGTGAATGACCCGCTGCTCCTCTCTCGCTGTGAATGACCCGCTGCTCCTCTCACTGTGAATGACCCGCTGCTCCTCTCACTGTGAATGACCCGCTGCTCCTCTCACTGTGAATGACCCGCTGCTCCTCTCACTGTGAATGACCCGCTGCTCCTCTCTCACTGTGAATGACCCGCTGCTCCTCTCTCACTGTGAATGACCCGCTGCTCCTCTCTCACTGTGAATGTTCCGCTGCTCCTCTCTCGCTGTGAATGACCCGCTGCTCCTCTCACTGTGAATGACCCGCTGCTCCTCTCACTGTGAATGACCCGCTGCTCCTCTCTCACTGTGAATGACCCACTGCTCCTCTCACTGTGAATGACCCGCTGCTCCTCTCACTGTGAATGACCCGCTGCTCCTCTCACTGTGAATGACCCGCTGCTCCTCTCTCACTGTGAATGACCCGCTGCTCCTCTCTCACTGTGAATGACCCGCTGCTCCTCTCTCACTGTGAATGACCCGCTGCTCCTCTCACTGTGAATGACCCGCTGCTCCTCTCTCACTGTGAATGACCCGCTGCTCCTCTCACTGTGAATGACCCGCTGCTCCTCTCACTGTGAATGACCCGCTGCTCCTCTCTCACTGTGAATGGCCACGCTGCTCCTCTCTCACTGTGAATGACCCGCTGCTCCTCTCTCACTGTGAATGACCCGCTGCTCCTCTCTCGCTGTGAATGACCCGCTGCTCCTCTCACTGTGAATGACCCGCTGCTCCTCTCTCACTGTGAATGACCCACTGCTCCTCTCTCGCTGTGAATGACCCGCTGCTCCTCTCACTGTGAATGACCCGCTGCTCCTCTCTCACTGTGAATGACCCGCTGCTCCTCTCACTGTGAATGACCCGCTGCTCCTCTCTCACTGTGAATGGCCACGCTGCTCCTCTCTCACTGTGAATGACCCGCTGCTCCTCTCTCACTGTGAATGACCCGCTGCTCCTCTCTCACTGTGAATGACCCGCTGCCCCTCTCTCACTGTGAATGACCCGCTGCTCCTCTCTCACTGTGAATGACCCGCTGCTCCTCTCACTGTGAATGACCCGCTGCTCCTCTCACTGTGAATGACCCGCTGCTCCTCTCTCGCTGTGAATGACCCGCTGCTCCTCTCACTGTGAATGACCCGCTGCTCCTCTCACTGTGAATGACCCGCTGCTCCTCTCACTGTGAATGACCCGCTGCTCCTCTCACTGTGAATGACCCGCTGCTCCTCTCTCACTGTGAATGACCCGCTGCTCCTCTCTCACTGTGAATGACCAGCTGCTCCTCTCACTGTGAATGACCCGCTGTTCCTCTCTCACTGTGAATGACCCGCTGCTCCTCTCACTGTGAATGACCCGCTGCTCCTCTCACTGTGAATGACCCGCTGCTCCTCTCTCACTGTGAATGGCCACGCTGCTCCCCTCTCACTGTGAATGACCCGCTGCTCCTCTCTCACTGTGAATGACCCGCTGCTCCTCTCTCGCTGTGAATGACCCGCTGCTCCTCTCACTGTGAATGACCCGCTGCTCCTCTCTCACTGTGAATGACCCACTGCTCCTCTCTCGCTGTGAATGACCCGCTGCTCCTCTCACTGTGAATGACCCGCTGCTCCTCTCTCACTGTGAATGACCCGCTGCTCCTCTCTCTCTGTGAATGACCCGCTGCTCCTCTCTCACTGTGAATGACCCGCTGCTCCTCTCTCACTGTGAATGGTCCCGCTGCTCCTCTCTCACTGTGAATGACCCGCTGCTCCTCTCACTGTGAATGACCCGCTGCCCCTCTCACTGTGAATGACCCGCTGCTCCTCTCTCACTGTGAATGACCCGCTGCTCCTCTCTCACTGTGAATGACCCGCTGCCCCTCTCACTGTGAATGACCCGCTGCTCCTCTCACTGTGAATGACCCGCTGCCCCTCTCACTGTGAATGACCCGCTGCTCCTCTCACTGTGAATGACCCGCTGCTCCTCTCTCACTGTGAATGACCCGCTGCTCCTCTCTCACTGTGAATGACCCGCTGCTCCTCTCACTGTGAATGGCCCCGCTGCTCCTCTCTCACTGTGAATGACCCGCTGCTCCTCTCTCACTGTGAATGACCCGCTGCTCCTCTCACTGTGAATGACCCGCTGCTCCTCTCTTACTGTGAATGACCCGCTGCTCCTCTCTCGCTGTGAATGACCCGCTGCTCCTCTCACTGTGAATGACCCGCTGCTCCTCTCTCACTGTGAATGACCCGCTGCTCCTCTCTCGCTGTGAATGACCCGCTGCTCCTCTCACTGTGAATGACCCGCTGCTCCTCTCTCACTGTGAATGACCCGCTGCTCCTCTCACTGTGAATGACCCGCTGCTCCTCTCTCACTGTGAATGACCCGCTGCTCCTCTCACTGTGAATGACCCGCTGCCCATCTCTCACTGTGAATGACCCGCTGCTCCTCTCTCACTGTGAATGACCCGCTGCTCCTCTCTCTCTGTGAATGACCCGCTGCTCCTCTCTTACTGTGAATGACCCGCTGCTCCTCTCACTGTGAATGACCCGCTGCCCCTCTCACTGTGAATGACCCGCTGCTCCTCTCACTGTGAATGACCCGCTGCTCCTCTCACTGTGAATGACCCGCTGCTCCTCTCACTGTGAATGACCCGCTGCTCCTCTCTCACTGTGAATGACCCGCTGCCCCTCTCACTGTGAATGACCCGCTGCTCCTCTCTCACTGTGAATGACCCGCTGCTCCTCTCACTGTGAATGACCCGCTGCTCCTCTCACTGTGAATGACCCGCTGCTCCTCTCTCACTGTGAATGACCCGCTGCTCCTCTCTCACTGTGAATGACCCGCTGCTCCTCTCACTGTGAATGACCCGCTGCCCCTCTCACTGTGAATGACCCGCTGCTCCTCTCTCACTGTGAATGACCCGCTGCTCCTCTCTCACTGTGAATGACCCGCTGCTCCTCTCACTGTGAATGACCCGCTGCTCCTCTCACTGTGAATGACCCGCTGCTCCTCTCTCACTGTGAATGACCCGCTGCCCCTCTCACTGTGAATGACCCGCTGCTCCTCTCTCACTGTGAATGACCCGCTGCTCCTCTCTCACTGTGAATGACCCACTGCTCCTCTCTCACTGTGAATGTTCCGCTGTCCCAATCTCACTGTGAATGACCCGCTGCTCCTCTCACTGTGAATGACCCGCTGCTCCTCTCTCACTGTGAATGACCCGCTGCTCCTCTCTCACTGTGAATGACCCGCTGCTCCTCTCACTGTGAATGACCCGCTGCTCCTCTCACTGTGAATGACCCGCTGCTCCTCTCTCACTGTGAATGTTCCGCTGCTCCTCTCTCACTGTGAATGGCCCGCTGCTCCTCTCACTGTGAATGACCCGCTGCTCCTCTCACTGTGAATGACCCGCTCCTCCTCTCACTGTGAATGACCCGCTGCTCCTCTCTCACTGTGAATGACCCGCTGCTCCTCTCTCGCTGTGAATGACCCGCTGCTCCTCTCACTGTGAATGACCCGCTGCTCCTCTCACTGTGAATGACCCGCTGCTCCTCTCTCACTGTGAATGGCCCGCTGCTCCTCTCTCACTGTGAATGACCCGCTGCTCCTCTCTCACTGTGAATGACCCGCTGCTCCTCTCACTGTGAATGACCCGCTGCTCCTCTCTCACTGTGAATGACCCGCTGCTCCTCTCACTGTGAATGACCCGCTGCCCCTCTCTCACTGTGAATGACCCGCTGCTCCTCTCTCACTGTGAATGACCCGCTGCTCCTCTCACTGTGAATGACCCGCTGCTCCTCTCACTGTGAATGACCCGCTGCTCCTCTCTCGCTGTGAATGACCCGCTGCTCCTCTCACTGTGAATGACCCGCTGCTCCTCTCACTGTGAATGACCCGCTGCTCCTCTCACTGTGAATGACCCGCTGCTCCTCTCACTGTGAATGACCCGCTGCTCCTCTCTCACTGTGAATGACCCGCTGCTCCTCTCTCACTGTGAATGTTCCGCTGCTCCTCTCTCGCTGTGAATGACCCGCTGCTCCTCTCACTGTGAATGACCCGCTGCTCCTCTCACTGTGAATGACCCGCTGCTCCTCTCACTGTGAATGACCCGCTGCTCCTCTCACTGTGAATGACCCGCTGCTCCTCTCTCACTGTGAATGACCCGCTGCTCCTCTCTCACTGTGAATGACCCGCTGCCCCTCTCTCACTGTGAATGACCCGCTGCTCCTCTCACTGTGAATGACCCGCTGCCCCTCTCTCACTGTGAATGACCCGCTGCTCCTCTCACTGTGAATGACCCGCTGCTCCTCTCTCGCTGTGAATGACCCGCTGCTCCTCTCTCACTGTGAATGACCCGCTGCTCCTCTCTCAGTGTGAATGACCCGCTGCTCCTCTCACTGTGAATGACCCGCTGCTCCTCTCACTGTGAATGACCCGCTGCTCCTCTCTCACTGTGAATGACCCGCTGCTCCTCTCTCTGTGAATGACCCGCTGCTCCTCTCACTGTGAATGACCCGCTGCTCCTCTCTCACTGTGAATGACCCGCTGCTCCTCTCACTGTGAATGACCCGCTGCTCCTCTCTCACTGTGAATGACCCGCTGCTCCTCTCTCACTGTGAATGACCCGCTGCTCCTCTCTCACTGTGAATGACCCGCTGCTCCTCTCTCACTGTGAATGACCCGCTGCTCCTCTCGCTGTGAATGACCCGCTGCCCCTCTCACTGTGAATGACCCGCTGCTCCTCTCTCACTGTGAATGACCCGCTGCTCCTCTCTCACTGTGAATGACCCGCTGCTCCTCTCTCACTGTGAATGACCCGCTGCTCCTCTCTCACTGTGAATGACCCGCTGCCCCTCTCTCATTGTGAATGACCCGCTGCTCCTCTCACTGTGAATGACCCGCTGCTCCTCTCACTGTGAATGACCCGCTGCTCCTCTCTCACTGTGAATGACCCGCTGCTCCTCTCTCACTGTGAATGACCCGCTGCTCCTCTCTCTCTGTGAATGGCCCGCTGCTCCTCTCTCACTGTGAATGACCCGCTGCTCCTCTCTCACTGTGAATGACCCGCTGCTCCTCTCTCTCTGTGAATGACCCGCTGCTCCTCTCTCACTGTGAATGACCCACTGCCCCTCTCTCACTGTGAATGACCCGCTGCTCCTCTCACTGTGAATGACCCGCTGCTCCTCTCTCACTGTGAATGACCCACTGCTCCTCTCTCACTGTGAATGACCCGCTGCTCCTCTCTCACTGTGAATGACCCGCTGCTCCTCTCTCTCTGTGAATGGCCCGCTGCTCCTCTCTCACTGTGAATGACCCGCTGCTCCTCTCACTGTGAATGACCCGCTGCTCCTCTCACTGTGAATGACCCGCTGCTCCTCTCACTGTGAATGACCCGCTGCTCCTCTCTCACTGTGAATGACCCGCTGCTCCTCTCTCACTGTGAATGACCCGCTGCTCCTCTCTCTCTGTGAATGACCCGCTGCTCCTCTCTCACTTTGAATGACCCACTGCCCCTCTCTCACTGTGAATGACCCGCTGCTCCTCTCACTGTGAATGACCCGCTGCTCCTCTCACTGTGAATGACCCGCTGCTCCTCTCTCACTGTGAATGACCCGCTGCTCCTCTCTCACTGTGAATGACCCGCTGCTCCTCTCACTGTGAATGACCCGCTGCTCCTCTCTCGCTGTGAATGACCCGCTGCTCCTCTCACTGTGAATGACCCGCTGCTCCTCTCACTGTGAATGACCCGCTGCTCCTCTCACTGTGAATGAGCCGCTGCTCCTCTCTCACTGTGCATGACCCACTGCTCCTCTCTCACTGTGAATGACCCGCTGCCCCTCTCACTGTGAATGACCCGCTGCTCCTTTCTCACTGTGATTGACCCGCTGCTCCTCTCTTACTGTGAATGACCCGCTGCTCCTCTCTCACTGTGAATGACCCACTGCTCCTCTCTTACTGTGAATGACCCGCTGCTCCTCTCTCACTGTGAATGACCCGCTGCTCCTCTCACTGTGAATGACCCGCTGCTCCTTTCTCACTGTGAATGACCCGCTGCTCCTCTCACTGTGAATGACCCGCTGCTCCTCTCACTGTGAATGACCCGCTGCTCCTCTCACTGTGAATGACCCGCTGCTCCTCTCACTGTGAATGACCCGCTGCTCCTCTCTCGCTGTGAATGACCCGCTGCTCCTCTCTCACTGTGCATGACCCGCTGCTCCTCTCTCGCTGTGAATGACCCGCTGCTCCTCTCTCACTGTGCATGACCCGCTGCTCCGCTCACTGTGAATGACCCGCTGCTCCTCTCTCACTGTGAATGACCCGCTGCTCCTCTCTCACTGTGAATGACCCGCTGACCCTCTCTCACTGTGAATGACCCGCTGCTCCTCTCACTGTGAATGACCCGCTGCCCCTCTCTCACTGTGAATGACCCGCTGCTCCTCTCACTGTGAATGACCCGCTGCTCCTCTCTCGCTGTGAATGACCCGCTGCTCCTCTCTCACTGTGAATGACCCGCTGCTCCTCTCTCACTTTGAATGACCCGCTGCTCCTCTCACTGTGAATGACCCGCTGCTCCTCTCACTGTGAATGACCCGCTGCTCCTCTCTCACTGTGAATGACCCGCTGCTCCTCTCTCACTGTGAATGACCCGCTGCTCCTCTGACTGTGAATGACCCGCTGCTCCTCTCTCACTGTGAATGACCCGCTGCTCCTCTCTCACTGTGAATGACCCGCTGCTCCTCTCTCACTGTGAATGACCCGCTGCTCCTCTCTCACTGTGAATGACCCGCTGCTCCTCTCGCTGTGAATGACCCGCTGCCCCTCTCACTGTGAATGACCCGCTGCTCCTCTCTCACTGTGAATGACCCGCTGCTCCTCTCTCACTGTGAATGACCCGCTGCTCCTCTCTCACTGTGAATGACCCGCTGCTCCTCTCTCACTGTGAATGACCCGCTGCCCCTCTCTCATTGTGAATGACCCGCTGCTCCTCTCACTGTGAATGACCCGCTGCTCCTCTCACTGTGAATGACCCGCTGCTCCTCTCTCACTGTGAATGACCCGCTGCTCCTCTCTCACTGTGAATGACCCGCTGCTCCTCTCTCTCTGTGAATGGCCCGCTGCTCCTCTCTCACTGTGAATGACCCGCTGCTCCTCTCTCACTGTGAATGACCCGCTGCTCCTCTCTCTCTGTGAATGACCCGCTGCTCCTCTCTCACTGTGAATGACCCACTGCCCCTCTCTCACTGTGAATGACCCGCTGCTCCTCTCACTGTGAATGACCCGCTGCTCCTCTCTCACTGTGAATGACCCACTGCTCCTCTCTCACTGTGAATGACCCGCTGCTCCTCTCTCACTGTGAATGACCCGCTGCTCCTCTCTCTCTGTGAATGGCCCGCTGCTCCTCTCTCACTGTGAATGACCCGCTGCTCCTCTCACTGTGAATGACCCGCTGCTCCTCTCACTGTGAATGACCCGCTGCTCCTCTCACTGTGAATGACCCGCTGCTCCTCTCTCACTGTGAATGACCCGCTGCTCCTCTCTCACTGTGAATGACCCGCTGCTCCTCTCTCTCTGTGAATGACCCGCTGCTCCTCTCTCACTTTGAATGACCCACTGCCCCTCTCTCACTGTGAATGACCCGCTGCTCCTCTCACTGTGAATGACCCGCTGCTCCTCTCACTGTGAATGACCCGCTGCTCCTCTCTCACTGTGAATGACCCGCTGCTCCTCTCTCACTGTGAATGACCCGCTGCTCCTCTCACTGTGAATGACCCGCTGCTCCTCTCTCGCTGTGAATGACCCGCTGCTCCTCTCACTGTGAATGACCCGCTGCTCCTCTCACTGTGAATGACCCGCTGCTCCTCTCACTGTGAATGAGCCGCTGCTCCTCTCTCACTGTGCATGACCCACTGCTCCTCTCTCACTGTGAATGACCCGCTGCCCCTCTCACTGTGAATGACCCGCTGCTCCTTTCTCACTGTGATTGACCCGCTGCTCCTCTCTTACTGTGAATGACCCGCTGCTCCTCTCTCACTGTGAATGACCCACTGCTCCTCTCTTACTGTGAATGACCCGCTGCTCCTCTCTCACTGTGAATGACCCGCTGCTCCTCTCACTGTGAATGACCCGCTGCTCCTTTCTCACTGTGAATGACCCGCTGCTCCTCTCACTGTGAATGACCCGCTGCTCCTCTCACTGTGAATGACCCGCTGCTCCTCTCACTGTGAATGACCCGCTGCTCCTCTCACTGTGAATGACCCGCTGCTCCTCTCTCGCTGTGAATGACCCGCTGCTCCTCTCTCACTGTGCATGACCCGCTGCTCCTCTCTCGCTGTGAATGACCCGCTGCTCCTCTCTCACTGTGCATGACCCGCTGCTCCGCTCACTGTGAATGACCCGCTGCTCCTCTCTCACTGTGAATGACCCGCTGCTCCTCTCTCACTGTGAATGACCCGCTGACCCTCTCTCACTGTGAATGACCCGCTGCTCCTCTCACTGTGAATGACCCGCTGCCCCTCTCTCACTGTGAATGACCCGCTGCTCCTCTCACTGTGAATGACCCGCTGCTCCTCTCTCGCTGTGAATGACCCGCTGCTCCTCTCTCACTGTGAATGACCCGCTGCTCCTCTCTCACTTTGAATGACCCGCTGCTCCTCTCACTGTGAATGACCCGCTGCTCCTCTCACTGTGAATGACCCGCTGCTCCTCTCTCACTGTGAATGACCCGCTGCTCCTCTCTCACTGTGAATGACCCGCTGCTCCTCTGACTGTGAATGACCCGCTGCTCCTCTCTCACTGTGAATGACCCGCTGCTCCTCTCTCACTGTGAATGACCCGCTGCTCCTCTCTCACTGTGAATGACCCGCTGCTCCTCTCTCACTGTGAATGACCCGCTGCTCCTCTCGCTGTGAATGACCCGCTGCCCCTCTCACTGTGAATGACCCGCTGCTCCTCTCTCACTGTGAATGACCCGCTGCTCCTCTCTCACTGTGAATGACCCGCTGCTCCTCTCTCACTGTGAATGACCCGCTGCTCCTCTCTCACTGTGAATGACCCGCTGCCCCTCTCTCACTGTGAATGACCCGCTGCTCCTCTCACTGTGAATGACCCGCTGCTCCTCTCACTGTGAATGACCCGCTGCTCCTCTCTCACTGTGAATGACCCGCTGCTCCTCTCTCACTGTGAATGACCCGCTGCTCCTCTCTCTCTGTGAATGGCCCGCTGCTCCTCTCTCACTGTGAATGACCCGCTGCTCCTCTCTCACTGTGAATGACCCGCTGCTCCTCTCTCTCTGTGAATGACCCGCTGCTCCTCTCTCACTGTGAATGACCCACTGCCCCTCTCTCACTGTGAATGACCCGCTGCTCCTCTCACTGTGAATGACCCGCTGCTCCTCTCTCACTGTGAATGACCCGCTGCTCCTCTCTCACTGTGAATGACCCGCTGCTCCTCTCTCACTGTGAATGACCCGCTGCTCCTCTCTCTCTGTGAATGGCCCGCTGCTCCTCTCTCACTGTGAATGACCCGCTGCTCCTCTCACTGTGAATGACCCGCTGCTCCTCTCACTGTGAATGACCCGCTGCTCCTCTCACTGTGAATGACCCGCTGCTCCTCTCTCACTGTGAATGACCCGCTGCTCCTCTCTCACTGTGAATGACCCGCTGCTCCTCTCTCTCTGTGAATGACCCGCTGCTCCTCTCTCACTGTGAATGACCCACTGCCCCTCTCTCACTGTGAATGACCCGCTGCTCCTCTCACTGTGAATGACCCGCTGCTCCTCTCACTGTGAATGACCCGCTGCTCCTCTCTCACTGTGAATGACCCGCTGCTCCTCTCTCACTGTGAATGACCCGCTGCTCCTCTCACTGTGAATGACCCGCTGCTCCTCTCTCGCTGTGAATGACCCGCTGCTCCTCTCACTGTGAATGACCCGCTGCTCCTCTCACTGTGAATGACCCGCTGCTCCTCTCACTGTGAATGAGCCGCTGCTCCTCTCTCACTGTGCATGACCCACTGCTCCTCTCTCACTGTGAATGACTCGCTGCCCCTCTCACTGTGAATGACCCGCTGCTCCTTTCTCACTGTGAATGACCCGCTGCTCCTCTCTTACTGTGAATGACCCGCTGCTCCTCTCTCACTGTGAATGACCCACTGCTCCTCTCTTACTGTGAATGACCCGCTGCTCCTCTCTCACTGTGAATGACCCGCTGCTCCTCTCACTGTGAATGACCCGCTGCTCCTTTCTCACTGTGAATGACCCGCTGCTCCGCTCTCACTGTGAATGACCCGCTGCTCCTCTCACTGTGAATGACCCGCTGCTCATCTCTCACTGTGAATGACCCGCTGCTCCTCTCTTACTGTGAATGACCCGCTGCTCCTTTCTCACTGTGAATGACCCGCTGCTCCGCTCACTGTGAATGACCCGCTGCTCCTCTCACTGTGAATGACCCGCTGCTCCTCTCACTGTGAATGACCCGCTGCTCCTCTCTCACTGTGAATGACCCGCTGCACCTCTCTCACTGTGAATGACCCGCTGCTCCTCTCACTGTGAATGACCCGCTGCTCCTCTCTCACTGTGAATGACCCGCTGCTCCTCTCTCTGTGAATGACCCGCTGCTCCTCTCACTGTGAATGACCCGCTGCTCCTCTCACTGTGACTGACCCGCTGCTCCTCTCTCGCTGTGAATGACCCACTGCTCCTCTCTCACTGTGAATGACCCGCTGCTCCTCTCACTGTGAATGACCCGCTGCTCCTCTCACTGTGAATGACCCGCTGCTCCTCTCTCACTGTGAATGACCCGCTGCTCCTCTCTCACTGTGAATGACCCGCTGCTCCTCTCACTGTGAATGACCCGCTGCTCCTCTCTCGCTGTGAATGACCCGCTGCCCCTCTCACTGTGAATGACCCGCTGCCCCTCTCACTGTGAATGACCCGCTGCTCCTCTCTCACTGTGAATGACCCGCTGCTCCTCTCACTGTGAATGACCCGCTGCTCCTCTCTCACTGTGAATGACCCGCTGCTCCTCTCACTGTGAATGACCCGCTGCTCCTCTCTCACTGTGAATGACCCGCTGCTCCTCTCTTACTGTGAATGACCCGCTGCTCCTCTCTCACTGTGAATGACCCGCTGCTCCGCTCACTGTGAATGACCCGCTGCTCCTCTCTCACTGTGAATGACCCGCTGCTCCTCTCTCACTGTGAATGACCCACTGCTCCTCTCTTACTGTGAATGACCCGCTGCTCCTCTCTCACTGTGAATGACCCGCTGCTCCTCTCACTGTGAATGACCCGCTGCTCCTCTCTTACTGTGAATGACCCGCTGCTCCTCTCTCACTGTGAATGACCCGCTGCTCCTCTCTCACTGTGAATGACCCGCTGCTCCTCTCTCACTGTGAATGACCCGCTGCCCCTCTCACTGTGAATGACCCGCTGCTCCTCTCTCACTGTGAATGACCCGCTGCTCCTCTCACTGTGAATGACCCGCTGCTCCTCTCACTGTGAATGACCCGCTGCCCCTCTCACTGTGAATGACCCGCTGCTCCTCTCTCACTGTGAATGACCCGCTGCTCCTCTCACTGTGAATGACTCGCTGCCCCTCTCACTGTGAATGACCCGCTGCCCCTCTCACTGTGAATGACCCGCTGCTCCTCTCACTGTGAATGACCCGCTGCTCCTCTCTCACTGTGAATGACCCGCTGCTCCTCTCTCTCTGTGAATGGCTCGCTGCTCCTCTCTCACTGTGAATGACCCGCTGCTCCTCTCACTGTGAATGACCCGCTGCTCCTCTCACTGTGAATGACCCGCTGCCCCTCTCACTGTGAATGACCCGCTGCTCCTCTCTCACTGTGAATGACCCGCTGCTCCTCTCTCACTGTGAATGACCCGCTGCTCCTCTCTCTCTGTGAATGACCCGCTGCTCCTCTCTCACTTTGAATGACCCACTGCCCCTCTCTCACTGTGAATGACCCGCTGCTCCTCTCACTGTGAATGACCCGCTGCTCCTCTCACTGTGAATGACCCGCTGCTCCTCTCTCACTGTGAATGACCCGCTGCTCCTCTCTCACTGTGAATGACCCGCTGCTCCTCTCAATGTGAATGACCCGCTGCTCCTCTCTCGCTGTGAATGACCCGCTGCTCCTCTCACTGTGAATGACCCGCTGCTCCTCTCACTGTGAATGACCCGCTGCTCCTCTCACTGTGAATGAGCCGCTGCTCCTCTCTCACTGTGCATGACCCACTGCTCCTCTCTCACTGTGAATGACCCGCTGCCCCTCTCACTGTGAATGACCCGCTGCTCCTTTCTCACTGTGAATGACCCGCTGCTCCTCTCTTACTGTGAATGACCCGCTGCTCCTCTCTCACTGTGAATGACCCACTGCTCCTCTCTTACTGTGAATGACCCGCTGCTCCTCTCTCACTGTGAATGACCCGCTGCTCCTCTCACTGTGAATGACCCGCTGCTCCTTTCTCACTGTGAATGACCCGCTGCTCCTCTCACTGTGAATGACCCGCTGCTCCTCTCACTGTGAATGACCCGCTGCTCCTCTCACTGTGAATGACCCGCTGCTCCTCTCACTGTGAATGACCCGCTGCTCCTCTCTCGCTGTGAATGACCCGCTGCTCCTCTCTCACTGTGCATGACCCGCTGCTCCTCTCTCGCTGTGAATGACCCGCTGCTCCTCTCTCACTGTGCATGACCCGCTGCTCCGCTCACTGTGAATGACCCGCTGCTCCTCTCTCACTGTGAATGACCCGCTGCTCCTCTCTCACTGTGAATGACCCGCTGCCCCTCTCTCACTGTGAATGACCCGCTGCTCCTCTCACTGTGAATGACCCGCTGCCCCTCTCTCACTGTGAATGACCCGCTGCTCCTCTCACTGTGAATGACCCGCTGCTCCTCTCTCGCTGTGAATGACCCGCTGCTACTCTCTCACTGTGAATGACCCGCTGCTCCTCTCTCACTGTGAATGACCCGCTGCTCCTCTCACTGTGAATGACCCGCTGCTCCTCTCACTGTGAATGACCCGCTGCTCCTCTCTCACTGTGAATGACCCGCTGCTCCTCTCTCTGTGAATGACCCGCTGCTCCTCTCACTGTGAATGACCCGCTGCTCCTCTCTCACTGTGAATGACCCGCTGCTCCTCTCACTGTGAATGACCCGCTGCTCCTCTCTCACTGTGAATGACCCGCTGCTCCTCTCTCACTGTGAATGACCCGCTGCTCCTCTCTCACTGTGAATCACCCGCTGCTCCTCTCTCACTGTGAATGACCCGCTGCTCCTCTCGCTGTGAATGACCCGCTGCCCCTCTCACTGTGAATGACCCGCTGCTCCTCTCTCACTGTGAATGACCCGCTGCTCCTCTCTCACTGTGAATGACCCGCTGCTCCTCTCTCACTGTGAATGACCCGCTGCTCCTCTCTCACTGTGAATGACCCGCTGCTCCTCTCTCACTGTGAATGACCCGCTGCTCCTCTCACTGTGAATGACCCGCTGCTCCTCTCACTGTGAATGACCCGCTGCTCCTCTCTCACTGTGAATGACCCGCTGCTCCTCTCTCACTGTGAATGACCCGCTGCTCCTCTCTCTCTGTGAATGGCCCGCTGCTCCTCTCTCACTGTGAATGACCCGCTGCTCCTCTCTCACTGTGAATGACCCGCTGCTCCTCTCTCACTGTGAATGACCCGCTGCTCCTCTCTCACTGTGAATGACCCGCTGCTCCTCTCTCACTGTGAATGACCCGCTGCTCCTCTCGCTGTGAATGACCCGCTGCCCCTCTCACTGTGAATGACCCGCTGCTCCTCTCTCACTGTGAATGACCCGCTGCTCCTCTCTCACTGTGCATGACCCGCTGCTCCGCTCACTGTGAATGACCCGCTGCTCCTCTCTCACTGTGAATGACCCGCTGCTCCTCTCTCACTGTGAATGACCCGCTGCCCCTCTCTCACTGTGAATGACCCGCTGCTCCTCTCACTGTGAATGACCCGCTGCCCCTCTCTCACTGTGAATGACCCGCTGCTCCTCTCACTGTGAATGACCCGCTGCTCCTCTCTCGCTGTGAATGACCCGCTGCTCCTCTCTCACTGTGAATGACCCGCTGCTCCTCTCTCACTGTGAATGACCCGCTGCTCCTCTCACTGTGAATGACCCGCTGCTCCTCTCACTGTGAATGACCCGCTGCTCCTCTCTCACTGTGAATGACCCGCTGCTCCTCTCTCACTGTGAATGACCCGCTGCTCCTCTCTCACTGTGAATGACCCGCTGCTCCTCTCTCTCTGTGAATGGCCCGCTGCTCCTCTCTCACTGTGAATGACCCGCTGCTCCTCTCACTGTGAATGACCCGCTGCTCCTCTCACTGTGAATGACCCGCTGCTCCTCTCACTGTGAATGACCCGCTGCTCCTCTCTCACTGTGAATGACCCGCTTCTCCTCTCTCACTGTGAATGACCCGCTGCTCCTCTCTCTCTGTGAATGACCCGCTGCTCCTCTCTCACTGTGAATGACCCGCTGCTCCTCTCACTGTGAATGACCCGCTGCTCCTCTCACTGTGAATGACCCGCTGCTCCTCTCTCACTGTGAATGACCCGCTGCTCCTCTCTCACTGTGAATGACCCGCTGCTCCTCTCTCTCTGTGAATGGCCCGCTGCTCCTCTCTCACTGTGAATGACCCGCTGCTCCTCTCTCACTGTGAATGACCCGCTGCTCCTCTCTCTCTGTGAATGACCCGCTGCTCCTCTCTCACTGTGAATGACCCACTGCCCCTCTCTCACTGTGAATGACCCGCTGCTCCTCTCACTGTGAATGACCCGCTGCTCCTCTCTCACTGTGAATGACCCGCTGCTCCTCTCTCACTGTGAATGACCCGCTGCTCCTCTCTCACTGTGAATGACCCGCTGCTCCTCTCTCTCTGTGAATGGCCCGCTGCTCCTCTCTCACTGTGAATGACCCGCTGCTCCTCTCACTGTGAATGACCCGCTGCTCCTCTCACTGTGAATGACCCGCTGCTCCTCTCACTGTGAATGACCCGCTGCTCCTCTCTCACTGTGAATGACCCGCTGCTCCTCTCTCACTGTGAATGACCCGCTGCTCCTCTCTCTCTGTGAATGACCCGCTGCTCCTCTCTCACTGTGAATGACCCACTGCCCCTCTCTCACTGTGAATGACCCGCTGCTCCTCTCACTGTGAATGACCCGCTGCTCCTCTCACTGTGAATGACCCGCTGCTCCTCTCTCACTGTGAATGACCCGCTGCTCCTCTCTCACTGTGAATGACCCGCTGCTCCTCTCACTGTGAATGTCCCGCTGCTCCTCTCTCGCTGTGAATGACCCGCTGCTCCTCTCACTGTGAATGACCCGCTGCTCCTCTCACTGTGAATGACCCGCTGCTCCTCTCACTGTGAATGAGCCGCTGCTCCTCTCTCACTGTGCATGACCCACTGCTCCTCTCTCACTGTGAATGACCCGCTGCCCCTCTCACTGTGAATGACCCGCTGCTCCTTTCTCACTGTGAATGACCCGCTGCTCCTCTCTTACTGTGAATGACCCGCTGCTCCTCTCTCACTGTGAATGACCCACTGCTCCTCTCTTACTGTGAATGACCCGCTGCTCCTCTCTCACTGTGAATGACCCGCTGCTCCTCTCACTGTGAATGACCCGCTGCTCCTTTCTCACTGTGAATGACCCGCTGCTCCGCTCTCACTGTGAATGACCCGCTGCTCCTCTCACTGTGAATGACCCGCTGCTCCTCTCTCACTGTGAATGACCCGCTGCTCCTCTCTTACTGTGAATGACCCGCTGCTCCTTTCTCACTGTGAATGACCCGCTGCTCCGCTCACTGTGAATGACCCGCTGCTCCTCTCACTGTGAATGACCCGCTGCTCCTCTCACTGTGAATGACCCGCTGCTCCTCTCTCACTGTGAATGACCCGCTGCTCCTCTCTCACTGTGAATGACCCGCTGCTCCTCTCACTGTGAATGACCCGCTGCTCCTCTCTCACTGTGAATGACCCGCTGCTCCTCTCTCTGTGAATGACCCGCTGCTCCTCTCACTGTGAATGACCCGCTGCTCCTCTCACTGTGACTGACCCGCTGCTCCTCTCTCGCTGTGAATGACCCACTGCTCCTCTCTCACTGTGAATGACCCGCTGCTCCTCTCACTGTGAATGACCCGCTGCTCCTCTCACTGTGAATGACCCGCTGCTCCTCTCTCACTGTGAATGACCCGCTGCTCCTCTCTCACTGTGAATGACCCGCTGCTCCTCTCACTGTGAATGACCCGCTGCTCCTCTCTCGCTGTGAATGACCCGCTGCCCCTCTCACTGTGAATGACCCGCTGCCCCTCTCACTGTGAATGACCCGCTGCTCCTCTCTCACTGTGAATGACCCGCTGCTCCTCTCACTGTGAATGACCCGCTGCTCCTCTCTCACTGTGAATGACCCGCTGCTCCTCTCACTGTGAATGACCCGCTGCTCCTCTCTCACTGTGAATGACCCGCTGCTCCTCTCTTACTGTGAATGACCCGCTGCTCCTCTCTCACTGTGAATGACCCGCTGCTCCGCTCACTGTGAATGACCCGCTGCTCCTCTCTCACTGTGAATGACCCGCTGCTCCTCTCTCACTGTGAATGACCCACTGCTCCTCTCTTACTGTGAATGACCCGCTGCTCCTCTCTCACTGTGAATGACCCGCTGCTCCTCTCACTGTGAATGACCCGCTGCTCCTCTCTTACTGTGAATGACCCGCTGCTCCTCTCTCACTGTGAATGACCCGCTGCTCCTCTCTCACTGTGAATGACCCGCTGCTCCTCTCTCACTGTGAATGACCCGCTGCCCCTCTCACTGTGAATGACCCGCTGCTCCTCTCTCACTGTGAATGACCCGCTGCTCCTCTCACTGTGAATGACCCGCTGCTCCTCTCACTGTGAATGACCCGCTGCCCCTCTCACTGTGAATGACTCGCTGCCCCTCTCACTGTGAATGACCCGCTGCCCCTCTCACTGTGAATGACCCGCTGCTCCTCTCACTGTGAATGACCCGCTGCTCCTCTCTCACTGTGAATGACCCGCTGCTCCTCTCTCTCTGTGAATGGCCCGCTGCTCCTCTCTCACTGTGAATGACCCGCTGCTCCTCTCACTGTGAATGACCCGCTGCTCCTCTCACTGTGAATGACCCGCTGCTCCTCTCACTGTGAATGACCCGCTGCTCCTCTCTCACTGTGAATGACCCGCTGCTCCTCTCTCACTGTGAATGACCCGCTGCTCCTCTCTCTCTGTGAATGACCCGCTGCTCCTCTCTCACTTTGAATGACCCACTGCCCCTCTCTCACTGTGAATGACCCGCTGCTCCTCTCACTGTGAATGACCCGCTGCTCCTCTCACTGTGAATGACCCGCTGCTCCTCTCTCACTGTGAATGACCCGCTGCTCCTCTCTCACTGTGAATGACCCGCTGCTCCTCTCACTGTGAATGACCCGCTGCTCCTCTCTCGCTGTGAATGACCCGCTGCTCCTCTCACTGTGAATGACCCGCTGCTCCTCTCACTGTGAATGACCCGCTGCTCCTCTCACTGTGAATGAGCCGCTGCTCCTCTCTCACTGTGCATGACCCACTGCTCCTCTCTCACTGTGAATGACCCGCTGCCCCTCTCACTGTGAATGACCCGCTGCTCCTTTCTCACTGTGAATGACCCGCTGCTCCTCTCTTACTGTGAATGACCCGCTGCTCCTCTCTCACTGTGAATGACCCACTGCTCCTCTCTTACTGTGAATGACCCGCTGCTCCTCTCTCACTGTGAATGACCCGCTGCTCCTCTCACTGTGAATGACCCGCTGCTCCTTTCTCACTGTGAATGACCCGCTGCTCCTCTCACTGTGAATGACCCGCTGCTCCTCTCACTGTGAATGACCCGCTGCTCCTCTCACTGTGAATGACCCGCTGCTCCTCTCACTGTGAATGACCCGCTGCTCCTCTCTCGCTGTGAATGACCCGCTGCTCCTCTCTCACTGTGCATGACCCGCTGCTCCTCTCTCGCTGTGAATGACCCGCTGCTCCTCTCTCACTGTGCATGACCCGCTGCTCCGCTCACTGTGAATGACCCGCTGCTCCTCTCTCACTGTGAATGACCCGCTGCTCCTCTCTCACTGTGAATGACCCGCTGCCCCTCTCTCACTGTGAATGACCCGCTGCTCCTCTCACTGTGAATGACCCGCTGCCCCTCTCTCACTGTGAATGACCCGCTGCTCCTCTCACTGTGAATGACCCGCTGCTCCTCTCTCGCTGTGAATGACCCGCTGCTACTCTCTCACTGTGAATGACCCGCTGCTCCTCTCTCACTGTGAATGACCCGCTGCTCCTCTCACTGTGAATGACCCGCTGCTCCTCTCACTGTGAATGACCCGCTGCTCCTCTCTCACTGTGAATGACCCGCTGCTCCTCTCTCTGTGAATGACCCGCTGCTCCTCTCACTGTGAATGACCCGCTGCTCCTCTCTCACTGTGAATGACCCGCTGCTCCTCTCACTGTGAATGACCCGCTGCTCCTCTCTCACTGTGAATGACCCGCTGCTCCTCTCTCACTGTGAATGACCCGCTGCTCCTCTCTCACTGTGAATGACCCGCTGCTCCTCTCTCACTGTGAATGACCCGCTGCTCCTCTCGCTGTGAATGACCCGCTGCCCCTCTCACTGTGAATGACCCGCTGCTCCTCTCTCACTGTGAATGACCCGCTGCTCCTCTCTCACTGTGAATGACCCGCTGCTCCTCTCTCACTGTGAATGACCCGCTGCTCCTCTCTCACTGTGAATGACCCGCTGCCCCTCTCTCACTGTGAATGACCCGCTGCTCCTCTCACTGTGAATGACCCGCTGCTCCTCTCACTGTGAATGACCCGCTGCTCCTCTCTCACTGTGAATGACCCGCTGCTCCTCTCTCACTGTGAATGACCCGCTGCTCCTCTCTCTCTGTGAATGGCCCGCTGCTCCTCTCTCACTGTGAATGACCCGCTGCTCCTCTCTCACTGTGAATGACCCGCTGCTCCTCTCTCTCTGTGAATGACCCGCTGCTCCTCTCTCACTGTGAATGACCCACTGCCCCTCTCTCACTGTGAATGACCCGCTGCTCCTCTCACTGTGAATGACCCGCTGCTCCTCTCTCACTGTGAATGACCCGCTGCTCCTCTCTCACTGTGAATGACCCGCTGCTCCTCTCTCACTGTGAATGACCCGCTGCTCCTCTCTCTCTGTGAATGGCCCGCTGCTCCTCTCTCACTGTGAATGACCCGCTGCTCCTCTCACTGTGAATGACCCGCTGCTCCTCTCACTGTGAATGACCCGCTGCTCCTCTCACTGTGAATGACCCGCTGCTCCTCTCTCACTGTGAATGACCCGCTGCTCCTCTCTCACTGTGAATGACCCGCTGCTCCTCTATCTCTGTGAATGACCCGCTGCTCCTCTCTCACTGTGAATGACCCACTGCCCCTCTCTCACTGTGAATGACCCGCTGCTCCTCTCACTGTGAATGACCCGCTGCTCCTCTCACTGTGAATGACCCGCTGCTCCTCTCTCACTGTGAATGACCCGCTGCTCCTCTCTCACTGTGAATGACCCGCTGCTCCTCTCACTGTGAATGACCCGCTGCTCCTCTCTCGCTGTGAATGACCCGCTGCTCCTCTCACTGTGAATGACCCGCTGCTCCTCTCACTGTGAATGACCCGCTGCTCCTCTCACTGTGAATGAGCCGCTGCTCCTCTCTCACTGTGCATGACCCACTGCTCCTCTCTCACTGTGAATGACCCGCTGCCCCTCTCACTATGAATGACCCGCTGCTCCTTTCTCACTGTGAATGACCCGCTGCTCCTCTCTTACTGTGAATGACCCGCTGCTCCTCTCTCACTGTGAATGACCCACTGCTCCTCTCTTACTGTGAATGACCCGCTGCTCCTCTCTCACTGTGAATGACCCGCTGCTCCTCTCACTGTGAATGACCCGCTGCTCCTTTCTCACTGTGAATGACCCGCTGCTCCGCTCTCACTGTGAATGACCCGCTGCTCCTCTCACTGTGAATGACCCGCTGCTCCTCTCTCACTGTGAATGACCCGCTGCTCCTCTCTTACTGTGAATGACCCGCTGCTCCTTTCTCACTGTGAATGACCCGCTGCTCCGCTCACTGTGAATGACCCGCTGCTCCTCTCACTGTGAATGACCCGCTGCTCCTCTCACTGTGAATGACCCGCTGCTCCTCTCTCACTGTGAATGACCCGCTGCTCCTCTCTCACTGTGAATGACCCGCTGCTCCTCTCACTGTGAATGACCCGCTGCTCCTCTCTCACTGTGAATGACCCGCTGCTCCTCTCTCTGTGAATGACCCGCTGCTCCTCTCACTGTGAATGACCCGCTGCTCCTCTCACCGTGACTGACCCGCTGCTCCTCTCTCGCTGTGAATGACCCACTGCTCCTCTCTCACTGTGAATGACCCGCTGCTCCTCTCACTGTGAATGACCCGCTGCTCCTCTCACTGTGAATGACCCGCTGCTCCTCTCTCACTGTGAATGACCCGCTGCTCCTCTCTCACTGTGAATGACCCGCTGCTCCTCTCACTGTGAGTGACCCGCTGCTCCTCTCTCGCTGTGAATGACCCGCTGCCCCTCTCACTGTGAATGACCCGCTGCCCCTCTCACTGTGAATGACCCGCTGCTCCTCTCTCACTGTGAATGACCCGCTGCTCCTCTCACTGTGAATGACCCGCTGCTCCTCTCTCACTGTGAATGACCCGCTGCTCCTCTCACTGTGAATGACCCGCTGCTCCTCTCTCACTGTGAATGACCCGCTGCTCCTCTCTTACTGTGAATGACCCGCTGCTCCTCTCTCACTGTGAATGACCCGCTGCTCCGCTCACTGTGAATGACCCGCTGCTCCTCTCTCACTGTGAATGACCCGCTGCTCCTCTCTCACTGTGAATGACCCACTGCTCCTCTCTTACTGTGAATGACCCGCTGCTCCTCTCTCACTGTGAATGACCCGCTGCTCCTCTCACTGTGAATGACCCGCTGCTCCTCTCTTACTGTGAATGACCCGCTGCTCCTCTCTCACTGCGAATGACCCGCTGCTCCTCTCTCACTGTGAATGACCCGCTGCTCCTCTCTCACTGTGAATGACCCGCTGCTCCTCTCACTGTGAATGACCCGCTGCTCCTCTCACTGTGAATGACCCGCTGCCCCTCTCACTGTGAATGACCCGCTGCTCCTCTCTCACTGTGAATGACCCGCTGCTCCTCTCACTGTGAATGACCCGCTGCCCCTTTCACTGTGAATGACCCGCTGCCCCTCTCACTGTGAATGACCCGCTGCTCCTCTCACTGTGAATGACCCGCTGCTCCTCTCACTGTGAATGACCCGCTGCTCCTCTCTCACTGTGAATGACCCGCTGCTCCTCTCACTGTGAATGACCCGCTGCTCCTCTCTCACTGTGAATGACCCGCTGCTCCTCTCACTGTGAATGACCCGCTGCTCCTCTCTCACTGTGAATGACCCGCTGCTCCTCTCACTGTGAATGACCCGCTGCTCCTCTCTCACTGTGAATGACCAGCTGCTCCTCTCTCACTGTGAATGACCCGCTGCTCCTCTCTTACTGTGAATGACCCGCTGCTCCTCTCTCACTGTGAATGACCCGCTGCTCCTCTCACTGTGAATGACCCGCTGCTCCTCTCTCACTGTGAATGACCCGCTGCTCCTCTCGCTGTGAATGACCCGCTGCTCCTCTCTCACTGTGAATGACCCGCTGCTCCTCTCTCACTGTGAATGACCCGCTACTCCTCTCTCTCTGTGAATGACCCGCTGCTCCTCTCTCACTGTGAATGACCCGCTGCTCCTCTCACTGTGAATGACCCACTGCTCCTCTCTCACTGTGAATGACCCGCTGCTCCTCTCACTGTGAATGACCCGCTGCTCCTCTCTCACTGTGAATGACCCGCTGCTCCTCTCTCACTGTGAATGACCCGCTGCCCCTCTCACTGTGAATGACCCGCTGCCCCTCTCACTGTGAATGACCCGCTGCTCCTCTCTCACTGTGAATGACCCGCTGCTCCTCTCACTGTGAATGACCCGCTGCTCCTCTCACTGTGAATGACCCGCTGCTCCTCTCACTGTGAATGACCCGCTGCTCCTCTCACTGTGAATGACCCGCTGCCCCTCTCACTGTGAATGACCCGCTGCTCCTCTCACTGTGAATGACCCGCTGCTCCTCTCTCACTGTGAATGACCCGCTGCTCCTCTCACTGTGAATGACCCGCTGCTCCTCTCTCGCTGTGAATGACCCGCTGCCCCTCTCACTGTGAATGACCCGCTGCTCCTCTCTCACTGTGAATGACCCGCTGCTCCTCTCTCACTGTGAATTACCCGCTGCTCCTCTCTCACTGTGAATGACCCGCTGCTCCTCTCTCACTGTGAATGTTCCGCTGTCCCAATCTCACTGTGAATGACCCGCTGCTCCTCTCACTGTGAATGGCCCGCTGCTCCTCTCACTGTGAATGACCCGCTGCTCCTCTCTCACTGTGAATGGCCCGCTGCTCCTCTCTCACTGTGAATGGCCCACTGCTCCACTCTCACTGTGAATGACCCGCTGCTCCTCTCACTGTGAATGACCCGCTGCTCCTCTCACGGTGAATGGCCCGCTGCTCCTCTCTCACTGTGAATGACCCGCTGCTCCTCTCACTGTGAATGACCCGCTGCTCCTCTCACTGTGAATGGCCCGCTGCTCCTCTCTCACTGCGAATGACCCGCTGCTCCCCTCTCACTGTGAATGACCCGCTGCTCCTCTCTCACTGTGAATGACCCGCTGCTCCTCTCACTGTGAATGACCCGCTGCTCCTCTCACTGTGAATGAGCCGCTGCTCCTCTCTCACTGTGAATGGCCCGCTGCTCCTCTCTCACTGTGAATGACCCGCTGCTCCTCTCACTGTGAATGAGCCGCTGCTCCTCTCTCACTGTGAATGACCCGCTGCTCCTCTCACTGTGAATGACCCGCTGCTCCTCTCACTGTGAATGACCCGCTGCTCCTCTCACTGTGAATGACCCGCTGCTCCTCTCTCACTGTGAATGACCCGCTGCCCCTCTCACTGTGAATGACCCGCTGCTCCTCTCACTGTGAATGACCCGCTGCTCCTCTCACTGTGAATGACCCGCTGCTCCTCTCTCACTGTGAATGACCCGCTGCTCCTCTCTCACTGTGAATGACCCGCTGCTCCTCTCTCACTGTGAATGACCCGCTGCCCCTCTCACTGTGAATGACCCGCTGCTCCTCTCTCACTGTGAATGACCCGCTGCTCCTCTCACTGTGAATGACCCGCTGCTCCTCTCTCACTGTGAATGACCCGCTGCTCCTCTCTCACTGTGAATGACCCGCTGCTCCTCTCTCGCTGTGAATGACCCGCTGCTCCTCTCACTGTGAATGACCCGCTGCTCCTCTCACTGTGAATGACCCGCTGCTCCTCTCACTGTGAATGACCCGCTGCTCCTCTCTCACTGTGAATGACCCGCTGCTCCTCTCTCACTGTGAATGACCCGCTGCTCCTCTCACTGTGAATGACCCGCTGCTCCTCTCTCACTGTGAATGTTCCGCTGCTCCTCTCTCACTGTGAATGACCCGCTGCTCCTCTCACTGTGAATGACCCGCTGCTCCTCTCTCGCTGTGAATGACCCGCTGCTCCTCTCACTGTGAATGACGCGCTGCCCCTCTCTCACTGTGAATGACCCGCTGCTCCTCTCACTGTGAATGACCCGCTGCTCCTCTCACTGTGAATGACCCGCTGCTCCTCTCTCACTGTGA